>NC_084489.1:88501769-88833769 GCF_030035675.1 Rhineura floridana | reverse complement strand
CCTTTTCCCCAGGAGAAATCGAAGTCCTCGTTCTGCTCTCGCCCCGCTTCCAGAATAATTTTCCCATTGGGAAGATCCGCCACACCCAAGCTAACGATCGCATTACCATAATTGTATACCCCGCCACAGACCCCTAACCGAGACCCCTTCGTATGTAAAGAGGAGCAAGTAAAACTGCTAATTCCTCCCACAGGGCGTTTAATCCCATGTGTTGTGCTGTGTTACAAAGGTGTTTCTCTCCCCCGATACTCACGCCATGGTTGCAGACGCCTGAAGGTGCCGAGGCCGCGGCCGATGCTGCTGCACCTCTGCAATGGCCGATGCCGCCGCTTGCACTGCCGCACCTACCATGCCATGGCGGCGGTGGCTGCGGAACCCGAAATCGCTCCTCGCTTCGTCGCGTCAGAGCCGCGCCCCGGGAAACAGAACGCAACGCACAACAAAAACTTCAACTCGTATTTTGCAGCCAGACAATGATGCGTCGTCGTCCGGGGTTTCCGATTTTATACGCAACAAGATCCGGCAGGACGCGCCTCTGGAAGAAAAAGAGTTCCAACAGGATCCTTCCGCCAACCGTTTCCAGACTCAAAACAACTTCGTTCCAAGAACTGGGTTTTCCCAGACGCCTCTCTGTAGGACGCTAAGGGCCAAATGTACCGTTTACGGGGCTTGTCACCCGGATCCGCCTAGCCCCACTCAAATGTCAGCGGAAGGATTCCAGGTACTACACTATGCTATTTTACCCTAAGACTGGTCTCCAGATTCCGAATTAAGGTCAGACCGCGTGACGCAAAAGGATCTCTGGCTTCCTATTGGCTTCCTTGGATCGGTTAGCAAGAGACTGGCTGAGCAGATGGACTCTCCAACTCGAGATAGCACGTGAACGTAAAAACATCTGATTGGTTGACAGTGCCTGTTCACGTGTACTGCAAACGGTCATTGGCTTGGAGCAGGAAACGCGCTAGGGGAGGGCGGGGGAGTTGTTCTTCCCCATGTCGCTCGTCTTAAAAATTCAGGCGGCGCGCAGGTTGGGGAACTGCTCCAATGGCCTGCTGTATTTTCTATTTCAATTTTCCATTTGAACGTGAATATGAGGAAGAAAAGGAACGGACTCCGTCTTCTTTGCCAGCCTTTTCCTTTCCCCCTTGTCGTCAGAAAAGAAGTGGGCTGAGCTCAGTGGTGTGCTGGTAAATGTTTAACAACCAACTCGCGCCTGCCTTGGCATAGATGCATGCTGGAAGGGCGAGGAAGTGTTCTGCCCTTGATAACCCCGGTCTCCATACCAATAACAGAAAATCTCTCATTATACGGCACGGGACCACAATACCTTTCGGAACGCCTCTCCTGATATGAACCTGCCCGTACACTACGCTCAACATCGAAGGCCCTCCGAGTTCCAACTCATAGAGAGGCTCGGAGGATGGTAACAAGAACTAGGGCCTTCTCAGTGGTGGCCCCCGAACTGTGGAATAGTCTTCTCGAAGAAGTGCGTTTGGCGCCGACATTGTTATCCTTTCGGCGCCAAGTCAAAACCTTTCTGTTTTATCAGGCATTTTAACTTTTCTTAAACATGTTTTAATTGGTTTTAGATTGTGGATTTGCATTTATATTTTTTGTATTGTTCTGTGTGATTCTATTGTATTTATTGTAATGGTTGTACACCGCCCAGAGAGCTATGCTAGTGGGGCGGTATAAAAATTCAATAAATAAATAAATAAATATCCCCTCCTCCTCTCTTTGAGTGAGACAGAGATTGTGAGTATTGGAGTGCAAGAAACAGACTGCATGAGTGAAGAGTGTGTGTGGTACAGTATATGCTGCACAATTGCGGTGCGTGCACATGAAAGCAAATGCTCAGTGGAAACTTTGGCCATGACCACCACAGGCAGGCAGCCCTCGGAAGGCTGGCCAACCTAGAATGCTGCCCAGGCTCAGACTGAAAATGTTAGGCCATTATTGCTTTAAATGAGCATAAGAAAAGCCCTGTTGGATGTCACCACAGGCATATTTAGTCCAGTAGGGCAACCAGACGCCCTGGGAAGCCCACAAACAACATGAGCACATGTATCAGAATATACATATGCATACAACACCACACATAACTTCAGTTCCATCATGTCTTTCGTTTGTATTCCAGATTCTATTACATAAGTGCTGCTCTTTAACTCAGTACATGCACACACAATTTGACCTTACAGCCTTTCTATCTATTTTAGTCTGCTTAAATAAAAACAGCAAAGAGCCTTGTGGCATCTTGAAGATGGACAAATATATCACGGCATAAACTTCCATGAACTGCAGCCCATTTGATGACATGCGGACTGTTAGTCCACAAACAAATTCGTCGGGACTTAGACTCCAATATTATAGCAGCTGGATTCAATGAAGCATCCAGAACACGGTCTTGTCCTTATTTATTGGATGAGTTTCAGTCTGTGCAGCTTGAGGATGTTGACAAGATCCTTGGACTGGTGCGGGCGACCACGTCGGTGCTGGATCCTTGCCCCTCTTGGCTGGTGAAAGCTGGTAGGACCGGAACCGCCGACTGGGCCAAGGAGGTAATTAATGCCTCTTTGCGAGAGGGAGTGGTCCCTGACTGCCTAAAAGCGGCGGTAGTGAGACCACTCCTGAAGAAACCCTCCTTGGACCCAGATAACTTGAACAACTATAGACCTGTGGCGAATGTTCCGTTCCTGGGCAAGGTTCTGGAGCGGGTGGTGGCCGGCCAGCTCCAGGGGCTCTTGGATGACACTGATTATCTCGATCCGTTTCAATCCAGTTTTAGGCCTGGGTTTGGTACCGAAACAGCCTTGGTCGCCCTGTATGATGACCTTTGTCGGGAGAGGGACAGGGGGAGTGTGACCCTGTTGATTCTCCTTGATCTCTCAGCTGCTTTTGATACCATCGACCATGGTATCCTTCTGGGAAGACTCACGGAGTTGGGAGTTGGGGGTACTGCTTGGCAGTGGCTCCGCTCCTACTTGGTGGGTCGCCGCCAGAAGGTAGTGCTTGGGGAACATTGCTCGATACCCTGGACTCTCCATTGTGGAGTCCCGCAGGGATCGGTTCTGTCCCCCATGCTTTTCAACATCTACATGAAGCCGCTGGGCGCAGTCATCAGGAGTTTTGGAGTGCGTTGTCACCAGTACGCTGATGACACGCAACTCTATTTCTCTTTTTCATCCTCTTCAGGTGAGGCTGTCAACGTACTAAACCGTTGCCTGGCCGCGATAATGGATTGGATGGGAGCTAACAGACTGAAGCTTAATCCAGACAAGACCGAGACGCTGTTAGTGAGTGCCTTCTCTGCCCAGATGGTGGATGTTCACCCTGTTCTGGACGGGGTTACACTCCCCTTGAAAGAACAGGTTCGTAGCTTGGGAGTTCTTATCGACTCTTCCTTGTCTCTTGAGGCTCAGGTAGCCTCAGTGGCAAGGAATGCTTTCTACCATCTCCGATTGGTAGCCCAGCTACGTCCCTATCTGGACAGTGACGACCTCGCCTCAGTCGTTCATGCTCTGGTAACTTCTAGATTGGACTACTGCAATGCGCTCTACGTTGGGCTGCCCTTGAAGACAGTTCGGAAACTACAGTTAGTCCAGAATGCAGCGGCCAGATTGTTGACGCGGACAAGAAGGTCCGCTCATATTACACCCGTTCTGGCTCGTCTGCACTGGCTTCCTATTTGTTTCCAGGCTAAATTCAAAGTGCTGGTTTTGACCTATAAAGCCTTACACGGCATGGGACCGCAATACGGGGTGGAGCGCCTCTCCCAATATGAAACTACCCGTATACTGCGCTCAACATCTAAGGCCCTCCTCCGAGTACCATCCCGTCGAGAAGCTCGGAGGGTGGTGACTAGAAATAGGGCCTTTTCGGTTGTGGCTCCTGAACTATGGAATGGTCTCCCCGATGAGGTGCGCCTGGCACCGACGCTGCTATCTTTTCGGCGCCAGGTGAAAACCTTTTTATATTCCCAGGCATTTTAATGCGTTTTATTATATGTATTGTTGTATTTTGCTGCTGTTTGATTATTTTTGTTTACCTTTGTTGGCTTGATTTTATTGTATTATTGTATTTATATATTCCTGACTGTTTTATTTTATGTACACCGCCCAGAGAGCCCTTGGGCTTAGGGCAGTATATAAATTAAATTAAATAAAAATAAATAAATAAAACGCTTGTCTGGAACTGATTTACTTGATTTAAAAACTGGATAAACAGTTTGCTTGCTTTTAGTTATAGGATTATATTATGGCAACCCGTCCTGGGACCTTATAGAGGAGGGCAGGTAAGCAATCTTAATGAATAAATCAATGCCACAACATGTTTCTTAGATACTTGATGCCATAACAAGTTAGTTCCACCTAGTCTAGGCTGGGAAAGGGTCCTAGCCCAGTGACTGAGCATGTAGTTTTCCATGTAGAAGGTCCCGGGTTCAAGTCCCAGCATCTCCAGGTAGGGCTAGGAAAGACTGTCTGAAATCCTGGAGAGCTGCTGCCAATCAGCGTAGACCATACTGAGGTAAATGGCCAATGGTCTAACTCAGTATAAGGCAGCTTCCTATGGTCCTACATTACCAATGCATAATGCACTGATACACTGCAAAAGTGGAGAAAAAATGAACTGAATGTTGAATGCATCTAGTTTCTTTTTGTGCATTGTTTTACTGATGCACACATGTATTCCTGCACATTGGTAAAGAGACACAGAAAAAAACAACAGGCAGGCGGAAAAGATCTGACAACAGAGGACAGTTATTCTGAGCAACACACACACAAAGCAACCACAGCTGTAGTCACCACTCTCAAAAACCGCTTCTCTCCTAGGCAGCTAAGCAATTAGGCTTTCTAATTTCCACTGCTTCTTTGAGATGCTCCATCTTTATGGAGACCAGAGATGGGAAACTGAGGGAGCGTTAGATTCTGCCAAATGTCCTAGCAAAAAGTCAGAAGTTATTTTTGAATGGCACCAAGCAGTGGCATACCTAGCGTATTTGACACCCGGAGCGGATCATTTTTTAACACCCCCCTCCTCTATACAACAAAAGAGCCCAGTGCTCTTCAACATTTTTATTGATGACTTGGATGAGGAGGTGCAGGCAACGCTTATCAAATCTGCAGATGATACAAAATTGGAAATGATAGCTAGTACCCTGGAAGACAGAAACAAAATTCAAAGGGATCTTGATAGGAATTATTGGGCTGAAAACAGAATGAAATTTAACAGGGATATGTGCAACGTTTTATACTTAGGAAAAAGAAACCAAATGCATAGTTATAAGATGGAGGATACTTGGCTCAGCAATACTATGTGCAAGAAGAATCTTGGAATTGTTGATCACAAGCTGAACATGAGCCAACTGTGCAATGTGGCTGCAAAAAAGGCAAATGCTATTTTAGGCTGCATTAACAGAAGTATAGCTTCCAAACAGCGTGAAGTACTAGTTCCCCTCAATTCTGCACTGTTTAGGCCTCATCTGGAGTACAGCATCCAGTTCTGGACACCTACTTTAAGATGAATGCAGACAAACTGGAACAGGTTGAGAGGAGAGCAACGAGGATGATTAGGAGAATGGAAACAAAGCCCTATGAGGAGAGACTGAAAGAACTGGGCATGTTTAGCCTGGAGAAGAGAAGACTGAGGGGAGATATGATAGCACTCTTCAAGTCCATGAAAGGTTGTCACACAGAGGAGAGCCGGGATCTCTTCTCGGTCGTCCCAGAGTGCAGGAATACTGTGCTCAAGTTACAGGAACCCAGATTTCAACTGGACATCAGGAAAAACTTCCTTCTTTGTTGCTTTTGCACAATAGACTGCCATACGTATGCCACTGGACTTATTCTCTAACCATTGGTGCTTAAAACATGCTACTGCCCTTAGTTCAAAATGGGGTGAATTCTACATGCGTTGCTCGTCTTTCATTGTTAAGCAACATTTAATATTTATGAAAGTAACATACAACAAAAATATGAATAGTTACATTATGCACAAACAGAGGCCTTGGGACACAATCCACAATACCTATCTGATTAAACAGTGGGGAAATTATATTATATAGCTTTCCTGCCAGAATTCCCACATACTTAGAAAACCTGGATTCCATGCAGAAATACCCAAATTGCTTCCCTTCATTATCACATTTGCTATATGTTATTTGTGCTATGCGATCAGAAATTAAAATGGAATGCAACGTGGTTTTATACATTCTTAAAAAAACCTGCAAAAACCAGTATTAAAGTTCAGTATCAGCCAGTAATAGCTGGCAGCATTTCTGCTAGTTATGTAATCTGCCCATTCTAGTGTTTCAGCATTTGTGAACATTCTTAAAGCTTGTGGTCAGTCAACTGATCAAATAATTGTCTTTCAAAGCAATTTCCAATTTCTGCCGATAGCAACGCCTTTGTTAGCAATAATACCTGGAAACAGCATTTTGCATCTTCGTAATGTATCCTGTTGAAGTTTTTGAGCAATTACTTAATTGGGGAAAATGTAGCATCCAATAATTGCGCTTAATTGTCACTGTGGTTGTTGCAGAGTTTGCAACGGTCTTAAGATAGCAGGTTTTAAGCATGTGGACTTGCTTGTGGACTACACACAAACTTTCTACTGTTTTAAAGCAATGTTTTAGGACAAATCATGAGGCACAAAAGCCACTTGTGATAAATAAAGCTATATCTGCTGGACCTCTCACAGATAGAACTGCTCTCTACCAAGAGCATGGATAAAATTTAGCAATGTTGTTTTAGCAGATGGAGATCTGTGCAACACTTTGTAGAAAGCACTCCCTCTGTCTTTTATTCATAGGAGGCTGCAGAGGGCAAAGAGGTGCACAAAACTGGGGGTGCAATGAGGGGAAAGGGGGGGGATTTGCTTTTTGTGAAGTGCTGTACTGAAATGGAAGAAATGGGGGGGAAGCAGGATGAGAGGGGAATACGGGACTCAGGCAGAGGGAAAAGGTGCCTTGCAAGTGGGGTACGGGGTGGTGGTGCTGTGCTGCTTTTGTACCCCAGAGCTGGTGGGGATTCCCTGGATCTGAAAAGCACTTAAATCAGGTCCCCTGCTAGTGCTGCCGCCAAATTGTGTGCAAACCTGGTTGGTCAGAGGATCCCAGGCAGGGGGAGCGGAGCCTTTTTTTGCTGCTGCCAAAGTCACCTAAATGTACTGGGAATAGAAGACAAACACTCTTGAAGTAACTGGAAGTAAATCCCACAGAAATTATTACTCACACATATATCATGATGATTCACTGTTGGAGACTTGACACAAGAATGGTAGCACAGAATCCAGGATCAGAGTACAATCCCAAGGTTTGTCCTACATACACTGCTGGCACATAGAAATGTACATCATGTGCATTTTCACTACTACTCCCTGTGCTGTTTCTAATAAACTTCCAGAACCAGTAATATTAAACAATAGTTGAGATGTGCAGCCAGAGCTTTGCTTATTTCAATGTAGTAGTTTCCACTGCTGAAAAGACAAGCCACCTTAAAAGCAAACAGTGGGGTTGTGTCTTCAGTAGTAAGAGACATGGTGAAAACAGGTAGCAAAACTCCATTGTGTGCTCAGTTCTCTCTTCTTGTGTATGAATTTCCCTTAGATTTCAGTCCATATCTGTCCCTTCTCCCAGACACGCATAGTTAGGAGTTATATGCATAATAAAAAGTTCAGAAAATGCTTAAGGAAATATATTATTTACTTTTGGAAGTTACAATTGAGTCAGACACATACAAGTTAGTCTTGATTATAAAGTGTACTGTGTTTATTTTTTCACAATTGAGTGGCCAAATTTAGAATAAGTTAACGTAATTCCATACATAAAAGTCTCATTGGGGCAAATGGAAAAGTATGTTTTCTGTAAACTCTTAACATTCGTCAGTATTTATCCATATGTGTGTATTCCATTTTCTTTATTTTTAATTTCTGCTGAAGGATTGCTATGTACTACCACCACTTTTCAAACAAAATATTATCTTGAGCCACACCAAGGTTTGCTAGCAGCTTCGATATAGATTCTATCATTGGAGGTGGACCACAGATATACCACAAAGTATCCTTGGAGATACATTGTTCTAGATCATCTGCAGATATTCTTCCTTCTAAATAGAGAACACAAGAAAAACGTAAGAATATTATCATGAAGCTATATAATAGTTCAAAGGCAGAAGTCACTACTGTTTCAACAGCCAGCTCTTTCAGCTGTGTGTGACAGTTTACAAGAAATTCACTGTAGTCTTTATCAGATTTATTCTTTAAGACAAATGGCTGTTCTTAACAGTGCTTCAGTAATCTACTCCCACCCCATAGAGCATCCCACGAAGAAATCCAAACTGTCCAGCCGTGGCATAACAGATGGTAAAACAAGATCATGTCTACCTTTAGGCTACCTAGTGTCCAAGGAAAATATAGTTGCGGGGAAAAAAGGTAAAGGAGAACTAGTAGCGATAAAGAATGCTAGTTGCAACAAAGAAACTGCAATATATTTGAAAAATGATTACAGCTTTGTGTATGATGTCCTCACTTAGGTTGCAATTTCCTGTACAATTACCTTGGAGTAAGCTCTATTGACAATAATGGGAATTACGTTTGAGTAAATATATATGGGTTTGCACAGCCCATCATGGGACTCCTTTTATTAAGTCTCAAGATTAATACTTGTGTATATGAAAAAGCAGCCAGATAAATAAATTCAGCTATGTCCCCATAACCCTAAAGTCCTAGTGCAATGAGTACTTTTAATGTGTTCACATATCCCAAAAGTACATACCCTTAATATAAGGCTGACGTTTTTCACAGATTGGTGAACTCTGCTGAGTAACATGGAAGCTGCATGTGATTTTTCCTGGAAATGCATTTGTCAAACCGAGGATATGTTTCTGGAATGTGAATGATAATTGGTCAAGCCACAACGCAATAAATCAAAACAGATGCATCTTATGCATAGTCCCAACCCCACAGATTTGAAGAAGCATGTAAGAATATAGCACTTTCAGTACACTCTGTTTAAGCAATGGATAATGTAACTTTCTCTTTTCCTACAGCTCAAGCATTGTTTCAGATCTAGGGGATGCGTCCTACAATGGAGCCTAAATCTACAAATATGCTTTCAGGAGATGGTCACCCATTTCTTGCTCCACTCTCATGAATATTTCTCCTCCTTAGCATAGTTGGGGATGCAAAGAGAGGAAACGCATAAAGCATGACCCGGCGACAGGAATGAAAAAGCAGAATGGAAACCATGGCAGCAGTACATTACTTCTCATGCGCAGTGCGAAACAAATGCCTCTCCCCATTTCTGTGCAGCCTCTCTACAGGCCACTGCCTCTGGAGCAAAGGCCTGAAAGCCAGGGAGACCAGCTCCAGCCCACACTTACCTGACCTGGCTGGCCCTCATACCCCAGCTGCAGATGTGGCCAGGTTGAATGGGGAGTGGCAGAGTCAGTCACTTTTACTAAGGGAGGAGAGCAAGCAATAGAGAATGAGACCAGCTACCTCAGCAAAAGATGAGACACGCTTCGATATCGCTTATGTGCTTTTAGTCAGTCTCTCATGGCTCAGAGCTAATCCAAACAATTCCTAGTATTCCTAGTCGGCCATTATCAAAGGTGCTGTGGACTTTGAAGAAGCACAAGTACAAGGTGAAAGGGACAACGAACGAGCTAAGCAATCCTTTCCCAAGTAGTGGGCCACCAGATGTTGGACTACAACTCCCATCAGGCTCAACCAGCATTGCCAATGGTCAGGAAAGTGGTCCAACAACATCTGGTGGCCCACTAGTTGGGAAGGCTGAGCTAAGCGGAAGGCACGTCAAGCAAATCCTCATCGTGACCATCTTCCATCTGGAAACCTATGTCCTCACTGTGGGAGGCTGTGTGGATCCAGAATTGGCCTCCACAGTCACTTACGGACCCACTGTTAAAGACCTTACTCTGGAAGACAATCTTACTCGGCCACAAGTGATCGCCAATTGAATGAATGAAAGTATAAAGCAAATGATTGATGTGTGTGTGTGTGTGTGTGTATATATATATATATATATATATATATATATATATATATAATTTAACCTACCCTAAATAACAGCTCATGTGTATTTTTGGCACAGTAGAAGAGATTTGTCGTTCCCATTTTGTACCCAGTTCCTTTTCTCTCTTGGATTGTATGAAGGTCTGCGACATGAAGCAGTATAGAAAACAAAGGGTTAATCCCTACTCCACCGGCGATGAGCACTAGATTTGAAGGAGAGTCAGCTGGTTGAGGATCAAAGAAGAAGTTGCCTCCCACTCGCAAAGCCACCTCTGAGTTAAGGGTACACTAAGAGGAAAGAGAGAGAGAGAGAAATTAAGGGCTTGGAAGTAAATTAGACAGGACTGTATGTAGGAGACCCACAGGCTAAAGACAAAGCCTTGCCTAAATGCCACGCTGGTGGGTCCCAGCTCACCGGAGAAGAAAAAGTTTTGTTACTCTAATATACACATTCTCCAAAGTTAAGAATGTCATCTGGCAGATTTGGGTGTTTGGTGATAACAATATATGATTACATTCTTTCGCCAATTCCATGCTATTGGCTTAAAACAAAGGAAGTGTGATGTTCAGAGAACTTGGGAGCTCAAGTGGGGATTCCAAACTCCCAGGAACTGAGTAGTTGTATTTTTAGACAAATCCTCCAAGGGGGTATGTCAGAGAGTGGGAAGAAATGATACTGCAGTGGTAATGGGTTTAAAACAAAAAAATGCTGTCTATGATCTAAAAAACCACACCCCAAAATAATCCTGCATTCAGTTCAGTGTTTATCTTACAACCATATAAATCAGATTTTACAGCTGTTATGGCTACATGGTAACCAGGAGTGTTACCAATCACAGAGACAGAGGGCTTTTGAGATACTGCACACACCCTTTTCAAGGAAATCAAATTATGAAGGGTAAAATCTGGACTAATACAGCTCAGGTCAGCTTGGGTCACCTGTTTAAGTAAGCACCATATGGAATGATCTAGCTGGAGAAGAAATTAGTGAACTACACTCTTAAAAATGATGCTCAGAATATGTATATTCTCTGAAAAGGGAGAGATGAATAGAAGATCAAAACTTTGTCAAATGTATAGTTTAAAAAGTAACATTATTTAATTACTGGCAGTGGGAGAAAGCCAAAAGAAATGTCAGTTTTGGCATGTTGGGTTCAAAGGGGCAAAGCTGGGCTAAAGTAGCTGGCTGGGATCTAACAGGCCCTAACACAAGTGGAAAGCACTTTGGCAGAAATTGGGCAACTGTCCCTTTTAGGAGCAAGTCTTCTCCACTGCCATAAACCAAACCATTCTAGAAGGTCCTCTGGCTTTTTCAGGGAGGATAGAGGCTTCATGCAGGAAAAAAAGTAAAGCCCCGTTGAATGGGTGGAACACTGCACACAGTTAACATCCAAGAATCCTCCCTCTCCCCCATAAACATCAGTGGAAATCCTTGAGGCAAAGCATATTCTACTTACACACAGAAAAGTACTACTTGTTCCCAACTAGAAAAAAAGAACAGTACTCGGCTACAAAGCCTCCTTCCTCATCTTGTAATTATTTATTTGCAATTTATACAGCATCATATTCATATGCACACCAACATGATTACTATAGTACCTATAAGACAAATATATAACAAAAACCTACTGAATTGACACTGTCATCTTTCATCAGTTTATACAAGTTCTATACGTTTGTACCATTATCTATCCTTCTATTTCTCCGGTGTATCTCTCTTATGATAGGAGCCCAACTACCTGAATAATCTGCTCTTTGATTCAGGCCCTGTGTGCAATGAATTTCATCATTTTAAACAGAATTAGAATAGCCATTTTAAAGTATCTAGTATATATTCACTAATAGGCAAAAAAAAAAACCTTGTTGTTTAAGAACGTATCTATAGCCAACAGATATTTCTATCAAACTTTAAAAAGCAGGGAAATTAGGCAGCTATAGTGAATGCACCAGGGGAGCAGGAGACCTGAACTCTGCTCTGAGATATTGGACTGCCCTACAAATTTGTAAAAATGCAAACACAATCTGGGTTGGTCTTTCACAGTCCAATGCATTTCCTATGTAGCTTGGAAGAGTCTGGTAACATGTCCCTGCCTTTTAAAGTTTGATAGAAATATATGTTAGCTATAGTACGTTCTTAAACCACAAGGGCTTTTTTTTGCCTATTCATGAATTTCTCTGCTTTTTAATCTGGGAGGTAAAAAATGGGATCCTGTGCAAGGATGCTGAGAATGATCATTGGCATGCTTACTGAGTTCAGTGGGATTTACTCTCCTGCAAGCAGGATAGGTGAAACTGACCATGGGGGGGGGGAGGAAGGGCATAGGAGAAGAGGGGGGATGGGAGCAGGCAGTGGGAAGGGAAGGTGGAGGGCAGGTTTGATCATTTGCACTGACTGGCAGCAACTCTCCAGGTCCAGGGTTTTGGACAGGGAGTTCTCCCCAGCCCTACCTACGGATACCAGGTTCAACTTAGGGCTTTTGCATGCAAAGCAGATGTCTCCCACTGAGCTACGGCCACGAGGAGCTCCTGATTTGGGCATTACACAGTACAAAAAGATGTGAGTCACTTGCTCTTCCTCTGCTCTAATTAGCGTAATTTGGGTTAGTCTTTCACAATCCAATCCACTTCCTGTGTAGCTTGGAAGAATTTGGTAACGTGCCCCCGCATTTATTCTACAGGAGGCACATGTAGCCTTCCCACCCAAACTTAAACCAAAGCTGTCCCTGGCCACATCCACACCAGACATGGCTTCTCCCAAAGAATCCTGGGAAGTACAGTTAGTGAAAGGTGCTGAGACAACCTGTTCCCTCACAGAACTTCAATCAGAGTGGCTGATTGTTAAACCACTCTGGCCACTGGAGCTCTGTGGGGAATAAGAGTCTCCTCCTAGCACTCTTCACAAACTACACTTCCCAGGATTCTTTTGGGGAAGCCATGACTGTCTAAAGCAGCCTTTTTCAACCAGCGTGCCTCCAGATGTTGTTGGACCACAACTGCCATCTTTCCTGACCATTTGCAATGCTGGTTGAGGCTGATGGGAGTTGTGGTCCAACAACATCTGGAGGCACACTGGTTGAAAAAGGCTGGTCTAAAGTGAAATAAAGGTCTGGCATGGGTGTGGCCCCAATTAGTCAAGTCAAGCAGCTGTGAATCTGGCTTTTACAACACTGACAGCTGGTTCTTACTGAGCATGCCCATGCTTATCATTAACTTTAATGTTAAATTTCTTAAATTAATTTAAAAAAAACTAGGCATTTTTTTAACTTTTAAACTGCAGAAGATGAAGGGCAAGGTCAGTAATAAGATTACAGGTACTCTGTGAACATGGCTGATTTTTAATTAATTTCAACAAATTATGAGAACATTGACAGAAAAAACTCCAACAGGGGTCTGGTTTCTCTCTCTTTTTACACTTTGAACTCTCGATTCTCTCTGACTGTTTTGTGTATCACCATGAAAATTTAGAGGGTTGTTAAGCAAGCTTTTCTGAGTTCAGGACTATAAGTTTTATGTTTTGTTTTGAAATGAGCTTATGAGAAGCATCAGAATGGCATGGGGGGTATTTTCAATTTAACACTGCAGAATGCACAAAATCCATGCTGGCTATAGTATACAGCCACTCTCACGGCTGTATAATATGTATTTCTTTTTAAAAATTAAAATATCCCTACAATAAGAAGCATAACAAGAAAAAATATGCTAGCTTTATTACTAAGAGATTCAAAACCATCTCTTGTTTACATCTTGAAGTACATTCCTCTATATCATTTAACAATAACAAAAAATAGCACAGAATCATACAGAATGGAAATACACGTTTCTTGCATTACCTCTACAGTCACTCTCCATTTTTGTTAAAAGGTATAGATACACAAACTCTTCAGATGGCAGCGATCATGTTAGGGATGCAAACAGCCATTTGAAAACTACAAGTTGGCATGGTATAGTATTCTAGATCACCATTAATCCCAGTGTCCCGATATGTTCACCCCAGAACTGCTAATGCTTTTAACTGCTTTCAGTGCTGTGCCACTGTGAATTTGATTAAAAAAGAGTAAAGCAGGAAAGGAAGGAAAACTCCAAAGAGGTGCCTCAGATGCAGATAATTATGATGTTAGGTTAATGAGCAACGGGAAATCAATAGGAAATCTCCACAAGGATTTGTGTTAGCATTTGCAGTCCAGTAACACTGGCTCTATACTTTTCCAGCATCTTTCAAAGTCAGTTATTTTATTGACATTCCAATGGTGCATAAAACTAACCTAGTTAACAACAGTAGGAACACTTTTTATGGTCACATGGCCACGGATGAATTAAGGGCCACGTGGGGATGCTTATTTATTTATTTATTTATTATTTAATTTGTATCCCGCCCTTCCTCCCAGCAGCAGCCCAGGGCAGCAAACAAAGCACTAAAAACACTTTAAAACATCATAAAAACAGATTTTAAAATACATTAAAACAAAACAGCATTAAAAACATTTTAAAAAAAACTTCTAAAAAGGGTTAAAAGCATTATTAAAAAACGTATAAAGCAATTCTAACACAGACGCAGACTGGGATGGGTCTCAATCTAAAAGGCTTGTTGAAAGAGGAAAGTCTTCAAAAGGAGCCGAAAAGATAGCAGAGATGGCGCCTGCCTAATATTCAAAGCTTTTTGCTCAAGTGATAAGATGGCATTGATTTTATGCTGAAATGAATGCTACTCAACAAATGTAATGTCAAGTAAGAGAAGCATATTTCTCTTTACAGCACAAAAGCCAAAAAGTACAAATTGTGCTCCTTTGAAGAATTTGTGTAAAGCACAGCATTATGCTTTTAGGTAAGCTGTCTTGCCCTGAAAAGCTGCCTAGAAATGTCACAAGTAAAATATAAACAACCAAGCCACAATAAACGTACTTCTAAACTACTACGGCAATCCCTGTAGTATTACAGTAGTCTAATCGAGAGGAGATCAGGGCATGTATCACTCGTGGGAGCAGATGTATGGGAAGATAGGGTCGCAGCCTCTGTACTAGATGAAGTTGGTACCAAGCTGCCCGGCTCACTGCAGAAACCTGAGCCTCCATAGACAGCTGGGAGTCCAAAATGACCCCGAGACTGCGGACCTGGTCCTTCAGGGGCAAACTCACCCCACTAAGTATCAGGTCAAAATCACCCAACCTTCCCTTGTCCCCCACTAGTAATACCTCAGTCTTATCGGGGTTCAGCTTCAGCCTGTTCTCTCCCATCCATCCACTTATGGACTCCAGGCACTTGGACAAGGTATCCACAGCCAACTCTGGTGAAGATTTAAATGAGAGATAGAGCTGCGTGTCATCCGCATATTGGTGACACTGCAGCCCAAAACTCCTGATGATGGCTCCCAGCAGTTTCATATAAATGTTAAATAGCATGGGAGAGAGGATAGAACCCTGTGGCACACCACAGTTGAGGGGCCAAGGGTCTGAAACCTCATCCCCCAACACTACCCGTTGATATCTACCGGAGAGATAGGAACGGAACCACTGTAAAACAGTGCCTCCAATTGCCCAGTCCCTCCAGGCGACTCAACAGGATACTGTGGTCAACGGTATCGAAAGCCGCTGAGAGGTCCAGGAGGACGAGGAAGGTCTGTTCTCCCCTATCCAACGCCCTCCTCATATCATCCACCAGAGCGACCAAGGCTGTTTCAGTTCCGCGTCCAGTCCTGAAGCCCGACTGGAAAGGATCTAATAATCTGCAACAATATCAATTTATTATTTAAAGCAAAGACTTAAGGTAGTAGAGCTTTCAGTTCAAAGAAGAGCAAATGCCTTTCCACAGAAGCAACACCTGTACAACTGAAGGAGGAGAAACCTTTGTAGAGGAACTTACATAGGCCAAAAACATTTTTCCTGGCACAAAAAATGAAATTTGAAATGAATACCAATCTGGACAGTCTATTAAAAGATTGTTTTACACTGCCATTCATCTGAAGATCTCAAGGAGGCTTATGATAGTTAAAGCGGTAGAAAACATTTTAAAAATAACAAAAATGAACTAAGACTATTATCAGCACTAAGTAGCATACCTGAGTGTGAATCCAGTGAGCAGGAGGGTGCGTTGTATGTTTTACTGCTAGTTCCAATACTCCTTCCTGGTCCAGCAGACCAGGACTTGAACACACTGAGAATCCACCAACTACAGCAACTCCAGGAATAAAGAAGTCTACCCTAAGAGAAAACAAATTCAACAAACAAAACATTCTACTGAGTCTCTTCTAAGGCAGATTTCTTTTTTACCCTCCATTTAAAACTTAGAATTGAATAAGTTCCAGTGTGATATTTTTTCTACTTTGTAAAGTAGTTTTATTTCTAGGACCTAGTTATCAATCCATCCTACACATTATTTGTTTTCAGGCTCCAATTCTTATATAATATTACTTAATTATAATAATAATGACCAGGTGGAATGACCATTGAAGCAAGATATTCTGGCAGGGGAAGAGCCAAAGGATAGTCAGTCCCAGCTAAGCCAACAGTGTGGGCCCTGCTGTGTAACATGCCCCTCAGATGCAGCCCCACAAAATGGCTGATAGCTTCTGTAGTGATGTATGAATGAAAGGAATGTTGAGTGAAAGGAACTTATTGATGCAATACATATTACATTGATATCTTTTCTTTTAGCCTACTGGAAACTTCCAGAGTAGACATGCACTTCACTTTTCTTTAGCCCACAATATTACATGAAAGGAACCTAATTCAGATGGAGACCTATGTCTAGAAGTCTGCTTCCACATGCTGATCATCCGTGATGGATGAGTCAGTTCTAAAACCTAATTTCACACCACGTTGTCAACATTACTATTGCTCTGCAATAGCAATACCTAGAAAAAACTGGGGTGAAGGGGGAACATTAAATGGTTCTTTTTTTACACACCAGAGTTCACAGAATATTAACTCTATTTATACCGAGGTCAAAAATTATACCCTTTATAAATGATATAATGCTTTCCAAGCTGCATCATAGCAACCTCTAGTGGCAAAATATGTGATAAAATATTTGACATATTAAATATTGTAAGACCGATTGCTGGACAAGTATGTCTGAACAGTTCAGTTTGGTACAGATTGGGCAGGATGTTTAATCCATCACTGTATTTAGCGCCCTATTTACTTGGGTTTTGTTCGAAAGCTAGTCCATTAAAAGCTACAAGTCATCTGTGTGGACATATGTCCTAGGCTGTCACTCTTTCAAACTATTCCTTTTGGGCAAGAGCTAAGGAGCTTCTTTTTAAATTGCACCTCACTAGCTAATTCACAATCCCATCTCAAGGAGTTTCCTCCTTATGAGTGTGTATATGTCAACCCCTGTGACAATTATTATATAAAAAGTATTTTTTTAAAAAAAACCTCTGCACCTCTATTCCTGAAAGTATGTACTTATGTATAAGGGGATCATGTGACAATTAGTAGCAATAAAAATGAATAACCCATTGAGAGGAAAGAAAGCACAATAAAGGGCACCACTACACCAAAAACCGCAATGAAAGTTCATGCAAGATTTTGTCTATTAGTATAACTAAAGATGTCATAGGCATTTTGAAGTAGCAAATGTTCAGATACAAAGAAAATATCTGCATGTTTAAAGCTCTGTGACGGCAACTCATATTTTGAAAAGTAACAAAGCTACCAAAATAATATATACAAGATTAAGACTGATTCTGTTTATACATTGTGAAACAATGGCCTGGTTCACACATTACATTAAACCAAAGTTTAAAACAAACTATGGTTTAATTTGAACTAACAATGTGGTGGGGCACACTATCCATAAGCTCCTGCTCTGCTCTTCCTATGCTGCAGACAAAACAAGTAAGAGTCTGGCTTGTGTCACCCAAACCCAGCCTGTGGCTTGTTTCCCTCAAACACAACATGAACCCAGGTTTGGACAACACAACAAACCAGTCTCTGGCTTGTGTTGTGTGTGGCGCAGCAGCAGCAAGATTAGGAGAGAAGCGCCACAGTGCACGCTCCTCAATCACATTAAACTATGGTTTAATGTGACAGGCACATGGACTATTAAAGCAGCCTTGTCATTAACAAGGGAGAATGAGAGGCCTATTTAAAATATGACAATGACCAAACTGCTGAAAAGCACCCACCATGTAGATGCTTCTGACAGCTTAAAAAGCTCTTGCTTAAAAGGGCTTTTATGCTGTGCATCATCCCATGTGTTTGCCTAACACAGTGATGAACAGATGCAGCAAGATCCACTTTGTTTTATTAGATACTGCAGTGTAAGTTAACTGTGAAACAGTATCAAGCTAAAGGAAGTTCACTAACAGCTAACCTGCTAGAGTGTATTCAGGAAGCTCTTCACTAATTACAGGTACCAGTAACAGCTTGTAACGTATTCTGCACAGAAAGCGATAGTTATTGTATATAATTACATACATATAAATGGTATTTATATGCATTTATTCATAATTAAACATACAAGTGCTCTATAAAACAGGCTACAATCCAAGATGAACAGAAACCTGACTAGGAAGCGAGGAAAGTGGCTCCACATCATACATGCTGGAATGCCTCCCGAACACCATTACCTGATCTGCGGGTATCTGCTTTCCCCTCTACAGTACACCCTTTAAAACAGAATCTGTGTACAGAAACTCATTTCTGTGTGGACTTCTGTGCGCAAAACAAACAGTTGCACTCTATATATTTCATGAAAGTGAACTACAAAATCTCAGTTTATTTTAAGGGCCTTGGACTCCTCCATTTATTTAGATGAAGCCTTACTGGTGTGTGTACTGAATATGGAGGTTAATGTTTGTTTGTTATCTGTCAGGACAGTTGAGAACCTCTAGATTTTAAAACTGGTAAACTGGCAAGAACTACAGTTGTGTTATCTGTATAGCCTGAACCTATTGATATTACTTGCATAATTAACATATGTGGGAGGAAGCTCCACTGGAAATAATGAGACATACTTCTGACTATGCGTGTAGATAACTGCACTGTGATGGGATTTCTTCTTGAGTACGCATAGGATTGCAGCCTTAATTTGGTGACTTAGTAGAGATCAGGAAGATTCCACCCAAGCTGTTCTGTCTTCCAGTTTTTCTTTGCCTATTATTTCTTGTTCTTCATTGTAAATTCCATACAGGGCATATTTGAAAACTGTTAACTATTTACCAAAATGAAATCTCAACATTCACGTAAAAGCAGCCTTGTGTTTAAGCACTCTCCTGGGTAGCTATAGGTGACAAGAAACTGCATGCAAGTGAGCAAGCTGGCAGAGGAGGAATGGACTGCTTTGCCCCTCCTCTGCACCCCACATAAAAACCAAGTGGGCTGCCAGGGGAGGGAAGCCCCTTGTGACGCCCTTCCCTGGCTCTCCCTGTCAGGTTCCTACCTGCTCGTGGTTACTGCCTGTCACTAGGCACCACCAGGGACTCCACCAGTCCGGACTGTCCTTTTTTATGGTTTCTCTCCCCGCTCTAGCACAGATCTCAACAGATCCCCCTGCTAGGCAGCACCCCCAGTCACGTCCTATAACCAGTATTCCCAGAGACTCTGCCTGAGTCTCTCTATCAGGTTACCTCTGTGACTGAGTGCTTAAGCTGTCCCCAATCCCTTTGATCTTTATATATAAAGCATACGATCCTGGTTTGCTCTGAATACTTGTGGTGTTATATTCTTCCCTTCACCGCTGCCACCAATTGTTAGTTTCCCTTCAGCCTTGGTAAGCACCTTGCCCTCCCTTCTGGTCTATATAACCCCAGCCAAGGATCAGGCCTTCGGTAAACCAAATATAGTTTTTATTAAATAACAGAGATAACAAGATTACTTTATAAAGGCACATAAGCATATGGTTTCATCTATTTCTGGTACCTGTCTTAGTATTAATCCGAACTCCACACTCTCCTCACATCCACCAACTCTCCACACAATCTCCTCTCAAAAACCCACCAAAACAACCCACTCACATCCACCCAGATTTAACTGTCATCCTTCCATTTATACTCTCAGCCATTCTAAACACTCAGCCAATCATCCAGCATTCTACTGCCCATTTACTCCCCCCCCTCTTTCATTCCACTTACCATGTATCTCCTATACAAACAGCACTTACCATATATAGTAATATAGTAATATACCATATATACAGGAACATCACACCCCTCTCTCCAAGTCTTCCATACAAATGCAGCAAGCTGCATGTGTAGGCCCCGAAGCAGACTAGTAAACATTTTTGCAGGCTAGTAAAGTTTGTGGGCTTATTCACACAGCTAATTAAGAGGAAGGAAGGTAACAATTTTAAGGCCAGCAGCGCAATCCCATAACAAAGTGGAAGGTAAAACAAACAATATATTTCACTATATACCTCCCTATTGTTCAAGAGAGACTCAAACATGCAACGGTCTTAACAGGTACTGCGCTCAAGATTCTGCCAGTCCACCTGTGATGGTAGAAATCTTATAAGTGAACATGACGTGAAGAAAATCAACTAGTCCCCAGGAAGCGGGGGTTGATTTTTATATTGTGCAAATGAGTTGTGCATGTTTGCATTACAAAGAGAAACCCTGACACTTCACTACAAAAGTAGGTCTATTAACCTTTTTCTCTTGTGGCCTAGTTCTTAGTACCTCTCATTGAACACAATCACACTTGCAGGCTGCACTGGTAGAAAGCGTGCATGCCAAACAGAATTAGAACACCTTAAAAGGAAGATAATGAAAAGAATAATTATAATTACTGAACCCAGTTTTCAGCATGATAATTACCAAAACATTTTTGAAGGGTAAATGTTTTTCCAAGAACCAGCAAGCAGAAATTTAGTACGCATCTGTGCACATGTGCAAAGGCTGCTGCAAATTGCTCCACAAACATGAATTATTGCAATCAACAGCTTGTTTTCTTGCTCTAAATGTACAAGACTGCAAAATTAACACTGAACTAGTTACTCATGCTATTAACATCATAATGGATGAAGTTTAATTCCTATAAAACCTGGTTGCCAGCTGGTCCAAGAAAAGAAAGTAAAGAAAAAGAAAAATGGGAGTGGGGGGAGTGGGACAGGCCCAGAATCCAATTCAGTCTGCAAAGCATCACCAAAATGTTTGGAAAAAATGTATAGATCCTAAAAACCCCACAATAACAAATTCTATCATGTAATGTTCAATAAGGAGACCCTTATTGATGAGGGCTTTTCTGCCAAGATTTCCGAAACAGCTTGCACAACAGTCCATACAATGCTACTACAGGTACAGTATAAAGCAATTCTTATGCTTCCACTTACATAACAAGTTTCAGACATTCTTATGCATGCGGAATAATGTATTTGGATTTAGTTTCACTTTTCTTGCACAATGCTCTAGAGCAAGAAGTAAAACCATGTGCAGGAGTGTATCTTTGGATCGAACTCTATGACCAGGATCCAAAGAGCTATTTTAAGCATTCTGACATGCTATATACTTTGAAAATCTTCAAAAAAGGTTTCCTGTGGAACGGCCATATGAGAAACTGAAGTTCACTTGTGACTAGTCATGTGCTTCAGAGGAGCCAGGCCTTCATCACAACTGGAAGATATTAAATAAAATATCTGCATCACTCACAGAAAACACTCAGCAGATCAGAAGATTTAAATGTGGAGTGTGCTTATAGTATTCTTAGATACAATTCTCTCAGGAAAAATATAGCACAAAGCAATAAATTGGGATAGTGCCCCCCCCCAAGGTTATAATTGAGGTTCATTCTGCTGGTTTGGCAGGGCCATGTTTTGCATAGAGATAAAATCTGGACAAATTCCCAAATCACTTTTACCAGCTGTTTCATACAAAGCTATCTAGAAGAAAAGTCTCATGACTCTTTGAATGTCAAAAATGTATTATTAATTTGGGCTTGCACTCTTAAGTTTCCCTTCTGTTTAATAAATCCAGAACGAAGAACCTTACCATTGTCCTGCTTTAAAAGTAAATTCTTTATCTGTGACTGCCAAACGGAGTCTTTTAACTGTTTCAGATTCACTGGTGATTCCACACACTTTTGCTTTAGAAATAATCTAAAAGACAAAAATCATAATCACCACTACCACTATTACTGTTTCAGGAAAAAACTCAAGATTTTCAATACTGAAAATATCCCATGTGCTGAAACCTCCTTCCAGTCATTAATCACCGATACTGAGGTGGGACTACTAGAATTTTCAATTAGCCTGTTCTACTATGACTCATAAATTTACAGAGCACCCCTCAGCATGTTTACACAGAAGTAAGTCTCGCAATATATAGTGGTGCTTACTTCCTAGGAGGTGTTTAGGATTACAAACTTAAAAGTTTTTCTTCCCATTTTTCTGCCTTTGTTTGACTTAATGCCTGAAAAAGGGGGAAATATTTACAAAATTAAAGATCTCTACATCGCTGTGTTCATCTATAAACAACCTGCATTTTTTCATGTTCATGTTTGTTCATGAATTTGTACATTATAGATAGAGATGTGAAGGCCCAGGAAAAGAAATGGAAATATTTTGGGGAGGAAGCATTTTTTCCATTTCCCCCCACATTTTCTGATTTTTTTTCCAGGTGTTCATCTCTTTGGCCCTCCAGATGTTGCTGAACTACAATTCCCATCAGCCCCAGCAAGCATGGCCAACGGCCAGGGATTATGTGAGTTGTACTTCAGCAAAATCTGGAGGGCTAAAGGTTCCCCATACCTTGTCTAATGGGAAATAATAGTGGGATTTTATTTTGGTTCAACTTTATTTTTATTACTACATTTTATCTCACCCTTTCATAGGGGTGCCAGGTTCTTGGCCTGAGACTGATCCTGTATCTTTAGGAGAAGAGAAAGTCAGCCAAGTGCAGGTGTTCTTGCAACCCTGTAATGGGAAAAACCACAAGGTGGAATTCTCCCTTCCCCCTGCACAACTTTTAAAGATACAAAAGACCTCTTGGTTTATTTATTTATTTATTAGATTTGTTAGACACCTGTCTGGCAGGTTGTCCTGCCACTCTGGGCGACGTACAATAAAATACATGGTACAAAGACTAGTTTTACCATGTTCACATTAACCTAGGATGTAATCTATGGACAAAAACATGAAAGCCATGATTAGATCCTGCATACAAGGTTGTTATGGGCAACAGGTTTGATACAGAGTCATCTAAAAAACAGCACAATAGTGTTGTGCCTTATTTCCCTTCATACTTTATACTAACTTGCTCTTCCTCATAGATACCAGTCTTATAGTAAGTCAGACCATTGGTCTATATAGCTCAGTACTGTCAACAGCTCTGCAGGGTTTCAGACAGGGGACATTCCCAGCCCTCCACGGAGATGTCGGGGTTGAACCGGGAACCTTCTGTATGCAAAGCAGAAGCTCTGCCACTGAGCTATGGCCGTTCCTCACATCTTTAAGACTTACAAATAAACTTGCTTACCAAACATATGTCATAGAAGCTGCATGACATGAAAGAGCCTTGGCTAGCCTTTGGCCCGCACATTCTCCCCTCCTCCTCCAGTGCAGCCATGAGGAGTTCAGAAGGTTTTACTTCTATTTCGCTTAATCACAGCTTGTCATTTTGTCTGAACTGACAAACTGTGTTAATGTTGACTATTGTTTGTTAGAAACAAGCCAACTTGAAACCGTATAATCACAAAAAGATGATAGAAGAGATGGACTCTTAGAAATAAGGGCAAAGTCACCATCAAACGTATCCAGGCTCTTCACCGCATGGTTTATTTCAGGCTGTGCATTACAATACCAACCTCCTGCCGAAAGTCCTTTGCTGTTCTCTCCAGATGATCAGCCTTTCTTTTCGATTTCATTTTGCTTTAAATAAAAGACAAATTAAGATCTGTCATTACCCAATTTCATTATAAGAGCTTAAATAAAAAAGCTCATTAAAGACCCATTTAACTTTAGAGTCACTTAATGCTAGTCATGAAGAACAAAATTCTAAGGCCGAGAACGTAAGAACTGAGTTGCCCATCAAACCCAGCACTGATTCCAATGATAACCAGCAAACCACAGCTGAATCTGAACCTGCACCTGCCAACAATCAAGATGTACCTCTTCACTGAGGCCTTTGAGCATTCCTGAGGTTGTTGCCAATTAGGCTTAGGAAAATTTGGCTTGTAGAAGAGTCAATGGGATTGTTTGCTTACTGATATTTTAATGCTTTTATGGTTTTATTTTGCTCTGTTAAGTAAATGACACTGTGTTTGTGAACTCCTCTTGGATTTTTAATTAACAGCAGCATATAAACACATATAAGAAATAAATATCCAAAAATACGCTGTCAGCAGCTGACTTTCTCCAGTTTTAAAGAAACATAATAACTGTCTTATGGGAATATTTCCATTTCTCTCAATATAAATTTAGTATTTGGAGGACACAAATATCTTACCCATTTACTTTACTGTTTCCCTGGAACCGTTAGCTGCGCGTTTAAGTAGTAATGTCGATGTAATGGAGTACCAGGGAGCAGGAAACAAACATTTAATTAATATGTACGCTGATGATACGGTACTAATGTTGGGAGATGCAAAATCAGCCGCACAACCTCTTAAAGAAGAGTTGAATAAATGTGCAGAGGTTGCAGGGATCCAAATCAATTATAACAAATCATCAGGTATGTTTTTTCATACGCTACCTGATCATCAACTAGAAGCTCGTAAAATCTTGGAAATACCAATCTATAATACTTCATTTCATTATTTGGGAGTGCAGATTCCCCCCCAAAATCCCAATTATTTCGACTCAATTGCCTCCCATTGATAAGCAAACTTAAAAGAGATGTAAAATGATGGTCCAGACTTAATCTCTCCATATTAGGAAGAATAGCCTCTATACGTATGAATATAATTCCAAGATTTTTGTATCTCTTTCAAGTTTTTCCTATCTTTCTCCAGCCAAAACAGATTAATAAGTGGCAAGATATGCTAAACAGATTTGTGTTTCAAAAGAAAAAACCTCAGTTAGCTAAAAAATTATATTACACACACAGAGATGAAGGAGGATGGGGACTTCCTAATCTACAGATCTATTACTCATCTTTTCAACTTCGACAATTACGTTTTATAATTATGAGAGCTAATAAAACCTGGATTCAGCTGGAGGATTATATGTTACATTCCAGACCACTGTGGTCATTACCATTTACTAATTTACGACACTCCTTTTTACGTTCTATAAGCAATCCGTTTACAAAAGCTACATTGTTAATTTGGAAAAAAATAGCAATCAAAAATTTAATCAATATACTCCCCATTAACTCCATTACAATCTCATCCTAGTATTAAAGATGAGACACTTAAGAAATGTATTGCAAAATGGGAACAATTTGGATACTTTAGGCTTAAAGACTTTTTTATACAGGAGTGCCCAATTACATTGGACCAGCTTAGAGGAAACATACAGAACTTAAATTTAGGATTGCTTCATATACTTCAACTGAATTATATACTTAAAGATCCTGATATTAGAAAATTTGCTATTCGTCCACTTACTGGATTTGAACATACAATGTTATCATTGGGGTTTGGAGGTAAAGGCATTGTGTCTGCATTTTATAAAATATTACTAGAATCACAAATGGGACAACTTACAGGGCTTAAATTCCAATGGGCACAACATTTAGGTGTCGATTTAAATAATATGGAATGGAAAAATATTTGTTAGTCTAAATATAATAAATCCATATCAGCTACCCATAAAGACATTAATCTTAAAATTGTTTAAAGTTGTTTTAAATTGTCTAAATATGTGGTTTATTGTATTTGATGTATGACTGTTGTGAACCGCCCAGAGAGCTTCGGCTATGGGGCGGTATATAAACTTCATAAAATAAAATAAATAAAATAAATTAAAATGCTATATAGATGGTATTTAACTCCAACCCATTTGTCTTATATATCATCTAATATGAACTCACTCTGCTGGTGTGGTTGTTCTAACAAAAGCACATACTTCCACTCCTGGTGGACATGCCTTAAAATTGTCCCATTTTGGAATTTAGTGCATAAGGAACTTATAAATATTATAAAAGAAAACATTATACTTACTCTGGAATTATTTATTTTATCATTGTTTAAAGATGAAAATGCTAAACTGAAATCTAAATTTTTGATCTCTAAATTATTAATGGCAGCTCGTCAAACAGTGGTACAAAACTGGAAATTATTAGAAAATTTGGATAAAATGACATGGTACAGAAATATATGGAATTTGGCTTTATTAGATAAAATTACTTATAATCTTCATTTTTTACAAGATAAGACTAAATCTGATGTATACTTTGCTACATGGGGGCCATTTATTGAATGTACAAATGAATATGGACTACATGATCATCTTTCATCTACAGCTAGATCCATTTGGTTCTCTTAACTTTTGATAAATTTTCCTTTGCTAATTAATTTATAAATATTGAATGGTGTTTTACATGGTATATCCATAATTCTATTATATCTTTCTCCCAATGTATTGAGAAAATAATGTATGTTCTTTATTGCATATATATATTCATTCTTAGTGACCCAGGGTTGGGATTGTTGTTTTTTCTTGTTTTTTGTTTGAATGTTGATAAGAACATAAGAACATCAGAAGAGCCTGCTGGATCAGGCCAGTGGCCCATCCAGTCCAGCATCCTGTTCTCACAGTGGCCAACCAGGTGCCTGGGGGAAGCCCGCAAGCAGGACCCGAGTGCAAGAACACTCTCTCCTCCTGAGGCTTCCGGCAACTGGTTTTCAGTTTTTCTTTTTTGTTGTTCTGGTAGTATATTTTCAATAAAAATATATTTAAAAAAAATCTTACCCATTTACCGTGCAAAAACGTAACGCTGCATATCTCAGAGGTAAAGGCAAAGAACAAATGGGAAAAACTCCAGTAATACTTCTCAGTAATGGAGGAATAGCAAAAAGAGCAGCACAGACCATAGTGTCCCCTAGTCCTTTAAACACCTGTAAAGACAATTTAAAAAACTCAGCAGATTACATTTGTTGCTTAACTAGCAAATATCAACAATTGTCTCAAATAGCCAGACCAGTACATTTCTGAAGCAGACAAATCACCTGTTTTGCATATATTTAAAAGAGGAGTTACCTTCATCACAAAAAGTACGTTGCTGACTTGGTGAGGCAAGTGAAATGAGCCCATTCCTGGACAGGTGTTGACATCACAGACACCTTCCATGAACAAGGCACTCACATCATAAACACATCTCTCTCTCAGTCTATGGCAGTTTCAGTCAAAAACACTTAGCCAGGAGACATTCTTCTGCTCATCACTACACATGGTCTCTCCAAGTAGCCAAATGCTGGATTTCGCACTAAGGAGCGTGTTGATGTCCTGCAAGCCAGGCCAGGGTGCAGTGAAGGACAAGACACAGGGAGAGAGAGGCCAGGGAGTGATACCACGGGAAAGTCCTGAACACAGAGACAAACCCTGCTAAGCCCCCAAACCCAATTAAATGCTGTCAATCACTGCTTCGAATCGTCCTTGCTGAGGAGCTGAATGTTCTACAACGATCCTTTTTATAAAACTAAGAATGCATTTATTTATTTATATACTTTTAAAAATAAAAACACCACCCTATTAACATCTCAGGCTAACATGAAAAAGGTAATGCTTTTTTAAAAGAAACATTTCCAGCTACTGGTGGCCTCCAGCGCCACCAACCATGCCGCCCAACAAGATCAGCCACACAGGACCTTCTCTCAATCCCGCCAACTAAAACAGCTAGGTTGGCGGGGACAAGAGAAAGGGCATTTTCAGTGGCGGCCCCCACTCTCTGGAACTCCCTCCCGTATGACCTTCGGCATCCCCCTTCCCTGAATGTATTCCGCCAAGCTTTGAAGACCTGGCTCTTCAGACAGGCCTTCGGGACTTACGGGGAGGGTTAAATTTTTACGACCAATAGCCTACTACTCTGTACTGGAACTGTTTTATTGTTTTATTGTTATATTGTATTTTATGATGTATTTTATTATGATGTAATGTATTGTTGTTAAATTGTACGTCGCCTAGAGTGGCCATTGGCCAGACAGGCGACCCACAAATAAAATTATTATTATTATTATTATTATGTTATGGAAAGGGTGGGGAAATTTCAGGCCCTCTGGGTGGGCAAATGCACATCCCTCACTGGCTCTGTTTTTTTTTGCCTGATTGGAATATGACCTTGAATACTGACCATGCCTCTTGCTTGCCTGGATGGAGGATAGAGAGGGGTGCGTAAGTGCTTAGAAACTAGGCTACTGTACAAAGATAACATTGACATTCATTGCTCCCCCACTTTTGGCTCTGGCTCTGTCCACCACTGTCATGTGGCCCTTTCAAGGTTGTCCAGAAGGGAATGTGACTCTCAGACTGAAAAAGGTTCCCCGCTCCTTCATGGTACAAAGGTACCTTTATGGTATAAAGTAGGAGTGATGAACCTTTTTACTGTTGAGGGTTATATCTTCTCAGGAGTAATCTGTCAGGGCTGGCATTCTGGCGGTGGGTGGGGCCAGAGCCAAAAGTGGCAAAGTTTTCGCATGGTACTCTCTTCACCAACCTCAAGTGCAGCGCCATTTCTCCCTCTCTGTGCCACTATCAGGGGGGCTGCATGAAATTAAGGTAGGGACCACGTGCAGCCTTTGGGGTCCAGGTTCTCAACCACTTGTATAGAGTTATTTTGAGATGCATCATATCATACTACTTTGATTTCTAGGCACAAAGAAGATTTTACACATAAAAATACTTAGTGTGCTTTCATCATAAAACACTGAGTGATTCATGCTGAATCCAGCATGTTTTCAGACCCACTACCATGCCAGATAACACTGAAACTAGGACTAATCAAACAGAAAAGCACACAAAAACCCCCACACAGAACTGAATCAAGTCCAGTATTTCATGTCTGACCAAAACAAAATTCAGATCCTTGAAAAATGATAGAACAGATAGTAATAAAGTACTCCAAGAAAATTAACAAGTGTGTGCATGCCCCAAAGTAAGTTTATGAACTAGAAAAGGTTCCAGCTTAAAGGCAGGAGGTAGACAGATACAGTGGCTAACTTGTACTATGCTGCAGTGGCTACCGCCTATTTTTTTAAACTGTTTTTGATACAGCACTCCCCACAAGGAGCCCTCAGATGTTCTGAATCCAATCCTATGCCTCTCTACTTTGAGGAAAGTTCCACAGAGTTCAGTAGCACTTAGTTCCAAGGCAGCATTACTGATTACTGATACTGATGTTTGCTGATATGTAATTATGTGAATTGTGATTTGATTTGTGATTTGTAATTATGTGACTTGTTTTATTGTAGACAAACCACACTGAGGTCACTTGTGACAAAAGTGGTATATAAACTCAAATAAAATAAACATACTTATATTACAACTACACCAACATGAATGTTAATCATGGTTTCAAACCAGAGCTTGCAACTATGGTTAAAAGGTTTACAAACTTTGGTTTGAGCTAACCATGGTTAGCTTAATCATTGATGCAGTCCTAACATTGCACACAGAGATCTGAAAAGAGAAGCAGGTGGGGGAGAACCCATGCACAGGAAGGAAGGAGAGGCTCATGGTCCCAACACATGCTCCACATCTCCTAACTGCAGTTAAGAGGTGGCTAGCATTATATCTGTCCTGGGCATTGGACAAAGGAAATGCACAATCTGCCACCAGTATATGCATAGAAAAATATCTGTCTCATCTGCGGGAATGCAATATGGCACCTCAGTGTATACTCTGACTTAGTAGACTGTATTAATAACCTATGCAGCCCAACTTTCAACGGGACTTACAAGGAAATTTGGCACAGGATAGCAGGTTGAAAGTAATACAACTCAAAGACTGCTTTTTGGTTGGAGACAATAATCATTTATATTATTTTCAGCTTTTCAAAGTGCTACTTGCTTGTATCAAAAATGTGACAGATGGGAGAGAGAGTTTGCCAAATGAAGTCACTTGAGAGGTATACTTTGAGAAACAAATATAATGGAAAGCAAACTTGCCAGATGTCAAGGTAAGATATAATCAGGATCTAAACATTTTCCAGAGGGACTCAGGACTTTATACTACTGTTGCATTTGGTAACTATAGTAAACCAAATTTAGGTTAGCTGGGGTTTTTTTAAAAAAGAAAATGTTTTGATTCTGTGTTTTGTGTGCTCTGTTCGAGTTTATGTTTCAGGCTAGGACTTGACACAGAGCTTTTTTACAGCTCAGTCCTATACAAGTCTACTCAAAAGTATGTCCCCTGAGTTCAGTGGGGCTGACTCCCATTAAATATGTATAAGAGAGCAGCCTGAAAAGGTTCTTTCAAAGAGTGACTGTGAACTGAACAGATTCCCCCAGTTTCAGACACCACAGCACTCAAGCATCTCTTGTGTATGGACTTATGTGACACCTAAAAAGTGCAGGGGAGATGAGGAAGAAACAGTTCATTAACAACTAGGCCTGAGAAGACAACAGAGAAGACACCGAAAGAATTAGGAATTGCATTCAAGCCCTTCATCTGTCATACTCTTATGTAACCTGCAGACAAATCACTCTTTTTCAACCTCAGTTCTCCATCTGTGAAATGGAGATATTCAAAGCTCCAGTATTCAGTTTTCAGATTGTTGCTATTGCAAAGCTTGTAAGTGGAACATAAAGGCAACATCATTCCCCAATGTTTGTTCCCAGCATCTGATTGTGAGATTCACTACCAGAACTATCCTCTATAAATTTGTAAAATTCATTTGTAAAGTCATCTAAAGTTAGTTACTTTTGTGCTAGCAAGTGCCATACATTCATTACGGTTGTGTGTGAAAAAGAACTTCCAATTGTATATTTATTTATACTTAAAATAAATAATTTATTTAAGAATTTGCAAGGTGCACTTTTCGTAGAAGAACATCAAAGCAGCTTACAACATACAAAGACACTATAAAATGTAAAACCCTGAACGTACTGCCAATCAGTTTCATTGGGTATTTCCAAGTTCAAGTATTATGAAAAGAGGCTCTTCATCCCACACTGGTCTACCCCATAAGGTTTTCCTGAAAGTAGACACAACAAAAGCCATACACAACTCCATATTTCACAAACAGTGTTTTTTCAACAGGAAGTAAGGTATGGAACAACCACTAAGAGTGTCATGCAACAACCACTAAGAGTGTCACGCAAGGTGCTGGTACCAAGAGGCAGGTCATTTGTTTAGGCAAAAATGAAGAGGAAAAGAACATGTTGTGTCATGTCAATAAATAACAGCTCAGGAGGGCTGGGGTGCACCAGCAAGAGACAGCTATTGCCTTCACGCTCCTACTCTTACTGTGGGCAGAATACAGGACTTAGAAGGAGAGCCAGTATGAAGTGACAAGAAAGAACCGGGTTCAAATTCCCACTCGGCCCTGAAGCTCACTTCATAGACCAGTCACCTAACCCACCTCACAGGGTTGTTGTGAGGATAAATTAGGGAGGGCGAACAAAAGATAATAATGGACGAATAAATAGATGCACAGCAGGACTCTTCTCACATCAGAGTAACGGGGGAAAGGAGAGGCTCGTCCAAAAGCAGCGTCACTCCGGCGTGCAACGGGAGAAGGCTACCATTCGTTGCTGAGACCAGATATCCTTTCCGCGGGCCTTTTTAGACACCTCCTTCCCCGGAGAGCGAAGAGAGCCGCTTACTTCTCCCGCAGACTGGTTCTTCTCCTGCGCGGCTCCTCAGGAAAGGTCACCGAAGCTCGGTCACGAGCAACCAGCATCGACGCGGCTACTTCCTTTCCGGCACGGCAAGCAAAGTACCGGCATCCTGGGACGTGCAGAGGAAACGACAAGTCAAAGTCACAAATGTTCCGACTGTGTATTTCTTCCACTTCCGGTTCAATATTGAAACTGGATTTTCCACTCTTAACTTCACCATAGAGCAGAGCTTGGAAAAGTTACTTTTTTTGAACTACAACTCCCATCAGCCCAATCCAGTGGCCATGCTGGCTGGGGCTGATGGGAGTTGTAGTTCAAAAAAAAGTAAATTTTCCAAGCAGTTTTTCCACTTCCGGTTCAATATTGAAATTGGATTTTCTACTCTTAACTTCCAATGCAATAGCATAGAAGTTCACCATAGAGATACTAAGGAATTGAGCGACGGCAAGATCACCCATAGAGAACAATTGTGAGGAAAAAATCACTATGAAGTAAAAATAATGGCGGGTTTCGAACTATACTACTTTCCTGTCTCTTTAGGCTCTGCATTTTACAGTTGCAGATCTCATCGCTCCTAACAACCACAGAATGACGCTTGGCACGCATATTCAGCCGTTAGAGGTTTTTCTTCTTGACGCTTATAACTCTATTATGGGAGCCCACTCCCCTTTGTCCCTCCCTCCCTCTCTGATTGGTTCCCAGACATCGCGAGGGTGACATATATCTTGTGCCCTTTGTTTCTTTTCCTGAAAGCTGATTGGTGAGGAGTTCCCGTGTGGCGTCAAACCGGAACAAAGATGGTGGTGTGTAATTTATTCATTTTTTAACTGGCATTCGGTGGCCTAGTGGCATTAGCTGATAGTTTCTCTGGAGAGTGAGATCCGGGCTGGGATATGTCTGTTTTCCACGACGAAGTGGAGATCGAGGACTTCGAGTACGATGAGGAGACGGAAACCTACAGCTACCCGTGCCCGTGCGGGGATCGTTTCCTCATCACGCGGGTAAGTGGTTTGTGTGTGTGTTGCTTTCACACTTACGTAGGAATGTCACATTAAACTCGGCGAGAGTGACTTCTGAGTTTGCGCTCCATGTCTGTTCCTTGGAGGTTCGGGGCGTGGCCACAGTTACCCACCAGCATTGCCACATGGCTCTGGGTGCTAGAACCTTATGTGCTTAGAAGAGCTGGTTCTGGCAATAAAGCTTGTTTCAGGAGATGAGAAAAGTAGCATTGGCTGACGCTGCTTATACAGGAGTCTTTCTTTAATTATAATTTGGTTCATTTTTGTCCTGCTTTTCCATTCCATGTAAGGCCATAAAGTGGCTTGCAGCTATAACATTTTATATACAATTACAATGAAACCTAAAAACCATTATAAACTAGAACTGCTAGTTAAAGCCAAACTGCCAAAACAAAAACACACACAGAGAGAACAGCAGAGACTAAAATATTAAACCTCAAAGGCTTGGAGAAATGGGAGGGGGGAGGGAATCCCTTTCTTTCTACAGAGAACTAGCCTTGTGAGGGTCTTGAAAGAGACAGCATTGCTCAAAGGGGGACAAGACTGCTTCATACAGATGCTGACCTTGCTTCAGCTAAGGAAGTAAACCTTAAAAGGGAGTGCTCTTTAGGGCTTAGATCAGGGGTGGGGAACCTACAGCTCATGGGCCAGATTAGGCCTGGCACAGATCCCCATTTAGCCCATAAAGCTGTTTTCCACAACTACGCTTACCTGCCCCACACCTGATGTCATCTATGATGTTAGATGTAGAGTAGGTGGAGACATGACTGAATAAATAATTAGGAGCCATAAAGTGTGCTCCCAATTATTTCTTGGGAAGGGAGGCTTGTGTCAGCATTGATTGGTGGTGACAGCAAGCACTGATAGGATTGGCTGCCTATAGAATTCCTGATCTCTGTCCAAAGCAGGCTTGCAATAGTCCTCTGCATCAAATTTTAATTTGAGCCATGCTTGCAAAGGAAACATCTGACTTGAGGTCATCTTATTTATTTATTTATTTATTTATTTATTTATTTTCTTAGTCACCCATCTGGCTGGCTATCCAGCCACTCTGGGCAACGTACAAAACAAACATACAAATACAATAAGCATTAAAAATCTGGAAACAAGAAGAATAAAATCTAGCCCACCCCAAAAGCCTGCCTGAAGAGCCAGGTCTTCACGGCCCGGCATAAACTCATTAAGGAGGGGGCATGGCGGAGATCATTTGGGAGGGAGTTCCACAGGGTGGGGGCCACAATTGAAAAAGCCCTCTCTCTAGTCCTCACCAGCATGTCTGACAACATTTGTCTGACAACATTTTGATTTTACATGACTGACAGGTAGCCCATTGAACCCTTTGCACCACTCCAGGTAAGATGATCTATTAATGGTCCTATTTAAGGGCTGAAGGGTGGGGTATAAATATTTTTATAAATACAGTTTTAAGTTGATCTGGGTACTTGAGGAAATTCACATGGGAGAAAGTGTCCTCAATGGTCCACGATTAGCACCAGACAACAAACGCACATCTGCGTTTTGAACCCGTTAATGTTTTTGAACTGTATTTGAGGGCAGCCTTGCATGAAACACGTTATGATAGTCCACACTGGAAAGGGTGTGAGACGGGTGTATTTTATCACCCTATTTGTTTAATCTATACACAGAACATATCATATGGAAAGTGGAACTGGACCAAGATGAAGGAGGTGTGAAAATTGGCAGGAGAAATATCAATAATTTAAGATATGCAGACGATACCATACTACTAGCAGAAACCAGTCATGATTTGAAACGAATGCTGGTGAAAGTTAAAGAGGAAAGCACAAAAGAAGGACTACAGCTGAAAGTCAAGAAGACTAAAGTAATGACAACAGAAGATTTATGTAACTTTAAAGTTGACAATGAGGACATTGAACTTGTCAAGGCAATACCTCGTCACAGTCATTAACCAAAATGGAGACAATAGTCAAGAAATCAGAAGAAGTCTAGGACTGGGGAGGGCCGCTATTAGAGAACTAGAAAAGGTCCTCAGATGCAAAGATGTATCACTGAACACTAAAGTCAGGATCATTCAGACCATGGTATTCCCAATCTCTATGTATTGATGTGAAAGCTGGACAGTGAAAAAAGCGGATAAGAGAAAAATCAACTCATTTGAAATGTGGTGTTGGAGGAGAGCTTTGTGCATACCATGGACTGCGAAAAAGACCAATAATTGGGTGTTAGAACAAATTAAATCAGAACTGTCACTAGAAGCTAAAATGATGAAACTGATGTTATCATACATTGGACACATCATGAGAAGACATGATTCATTAGAAAAGATAATAATGCTGGGAAAGACAGAAAGGAGTAGAAAAAGAGGAAGGCCAAACAAGAGATGGATTGATTCCATCAAGGAAGCCACAGACCTGAACTTACAAGATCTGAACAGGGTAGTTCATGACAGATGCTATTGGAGGTCACTGATTCATAGGGTCGCCATAAGTCGTAATCGACTTGAAGGCATATAACAACAACAACAATTTGAGGGCAGCCTTGCATGAAACACGTTATGATAGTCCAGTATTGGACTACTGCAATGTGCTTTATGTGGGGCTATCCTTAAACAGTTTGGACATTGCAGGTAGCAAAGAATGCAGCAGCCAGGTTGTTGAGTGGGAAAATATGGTGGGACTACATGTCACTGATCCTAGGAGCATTGCGTGCAAAGCTGGCTTGGGGAGCAAGTATTTAATAGATTGCTTTTCCCCAATATTAACCATTCTGGCCCTGAAGTCAGTGTGGAAGGCTGTGCTAGTACTGACATTGGCAAGTGTTACTGGGGTCAGTGACCCATAGCAGGGCTTCCTTTGTGGCAGTGCCCTGATTGTGGACATTCCTCCCTGGTACAGTGCATTTATCCCCATTTTTATCATTGTTCAGATGGAATCTGGACATGTTTTTGTTCACTCAGGCATCTGGAACTGAAAGCCAATGGATTCTGGCAGCTCAGCACCTCTGTGCTTGGATGCTTTGTGTTCAAATGTATTTCAAGTGTTTTAAATTTTAAAATTTGTAATGTCTTTAATTGTGTTGTTTGGCCACCTTGGGCTCCTTTGGGAGGAAGGGAAAGATGCAAATCTAATTAATAATAATAATAATATGGACGTTTGCAGGGTGGTGTGTAGCAAGATTCTTCTTTTCAGCAGAGGGCACAGTTGACAAACCAGGTGATTTTTTTTAAAGCAGTCTGGATGACGTCTACCTGGAGCAATGCTGAATCCAAGAATACCTCTGAACTGCATACATGCTCTATAGGGAGAACATTTGAATCCAGTGGTGACCTTGCCTGTGGGTTGTTTCCTCTGAGACTCTTACTCCTGCTTCAGTCCTTCTTTTTTTGTTCTACAACCTTCTCTGCTCTGACTCTTGGATCTAAGCTTTGGCGAGAGGGTCGAAATGACCTATAACAAATGAGGAAGTGCCCTGTCCAGGAGATGATAGGCTCTTCTTGTGTATCATTGCAGGAGGATCTGGAGAATGGTGAAGATGTGGCCACTTGCCCAAGCTGTTCACTCATAGTAAAAGTAATTTACGATAAGGTAAGGAGTGGGCAGGGGCAGACGTTGTGCTTGCCATGGTCTGTGTTCACATAAATGGATACACTTCTGAGGGTACTTTTTGGTGTGGATTATTCTTTCTTCTTGCTCACATAAAGTATTAGGAGAATTATAGTAAATCTTGTACCATAGGATCTGCTAATGCTGTGATGCTCCAGTAAATGCACAGGTTATGTACTGCTTTCATGCTGTGGCTATCAGGATGTGTTCTCTATTCCCGTTTGGTTTGTTCTAGAGTGTTAGCCACACTTCCGTCCCATTGATTTCAATGAGTCTTAAGTGTAACCAACTTAGCCTGGATATAATCCATTGCATGGCATCCAGCTGTATTTACCTGCCAGCGGAACATGCTTAACATTCAAGCAATGGGAATTTCCTTCCTTTTCTCTGACCTCTTCCAGCCTCCCACATCCACCACCCCCCGCAAAGTGCTCTGGAGGGTTGGGGAAGCAGATGTTTTGAAGGGGAGGAGACTGCAACAGGAAGAAGTCTCACTGCATGAGTGGAAGTTCACTTGTGTGACACTCAATATTACCCATTGTTTCTAGTTTTCACATCCATGCTCCTAGTGAGATAATATTCTTGCAAAAACACACATTGTGAATAAGTCCCTAATATTGCACAGTATTTCTCTTGCTGATACAGAGTGACACAACTTCTGTTTTGAATGTGACACCTGTGTATTTGCACATTACAGTTTATGGGATTTTTCCCCTCCAAGAATAGGCTGCACTAAGTGAAATCAAATGGATCTCTCCAAAGTAATTTATCATTGGCCATAATTGTGCTTTTGAAAACCTTTACATAGTGAAAGTCAGTACTCAAAGTTGCAATCCTGACCACGTTCACCAGAGCGCATGTCTTAATGAACTTAGTTGAACAATCTTAAATACATTTAGAATTTCAAGTCTGTTGACAAAGTGGATATTGAATTATTTGACTGAACAGGCAAAACTATGGCAATGTAAATTGAGTTGTCCTCTAAAATTTTCTGTTCACCATAATAGTACCACTTCGGGATATACGAGTTCTTGGGTTTCAGTCAACTCCTATAGTTACCTAATTGTCATTGTAGTCCTGCTGTGGTTCAGCCCTGAAGCTGTTGCCTCCAGTTGCATTCTCTCCTAAACATGTAGGCCTATTTTTCCTGCTATTCACCTGGTAGTACTGAAATGTGGGGCTGTTGTGATTATGTGTTGTGATGACAGCCACCATTTTAGTGCAAGAAACAGACAGCTGAGGGGAAAAGCAGTTGGTACTGGTAGATGTAGTAGTGGCAAGTTTATTTCCCTTATAGTCCTGGCCTACTTTATGATTAGCAAAATGGATACAATACATTTCATTTATTGGTTTAAAATTTATATCCTGCTTTTTACCCCCCCCGAAGAAATTCAAAGTGACATATAACCACAAAATGCATGAAACAACCATGAAATACCATGCTCATAAGAAGAAAACAATAAAGAATCCAAAATCCATTAAAAACTACAACTCATGAAATCCCCCAAACCAAAATGAAGGCAGAGAGGAAGGAAAACAGCCTTAAAATATTCATAATGAAAGGAGATAAGTCTTTCAGCTGCACACCTTCTAACCCATAGAGATGATTTGGTGGATCAAGTGGCAGTTACAGGAACTCTGGGGGAAAGTGACCACACCATACTTGAATTCTTGATTTTAACAGAAGCAAAAGCTGAGAGTAGCCATACGCGCCCCCTGGACTTCAGGAAAGCTGATTTCAATAAACTCAGAACAATTGTAAGTACGGTTCCATGACAAGCAACCCTAATGCTTGCTTCTAAAAAAGGAAATTCTAGAAGCGCAATAGCAAGCAATTCAAACAAGGAAAAAAGGGGGGAAACAGCAGAAGAAGCCAATGTGGCTTCACAAAAAGCTCAGAGATGGCCTGGGGGGAAAAGGACACATACAGGAAGTGGAAAGAAGGCCAGGCCACAAAGGAAGAGTACAGGCAGGTATCACGGAATCGCAGGGATGGTGTCAAGAAGGCTAAAGCTGAGAATGAGAGATGCTAAAAGCAACAAAAAGGCTTTCTTCAGGTACATCCATAGTAAAAGACAGAGAAAGGAAACGGTGGCACAGCTACTCAATGAGGATGGCAAAATGATAACAGATGACAAAGAAAAGGCAGAAGTGCTCAATTCCTACTTTGGCTCAGTCTTCTCCCAAAAGAGGGTCTATGACCCTCCCGGGAAACATGAAGTAGAAGGGGCAGGATTGGAGCTTGAGATTGATAGACAAATGGTCAAGGAATACCTAATCACTTTGAACGAGTTCAAAACTCCAGGGCCCGATAAACTGCATCCTAGAGTATTGAAGGAACTGGCTGAAGATGACTGGAGGAGAGCTAATGTCCCTATCTTCAAAAAGAGCAAAAAGGAGGAACCATGGAACTACAGACCAGTCAGCCTAACATCAATCCCTGGAAAAATTTTGGAGCAGATTATAAAGCAGTCAATCTGTAAGCGTCTTGAAAGCAATGCAATGATTACTAGGAGCCAACATGGATTTATGAAGAACAAATCCTGCCAAACTAATCTCATCTCATTTTTTGATCAGGTAACCTCCCTTGTAGACTGTGGGAATGCTGTGGACATAATATATCTCGACTTCAGCAAAGCTTCTGACAAAGTACCCCATGATGTTCTGATTAGCAAGCTAGCTAAATGTGGGCTGGATGGAACAACTATTAGGTGGATCCACAGTTGGCTCCAGAATTGTACTCAAAGAGCTCTTATCAATAGTTCCTTCTCAAACTGGGCGGAAGTAATGAGTGGGGTACCACAGGGCTTGATCCTGGGCCCAGTGCTCTTCAACATTTTTATTAACGATTTGGATGAGGAGGTACAGAACATGCTTATCAAATTTGCAGATGATACAATATTGGGGGACATAGCTAATACCATGGAAGACAGAAACAAAATTCAAAGGGACCTTGATAGGCTGGAACGTTGGGCTGAAAATGACAGAATGAAATTTAACAGGGATAAATGCAAAGTTCTACACTTAGGAAAAAGAAACCAAATGCACAGTTATAAGATCAGGGATACTTGGCTCAGCAATATGACATGTGAGAAGGATCTTGGAATTGTCATTGATCACAAGCTGAATATGAGCCAACAGTGTGATGTGGCTGCAAAAAAGGCAAATGCTATATTAGGCTGCATTAACAGAAGTATAGTTTCCAAATTGCGTGAAGTATTAGTTCCCCTCTATTCAGCACTGGTTAGGCCTCATTTTGAATACTGCGTCCAGTTCTGGTCTCCGCACTTCAGGAAGAATGCAGAGAAACTGGAACAGGTTCAGAGGAGGGCAACAAGGATGATCAGGGAACTGGAAACAAAGCCCTATGAGGAGAGACAGAAAGAACTGGGCATGTTTATCCTGGAGAAGAGAAGACTGAGGGGAGATATGATAGCACTTTTCAAATTCATGAAAGGTCACATAGAGGAAGACTGGGATCTCTTCTCGATCGTCCCAGAGTGCAGGACATGGAATAATGGGCTCAAGCTGCAGGAAGCCAGATTTCGACTGGACATCAGGAAAAACTTCCTGTTAGAGCCATACGACAATGGAACCAATGACCTAGAGAGGTAGTGGGCTCCCCGACACTGGAGGCATTCACTGGAGGCAGCTGGACAACCATCTGTCGGGAATGCTTTGATTTGGATTCCTGCATTGAGCAGGGGGTTGGACTTGATGGCCTTATATGCCCCTTCCAACTCTATTATTCTATGTTCTATGAACAACCAGGTTTTAGCCAAGTGGCTAAAACAATAGAAGTTACAGGGCTTGGTGAATATCGGTTGAGAGGGCTTTCCACAAGATTGGTGCCACCACCAAAATGGTCCTATTCTTTGCTGCTTTTTGGGCTTCGGACAGTCAATAAATCCAGAGTAGGGCCTTTGTTAATGAACAGAGCATGTGGGGAAGAACATATGGAAGAAGTGGATCCTTAAAGTACATATGTGACAAGCTATTTAGGGCCTTAAAGGCTGGAGGCTGGGCTTGGAAACAAACCTGTTTCCAGGGTAGATCAAACAAATTGAAAATGTTTTTAGTGTGCAAGGCTGAATTAATTTTATTCTTCCCTGAAATGTAAATGTGCTTTACACCCAGTCCTATACATGCATACTTGGAAGTTAGTGCCATGGAGTTCAGTACAAATTAACCGCATCCTATTTTGAGGTTATGTTTGTCTATTATAGTAACATTTAATTATTAGTGCCAGTCTTACATTAATATAGAAATGTAATCATTTTGGGAGAGCACAAATTCATTGTGAAGCTTATTCTTTTGATCGACCGTGTCAGTGACTGCTGGAAAAAATGTATGACTCCTGTTTTTTATATTTTAGGAACAGTTTATGTGTGGCGAAGAAGTCTCAGCACCACCAACAAACAAAGAACTGGTGAAATGCTGATGATCATTTGATGAACTTTCCTGTCCTTGAAAAATGTGGTAGTAATGTTGAGGCAGAAGACGCAAGCATGCCTGTTCTGAAGACTCTTTACATGTAGACACCAGCTGCTTCTCATCATCAGCTTCACTACTTTGAGAGAAAGAACAGAAGTGTCAAAAGCTTTTGTGTGTTTCTGTGCATAAGAAGTTCATAATATATTTAAAGGCATGGAGTTATCTTTCGAGTGCGAGATTGAAAATGGCAACAATCCCCAATACCCAAAAGTGTCAGTAATGCTTGTTCCAAATCTAGCAAACTATCACTTGTTCTTGGACACTGGATTATTTCAGGTGATGCACAGAGTGAGCTGCTGGGTCCTATAATATGAGCAAGAAGAGTACGTTCCATGCTTTTTTTTTTTAAAGAGGGGTCTGTATTAGAGGCCAAGTTTGTTGAAATCAAGCCTATACCAGTCGTCCTGCTAATCTTTTATTTCATGCAAAGTTGCACCATTCCAAGTTGTGTTGTCTTGACAAACTCAGTATGATGACATGATGATGACACTGTCATTCGCCTAGATGGGTTGCTGTAAGCAAAGCTAACAGCTGACCTGGTATTTCCAAATATGCAGCCAAATTACATAAAGACTGAATGATGAGCAGAAAAATCAGTGGGTTTAATAGGACAACTCTGTATAAACATAAGCTGTTAGTTCTTACATCTGCTACGTCAGTTTAGCGTTCCCAGAGATCCAATGACCTCCACCTTGTCATATTTGTAAATCTCATCGCCTACTTGGTTTGTAACTGGGCTTTTCAGTTGTATTTGCAATTTCAGGGTGTGATTTGTGGTAACACTTTCCAAGGTGTATATATCACAGTGATTCTAAGTGGGGGAAAATCTACCTTGATGGTCTTTGCTTTAGAGAAAACCTGTACAAAACTCATTCCAATCTGTTTTTCCTGGGTAAAAGCAGATTGTGTAAGTTCACCGAAACACCAGCTTTTTAAATGAGTTTTGTTATGTCCATCATATCCTTCAGGGTTAAATTTAATATTTAAATATCTAATCTTGGAATTTGTGAACAAACACACACTGATTTCATCTTTATTGGGTTTCACTAATAACCCAGTAATGGTGTTACCAGAATATTTAAAACCAAGCAACCTGTTTAACTTGTAATTGAACACAATGACTGCATGTATGTATAACACTTGAAGGGCCCCTTTTTTATCAACAACTTGTCATCCATGAAATACTCTACTTTGTTGAGAAATTCATGTATTAACAGCAGTTGCTTTTGGTGGCCAACAGGTGGCGCAGAAAGTTTGCAGACTGACTTACAAAAATACAAATATTTATTTTGCATTTTAAATTAAATTTAACTTGTGGTTCTTCTGGTAGGCGATATTCCAGCTTTAATGGGATTGGATTAAGCAGAAAATGAGATTTTGTGAAACCTCCAGGTATAAAATTAGGGATGCTGTTCTTAGTCAATCATCTGAATAGCTGTTGCACCATCTGGCCCTAGAATGTCGCAGTGGCATTCTGACCTGTCAAATCAGGTCATGCAAAATTGTTGAGTAACTACTTTGGTGTTCTGCTTGCTGTTTGGCAGTAAAGATGGGGCAAGCTTGGGAGCCTCATCTAATCTTTCATTACAGTAGTATGATTATTTTTAAAATAATTTTAATACTGAAGTAGCGTGACGTAGGTGTTGCTGTGCTTTATGAAATCCATACATGTCAGAACTGCACTTTCCTACTGGAACAAGTTGGCGTCAATGCAAGTATCAGTATCACTTGATTCTATGCATCTTTACAGAACTGATGTGCTGTACTTCTTTGGTAAACGTGACAGTCTCCTGATACGGTGCTTATTGTGCGGTGACTAGAGACACTTAGGGCATTGCCATATTTATTTACAAAGTGCTTAACATCAATTGGCACTGTAAAATTAATGATTTAGTTAATTAGATTATTTAGATAATAAATTAAAATCTGAATCAGTGGGTTCTGAGGAACACTGTCCGATTTCCTACTGAATTCCAGACTGTCTGCACCTGAAGGTTCCATAAACTCGAATAATTCGTAGCCAGTATGGCTACTGATCTGGGATGATGAGAGTTGTAGTTCAAAATCTGAAGGTTACCAAAACCAAATGAGACCTGTAATCCCTACTATGAGGCAGTGACATCATCCCAAGGCACTAGGCACTACACATCACAGAACCTGTTACAAATGTCATGGCAAACATCAGGCCCTCTGTTATGCTGCTTCCCTACCTCTTTGTAATGGGCAACAGTAGACCCCAGCCGCAAGACTACCTGCTAGATGCACTTGAGCCCTGAGGGCCAGATACGCTCGTCTCTACTTACCCGTGCATTTGGTATTATTAGAGTGAAATGCCCCAAAATTCATCTGTTTGAAAGTGGCAAATTTTGCATATCAGACTGAAGGCTAGAAGCCTAGCAATATTTATTGTTATTGGACCAAATGAGGACAGTTGTTGCAGCTGGTATAGACAAATAAAAATGATTAATAGTTTAGAATGCTTATAGTGAATGAGCTCCCTTATACAGAAATTTCATGGAGAAGTATACAGGAATTGTCAAAAGCAGTATGCCTTTAAATACTTTGGGACTGCAAGTGGCGAGAGTGCTTTCACACTCAGGACCTGCATGTGGGCTTCCCATAGGCATCTCGTTGACCACAGTGAGCAGGATGCTAGACTAGATGGGCCTCTGGCCTGATCCAGCAAGACTCTTATGTTGTTATGAGTGATCAGTGGAAGCATTACATCAGCACTAATGAGCTGTGTCGATTGTTCTATAAAGACGGGTAATCTGTGTACGTGTCACATTACAAAGAACAGGTATAGCAGGTCCTTACCACAAGGGGTTTACAGTCTCAAATAGACATTGGGAAGAGAAATAGTGAGATTAGGGTTGCCAGGTTCTTGGCCTGAGACTGATCCTGTATCTAGGAGAAAAGAAAGTCAGCCAAGTGCAGGTGTTCTTGCAACCCTGTAATGGGAAAAACCACAAGGTGGAATTCTTCCTTCCCTCTGCACAACTCTTAAAGATACAGAAGACCTCTCAGTTGCCAGGTCCGGCCTCCAAGAGGTCTTTTGTATCTTTAAAAGTTGTGCAGGGGGAAGGGAGAATTCCACCTTGTGGTTTTTCCCATTACAGGGTTGCAAGAACACCTGCACTTGGCTGACTTTCTCTTCTCCTAAAGATACAGGCTCAGTCTCAGGCCAAGAACCTGGCAACCCTAATGACAACAACCTCATCTACCCCCCCCCAAGGTAGGTGCTTCCCCAAGGCATAGAGTGCCTGTGAGCTGGGACCTCCAGGGGCTCTAGAGATGCCCCCCATGCCTTCATTCCTGCATCTTCTCTCTCCCCACCCTGGGCCTCTAGAAAGGAAGGGGGTGGGTCTGAGGTCTCTACCTGGAGGGAGCTGGCTGGGACAAGAAGTCCTGCCTGATAGACCCCAAACAGCTGGTCTGCCCCATCCCCACCATCCACTTCAAGCCCGTGGAGAGCAAGAAGAAGAGCGGCAAGGGCAGGCAGCTGGCACCCAAGGGAGGGAGGGAGTGACCCTTTGGAGGAGCCTGTTGCCCATCTGAACTGTCTACTCTAGCCTTTGCCAACCTGGTGCCCTCCAACTGGAGGGCACCAAGTTGGCAAAGGCTGGTCCCCATCACCTGCCCTTGATGCCCTTTGAACTGAAGAGGCCATCGTCAGGCATTCTGCATGCAAAGCAGGCCCTCTGGACCTTCCTCCCTCTGCAAGAGGCCTCCACTGGACAGCCACCAATAAGAGAGAGGGGAGTCCTCCAGGGAGGGAGCCTGGCCCAGGATCGGCCCCTTCTGTGCTGCAGCTTCTGCTGTCTGGCCTGACCCTTCCTGACCCCCCTCCTCTGTCCCCAGGGATGTATTCTTGCCCTTGCTACTACTATCCGAATCCGGCTGGCACTGCCAGCCAGCCCCGTTGACCTGCAGGCCTGAGCGATGCCCGCCACTGACCCCTGGATGAAACAAGGCACTGCCTTGCTGATGAGCCTGGCTCACCAAAGACCCCCTCCACACCCCAGGCCTGGGTCCCCCTTCCCCCAAAGCAGGCTTCCCCTCTGACGTCCTCACCCTCTCCCACGACAGTTTTAGGTGAAATCTAAACAAAGCTTTTTTGTGGGCTGTCTCCTTTGTGCCTGTCCTCTGCTCGGATCTGTGACACAGGAAAATCCCCATCTGAGCTGGAGCGAGAGGGAGGGAGGGATCCCCTCTGGCCTCTCCTGGAGCAGACGAAAGCTGGGCCACTGAAGGGTGGCATGGGGCATCCATGCTGCACATTTGGTCCCCAGCCCCGTTTAGCTCAACTCCTCCATTTGCTGTGAGCCGCCACCCCTGCTTGCCTTCTGGTTTTCCTGTTGGGGCCATGTCAGCCCATGGGTGGAGGCCTTGGTCTTCAAAGGCTCGGTGCTGCAGGGGCTGAATTGATTTGAGCCTCCTCTCAGTTTGTCAGATGGATGGAGGGCTCCAAAAAACTAGTTGCTCCTGGTGCAAAGAGCCAAACGGGCTTTGGGGAGAGCGAAAAGGAAAGACACCAACCCATGTCTCTCTGGGGAGAGGAGCTAATGTCTCATCAGGCGGGTGCTCTGTGGTGCTGCCAAACACTCCAGGTGCAAGAGCTGGGGGGGACGGGCCTGTGCTGACGCAGCAGGAGCTGGGCAGCAACGGTCACGTGAGGAGGCGGTGGCCAGGAGAATAAAGGAGAGACCTAGGCAGGAGTTTGCAGGCGGGGGGGCAGGGGATCTGGGAGGGATGTAGGCTAAAGATGGGGGGGAAAGCACATACATCTGCGAGGGGGCTGCTTCTGGAAGGTGCACCTTCTCCTTCCTTGCCTGGGCCAAATCAACCCAGGTGGGTCTAGATGACCCCTGGATACCCCTCCTGTCCCAGTACCAGGCAGCAAGAAAAGGGGGAAGGTGGGCTGGAGCGTTTTGGGGGGGTTTTGCGAGGCGTGGGCTGGAAACGTTTCCCCTCCCTCTGTTGGTTTTCCAGCAGGACTCTCCAGGAGGCGCTTCTGCTGGGTGCTCTTTACTCCACCCCCCCCCCATGGATGGAACACTTGGTCTCGAAAAGGCGCAGGGTGGTGGTGGGAGTGATTGCTGGGAGTCCACCCAGCAGGTCCAAAGACAAGGCCCCGGAGCCCTTTGCTGGGGAACGAAGCTGGCACCGGGCACAGGAGGAGCGGCGGAGGGTGCTGTTGCTTATGTTTAAGTCTTTTCCTGGCAAGTGGAAAGTAGAGCCATGCAGCACCCCTGCTAGTTTAACCAGCTATACATTTAGATCACATACTGTATCTTTTTAGCACAGTGGCTAAAAATAGCTGTGGGGAAGGGGAGAAGCATAAGATAAAGGAATTGGTTTGCTTGTAACAAAAAAAGACCTTCCAGCTTTCAAAACATTACAAATGCTGGGTGTTGCCCCTTTCTCCAAACCACATAATAAAAGGAAACACACAACATCCAAGAAAAATATTACATACAAACTTTATTAAAAAGACAGACACTGAATAAACATTCATGAATCTGTATGAACTTTTTCATGTTTAATAACCATAATGCTTAAATAAAAAGCTGTGAGAATGCATGTAATCATCAGAACTTAACCTGACTTCAACAAATTCCCAACAAAATTATGTTTTCTAACTACATTGTAACTATTACCTCAGAGATAATCTTTGAGATAGGATTAGGAAAACAGTCGGTGTTAACAGCTTAACAAACAAAGCGCATATATTTTCATGGAGAAAACAGAGAAAACATGATAGCACCTAGTAAACTAGTGCACCAAAGAAGATACAAATCCCATTATCTGAAGCTACGGTATACAAAGCTCCAAATTATTTGACGAGTGTGTTTGACACGCACACATCCCTACTGTTATTGATGGGCTCTCCCATACTTTGCATTTTCCCTATGCTCAGAACTTTAAAGGCTGCAGTCCTTAAAGCTCAAATAAGCTCCAGTGCACACAGTGGGACTTACTTATGAGTAAACATGCATAGGCTTGCTCTATAAATGCTATCGCCGATAAATTGTTGAACTAGCCAAATAGGTGCTTGAGATATCATATCATCATAACCCAGTAATAAAAGCCACCACGTTATTGTCTGCATTATTTCATTCAGGGGGATTTGTGGGTAGAAATGCTTAGGATGAGGATGTTACCTTTTTATTATACAAAATAATGCAAACAATATTCGACGTAGCCCAATTCTATGTATGTTTCCTCAGAAGGAAGTCCACTGAGCTGAATGGGACTTGTTTCTAGATAAGTGAGTAGCAAAAAAAATGGAAATGGACAGCCTTCAAGTCAATCCCAAATTATGGCTACCCTATGCAAACCACAGCCTTAATATCTCTACCAATATCAATAAAAGGTCCCTGAATGCCACTGTGGTTCAATACTGGAATAAAAATATAACACTGAATCAAATTGCTGCTTTTGCATGACAAGATCTTACATGCCAGCGAGTGACACAACACAAGCATACAAATAAGGGATGCTGGGGTCCTCTTCCCAAAGCTGTTGTTGCTATTACAATTTCTTTTCAAAATGTGACTGTCCTGCAGTTGAAACTCCAATAATTCTACAAAAATGTTTTGTTCCTGAAATATACAAAAACCACAGTTAAAAGAAAAACATTGTGCTTAACTCAGCAGCACGTATACATATTGTAAAAAAAGGTAAAGCTATTTTTGATCTTTAGAGCAAGCAGCAAAGCATTTGATGTCAAAAGAGTATAAAATTAGGAAACTGCATAGAACACGGACTTCTTCACAGTGAAAAAAAATCATTGTCTGCAAAATTCACTGCTAACATTTGGAAGAGGGTAGGCAAACAAAGAAAAATCCAGAATGTACTTTGGTAGTAAGTCTTTTATAAGCCCCCTCTGAGTGTTACACAGATAATAATGCAATGTTTCAGGAGTCACTGGCTTATACCATGATTGCCTTTCTGGGAACTGTATAAGAGAGGGTGCTTGAACCCTTTCAAGAATGTAATTGGCATCCTCATTCAGTCTTTCATAGGATCCAATGAAATCATATCTCACTGCACAGGGCTGGCATAAATTGTAGATGGGCATCCAATGTTCATTCATTCTCTCTACCTCTTCATCTAAGAGGTACTGAAGAAATTCAGAGAAGGTAACATCATCTCCTGTGCTTTTCCCGGTTTTTTTCCTATATCTTTTGACTATTTCCACACCATACTTTAACTGATATTCTTTGATCTCTCCAAATTTATTCCTATAAGCAGACAAAAGTCTTTCCATTGGGTCCCGGACAAATATGAACTTGAAATAGTGCTTTAGCCGGTAACGGATCTCATCTGGCTTCATGTCGCTTAGGAACACCAAGTCCCTTTTGTGGTCCATTTTAAGCTTCACATTCACATTCTCCAGGGCACCATCCAAAACTTTAAGGATTCGTTTCCAGTTGGAGCAGGCAACTTTGGGAACATAGCAGTATAAAAAGTGATGTTTGTCACTAACCAGGATGTGTTTGAGCACTGTTCTCCTCTGTACTGGTGAGAGATCCCAGATACTGTGAGGCATGTTTTTTTGTCCGCACATGGTACGAATGGTTCTATTACGGATTTCCTGCAGCAGCTGGTAATCCATGCCCTCTGGTGCTGGTGCTGCTCTGGCACTGCCAACGTGCCTCCAGGGCAGCTCTCCATGGGAAGGATGTAGTGGTGGAGGCTTCATCTCTGCCAAAATCCCCTTCTCAATCATAAGGAGCAGACCGCTGGACGCCACAATTACGCCAAACATCAACATGGAAGGCAACAGTATGGTGCCATTGGTGCCACGTGAACGGGTCCTGGCAGAGACTGTGGCCCGTTGCGCAAAAGAGGCCCCCATCTCTTTGCCTCTTCCCACCATAGGCATCAGGGGCTTAGGAAACATGACCTGGCGGTGGGTGCAACGTTGATGCGACCTCAAGGTCCAGCAGCCACTGACGTTGCTTTTGATGGATGGGAGACGAAGGGCCGGGCTTGTAGTCCAACAGCGTCCCTATCGGCAGAGCCCTCGATTAACCAAGCGCAGCTTTACATGCGTCTTGCGAAGAGCAGCGACAGGGCCCAAAAGCTTCCACCAGGCTGCCTCCCACGCGGCGCAGGGCACAGTAGGACAATATAACGGAGAGCTCCAGACGTGTCCCTGAGCTCCTCTGTTCGCTCGGCTGAGCCTGTCGGGTAGCTGCAGAAAGGAACCGGATGCGCCGCTTTTCTCCAGCGTCTGGGAAGGGCGGTTTCTCTAGAGCGAAGGCTTCGCCGGGAGGGCTGCACCGAGGAGGAGGAACCGCCCCCTCCAGCGTCTCTTTGCAGAGTGGTCCCTGCGGCCGGCTGCGGCCGAGTGGGGCGGGCGGAGGTGATGCTTGCTGGATGCAGCCTCTCTCCCCCACCGCCACTTCAATCGGGGATTGAAGCATCTCAGGGTCCCCTTATGGCTCTTGGTCATTGTCGTCGGAGTGAATCGGCGCTTACGAGGTGGAATGACCTGCATTGTAGGCCCCGGGGGCCCTTGGCTGGGGAACGAGGCTGGCACCGGGCGCAGGAGGGGCGACGGAGGGCGAGTTTGCTGCTGCTGCTTGGCGGGGGGGGGAGCGGGAGGAAGGAGGGGCTCTCGGATGCTGCCCAGGGAACCGAATTGACACCAGCGAGCGAGGAGGGAGGGACGGAGCGCGCGTTTGCCTTGGGGAAATGGAGCTGCGCAACCGGGGAGCTGACTTCCAGGCGCGCAACCCCGAGGGTGCCGGCCCGCGAGCGCCCTCCCTCTCGCCCCTGCTGGAGGGGCGGAGAGGGGAGGACGGCCCTGGCGCCCGGGTGGCCCCGCGCCTCGGCCAAGGGGAAGGGACCGGGGGCGCCAGGCTCCGCCCCTCGGCCCGGCCCACTCTTGAGCCCTCCCACCGGCAGGGAAGGACTCCGGCTTTTCCCCTTTCCTTGGAAGCGAAGCGAGGTGGGGCCGCCCTGGGCGGGTGGGGCCGCCCTGGGCGGGTGGGGCGCGCCTTCCCCCCGCCCCATGCACAGAGGACCAGAAAGTAGATGTTTCGGGCCCTGTTATTGCCCCTGGGGCGTGCGCACGTCTTTCATAGAAGACCCCCCCTATGCAAATGGGGATCAAACTTGCCATTCCTTTTTTTAATCTTTGAAGGGGGGGGTTGCCGGCGGAATGAATTTAGGGCTTATCCAAAGGGAATGGGATAATCCACGGTTTCCATATTCGGTTTGTCATCTGATAGTCCTCACTTTGCCTTTTAGTTCGCTCTTTCCCAATTAAAAAAAACAACACTTTTTTGCACCGCACAAGCAGCCTTAAGACTTCTACATTCTTTTTGCTTTTTCGAAGCTCCGCCTCTAAAACCCCCTATCAACCAATTGGTCAGCAAAAAAATTATGTATGCTCCTCTCCCCTTTGCAAGGGAGCACAATATGGCTATAAAGGAGTTCTCCCTTGGAAGGAAAGGCTGCTGGTCAGTTTCACACCTGCCTTCCCAAGGAGAATGAAATTGACACCCTTTTCTTGTTTGCATTTGCCATATTACACTTAAACGACTGGCAGACTGGCTGCATATGTGTTCCAGTCATGACAAAGAAGCAAAGTTTCTAGATATTCTAAATGACTATTCCCTAGACCAGTTGGTCATGGAACCGACCAGAGGGACGGCAACTCTGGACTTAATCCTCAGTGGGGACCGGGACCTGGTGCGAGATGTAAGTGTTGTTGAACCGATTGGGAGCAGTGACCACAGTGCTATTAAATTAAACATACATGTAACTGGCCAATTGCCAAGAAAATCCAACACGGTCACATTTGACTTCAAAAGAGGAAACTTCACAAAAATGAGGGGATTGGTAAAAAGAAAGCTGAAAAACAAAGTCCAGAGGGTCACATCACTCGAAAATGCTTGGAAGTTGTTTAAAAACACTATATTAGAAGCTCAACTGGAGTGCATACCGCAGATCAGAAAAGGTACCGCCAGGGCCAAGAAGATGCCAGCATGGTTAATGAGCAAAGTCAAGGAAGCTCTTAGAGGCAAAAAGTCTTCCTTCAAAAAATGGAAGTCTTGTCCGAATGAAGAAAATAAAAAAGAACACAAACTCTGGCAAAAGAAATGCAAGAAGACAATAAGGGATGCTAAAAAAGAATTTGAGGAGCACATTGCTAAGAACATAAAAACCAACAACAAAAAATTCTATAAATACATTCAAAGCAGGAGACCATCTAGGGAGACGATTGGACCCTTGGATGATAAGGGAGTCAAAGGTGTACTAAAGAACGATAAGGAGATTGCAGAGAAGCTAAATGAATTCTTTGCATCTGTCTTCACAGTGGAAGATATAGGGCAGATCCCTGAACCTGAACTAACATTTGCAGGAAGGGATTCTGAGGAACTGAGACAAATAGTGGTAACGAGAGAGGAAGTTCTAAGCTTAATGGACAATATAAAAACTGACAAATCACCGGGCCCGGATGGCATCCACCCGAGAGTTCTCAAAGAACTCAAATGTGAAATTGCTGATCTGCTAACTAAAATATGTAACTTGTCCCTTGGGTCCTCCTCCGTGCCTGAGGACTGGAAAGTGGCAAATGTAACGCCAATCTTCAAAAAGGGATCCAGAGGGGATCCCGGAAATTACAGGCCAGTTAGCTTAACTTCTGTCCCTGGAAAACTGGTAGAAAGTATTATTAGAATTCTTTGAGAGTGTCAACAAGCATATAGATAGAGGTGATCCAGTGGACATAGTGTACTTAGACTTTCAAAAAGCGTTTGACAAGGTACCTCACCAAAGGGTGAGGGATAATCCACGGTTTCCATATTCGGTTTGTCATCTGATAGTCCTCACTTTGCCTTTTAGTTCGCTCTTTCCCAATTAAAAAAAACAACACTTTTTTGCACCGCACAAGCAGCCTTAAGACTTCTACATTCTTTTTGCTTTTTCGAAGCTCCGCCTCTAAAACCCCCTATCAACCAATTGGTCAGCAAAAAAATTATGTATGCTCCTCTCGCCCTTTGCAAGGGAGCACAATATGGCTATAAAGGAGTTCTCCCTTGGAAGGAAAGGCTGCTGGTCAGTTTCACACCTGCCTTCCCAAGGAGAATGAAATTGACACCCTTTTCTTGTTTGCATTTGCCATATTACACTTAAACGACTGGCAGACTGGCTGCATATGTGTTCCAGTCATGACAAAGAAGCAAAGTTTCTAGATATTCTAAATGACTATTCCCTAGACCAGTTGGTCATGGAACCGACCAGAGGGACGGCAACTCTGGACTTAATCCTCAGTGGGGACCGGGACCTGGTGCGAGATGTAAGTGTTGTTGAACCGATTGGGAGCAGTGACCACAGTGCTATTAAATTAAACATACATGTAACTGGCCAATTGCCAAGAAAATCCAACACGGTCACATTTGACTTCAAAAGAGGAAACTTCACAAAAATGAGGGGATTGGTAAAAAGAAAGCTGAAAAACAAAGTCCAGAGGGTCACATCACTCGAAAATGCTTGGAAGTTGTTTAAAAACACTATATTAGAAGCTCAACTGGAGTGCATACCGCAGATCAGAAAAGGTACCGCCAGGGCCAAGAAGATGCCAGCATGGTTAATGAGCAAAGTCAAGGAAGCTCTTAGAGGCAAAAAGTCTTCCTTCAAAAAATGGAAGTCTTGTCCGAATGAAGAAAATAAAAAAGAACACAAACTCTGGCAAAAGAAATGCAAGAAGACAATAAGGGATGCTAAAAAAGAATTTGAGGAGCACATTGCTAAGAACATAAAAACCAACAACAAAAAATTCTATAAATACATTCAAAGCAGGAGACCATCTAGGGAGACGATTGGACCCTTGGATGATAAGGGAGTCAAAGGTGTACTAAAGAACGATAAGGAGATTGCAGAGAAGCTAAATGAATTCTTTGCATCTGTCTTCACAGTGGAAGATATAGGGCAGATCCCTGAACCTGAACTAACATTTGCAGGAAGGGATTCTGAGGAACTAAGACAAATAGTGGTAACGAGAGAGGAAGTTCTAAGCTTAATGGACAATATAAAAACTGACAAATCACCGGGCCCGGATGGCATCCACCCGAGAGTTCTCAAAGAACTCAAAGGTGAAATTGCTGATCTGCTAACTAAAATATGTAACTTGTCCCTTGGGTCCTCCTCCGTGCCTGAGGACTGGAAAGTGGCAAATGTAACGCCAATCTTCAAAAAGGGATCCAGAGGGGATCCTGGAAATTACAGGCCAGTTAGCTTAACTTCTGTCCCTGGAAAACTGGTAGAAAGTATTATTAGAATTCTTTGAGAGTGTCAACAAGCATATAGATAGAGGTGATCCAGTGGACATAGTGTACTTAGACTTTCAAAAAGCGTTTGACAAGGTACCTCACCAAAGGCTTCTGAGGAAGCTTAGCAGTCATGGAATAAGAGGAGAGGTCCTTTTGTGGATAAGGAATTGGTTAAGAAGCAGAAAGCAGAGAGTAGGAATAAACGGACAGTTCTCCCAATGGAGGGCTGTAGAAAGTGGAGTCCCTCAAGGATCGGTATTGGGGCCTGTACTTTTCAACTTGTTCATTAATGACCTAGAATTAGGAGTGAGCAGTGAAGTGGCCAAGTTTGCTGATGACACTAAATTGTTCAGGGTTGTTAAAACAAAAAGGGATTGCGAAGAGCTCCAAAAAGACCTCTCCAAACTGAGTGAATGGGTGGAAAAATGGCAAATGCAATTCAATATAAACAAGTGTAAAATTATGCATATTGGAGCCAAAAATCTGAATTTCACATATACGCTCATGGGGTCTGAACTGGCGGTGACCGACCAGGAGAGAGACCTCGGGGTTGTAGTGGACAGCACGATGAAAATGTCGACCCAGTGTGCGGCAGCTGTGAAAAAGGCAAATTCCATGCTAGCGATAATTAGGAAAGGTATTGAAAATAAAACAGCCGATATCATAATGCCGTTGTATAAATCTATGGTGCGGCCGCGTTTGTTTGTTTTTTTTAATAATTTTTATTCAAATTTTTCCAAAAACAAACAAAACAAAGTCAAAAAAACATAACAATACAACAACAAAAAGTAAAAATAAAATAGTTGACTTCCGATTTGTCGCAGATCAAAGAATGATCCAAGAATGCCCTCAACGGCAGAACAGGCTGAGGATAACAATGTGTATGTTACAACAGCTGTGAAGGCAGATGAAGGCTGCAGCAGATAAAGGTCTTCCAATTGTCATGGTACCCATGCCATTGGATCAAAGCCTTTTTCTGTCAAGATTGTGCGTTGTTGTGCGCCGATCTCCCCACATAAAACAAATTCAAGCACAGGCATCTTCCAAAACAAAACATTTTGGAAGACAATCTTACTTGGTCATGAGTGATCGCCAGTGGATGAATGACCAACTGATGGCCTTATCCTCCAAGTCCCAAATTACTGAGGACTTATCAGGAGGTCCATTCTCCACAACATAGGAAATGGACCTTTAGTGTGGCGGCACCTACCCTGTTGGGCAGAAAAATGGCAAATGCAATTCAATATAAACAAGTGTAAAATTATGCATATTGGAGCAAAAAATCTTAATTTCACATATACGCTCATGGGGTCTGAACTGGCAGTGACCGACCAGGAGAGAGACCTCGGGGTTGTAGTGGACAGCACGATGAAAATGTCGACCCAGTGTGCGGCAGCTGTGAAAAAGGCAAATTCTATGCTAGCGATAATTAGGAAAGGTATTGAAAATAAAACAGCCGATATCATAATGCCGTTGTATAAATCTATGGTGCGGCCGCATTTGGAATACTGTGTACAGTTCTGGTCGCCTCATCTCAAAAAGGATATTCTAGAGTTGGAAAAGGTTCAGAAGAGGGCAACCAGAATGATCAAGGGGATGGAGCGACTCCCTTACGAGGAAAGGTTGCAGCATTTGGGGCTTTTTAGTTTAGAGAAAAGGCGGGTCAGAGGAGACATGATAGAAGTGTATAAAATTATGCATGGCATTGAGAAAGTGGATAGAGAAAAGTTCTTCTCCCTCTCTCATAATACTAGAACTCGTGGACATTCAAAGAAGCTGAATGTTGGAAGATTCAGGACAGACAAAAGGAAGTACTTCTTTACTCAGCGCATAGTTAAACTATGGAATTTGCTCCCACAAGATGCAGTAATGGCCACCAGCTTGGATGGCTTTAAAAGAAGATTAGACAAATTCATGGAGGACGGGGCTATCAATGGCTACTAGCCATGATGGCTGTGCTCTGCCACCCTAGTCAGAGGCAGCATGTTTCTGAAAACCAGTTGCCAGAAGCCTCAGGAGGGGAGAGTGTTCTTGCACTCGGGTCCTGCTTGCGGGCTTCCCCCAGGCACCTGGTTGGCCACTGTGAGAACAGGATGCTGGACTAGATGGGCCACTGGCCTGATCCAGCAGGCTCTTCTTATGTTCTTATGTTCTTATGTATGCTTTTCTGCCTTTATTGATATTTAAAGAGATACACACGCTGGCAATGCACTTATTTCTCCAAAAAAGCAAGAAACTGCCCCCCCTTCTCCCTTTCCTTCCCACAAGAATAAAATTGACAAAGCTTTAGGGAGCAGGCTTGAAACCGACTAGAAGCTCTTTTCTTGTTTGCATTTGCCATATTACACTTAAATGAATGTATGCTTTTCTGATTTGAAGCAAAAACCCCAGCAAGTAGAATGAAATTGACAAGGCTTTCGGGGGCAGGCTGAAACCGACCCCCCCCCTTCTCGCTTGCTGTGCATTGTAGATCTCACCCAGAGTGGCCGCCCAGTTTGCAGGCTGGCAAAAAATAAAATGCATCTGCGCAGTAGTTGCAGACACCCCCCAACACCCCACCATTGCGATGATTGGTTCGATTTTCCCGGGCTTATTCTCGCACATGCGCAAAAGTGCAGATATGTGATTGGCTGGAATGAGGAGAAGGGGCAAGGGGAAACGCCCAAGAACCGCCCATCATCTGTAAAGTCCGCGGTATTGCATCCTAACTCCTGAAGGCACAGCGGATGATTCCTGATTTTAAACAGCAAATCGCATTTTTGCCGGTATTGCAAGGAGTGGATTTAACCCGCGAAAATGCATAACAGCACGAGACGTCATTTGGACGACCGAAAAATAATGAACACACATAGCGGACGTGTCACACATTTTGCAGTCATCTGGATGAGACTTTATTCTCGCTAACAGCAACAGGGGCCGTCTGCACCCCAGCTTCTTAAAAAATAGAATGTACTGCCTTCAAGTCGATTCTGACTTATGGCGACCCTATGGATAGGATTTTCATGAGGCTGAGAGGCAGTGACTGGCCCAAGGTCACCCAATGAGCTTCATGGCTGTGTGGGGATTCAAACCCTGGTCTCCCAGGTTGTTGTTATGTGCCTTCAAGTCAATTTTGACTTATGGCGACCCTATGAATCAGCGACTTCCAGTAGCATCTGCTATAAACCACCCTGTTCAGATTTTGCAAGTTCAGGTCTGTGGCTTCCTTTATGGAATCAATCCATCTCTTGTTTGGCTTTCCTCTTTTTCTACTCCCATTTTTCCCAGCATTATTGTCTTTTTTAGTGAATCATGTCTTCTCATTATGTGTCCAAAGTATGATAACCTCAGTTTCATCATTTTAGCTTCTAGGGACAGTTCTGGTTTAATTTGTTCTAACACCCAATTACTTGTCTTTTTCGCAGTCCATGGTATGCGCAAAGCTCTCCTCCAGCACCACATTTCAAATGAGCTGATTTTTCTCTTATCTGCTTTTTTCACTGTCACTTTCACATCCATACATAGAGACCAGGAATACCATGGTCTGAATGATCCTGACTTTGGTGTTTACATGTGGTGTAATGTCTTTTTAAGATACTTGAATTGCTTGCTAAGCACAGGTGAGAAGTATTCAATCAGCTAAGGGCTTTGTCTAGCATTCCTTATTTAAATGTATGCTTTGAGCTTTTCATTAAACCTGTTTCCGTTATGCAAGACTGGAGTGTCTCTTTATGGAGTTTGTCAGTTTGGGCTTTGATAGCCAGCTATCACAATGCATCTTTGCATTTGAGGACCTTTTCTAGTTCTCTCATAGCTGCCCTCCCCAGTCCTAGCCTTCTTCTGATTTCTTGACTATTGTCTCCATTTTGGTTAATGACTGTGCCAAGGTATTGATAATCCTTGAAAAGTTCAATGTCCTCACTGTCAATGTTAAAGTTGCATAAATCTTCTGTTGTCATTACTTTAGTCTTTTGATGTTCAGCTGTAGTCCTCCTTTTGTGCTTTCCTCTTTGACTTTCATCAGCATTCGTTTTAAATCATTACTGGTTTCTGCTAAGAGTATGGCATCATCTGCATATCTTAAATTATTGATATTTCTCCCTCCAATTTTCACACCTCCTTCATCTTGGTCCAGTCCCGCTTTCCGTATATATAAATAGGGTGATAAAATACACCCCTGTCTCACACCCTTTCCGATGGGGAACCAGTCGGTTTCTCCATATTCTGTCCTTACAGTAGCCTCTTGTCCACCTGTGGCATCTGCGGTTCTGCAATGGAAAGAGGAGGAAAGGCCTTGAAGGAAGGTTCATGCACCTCTTGTAATTTCCTGCCCTGATTCATTTAGCCATCCTCTTGCAGAACTTCCTGCTCCCCATCTCCTGGCCATTCTTCAGATGACCCTCTCTGCTCTGCCCCCCCCACCTGCCTTCCTACCTGCTGGGCACCCAACTCCTTGCCCTCTCTTTTGCGTTTTGCACCCTCCGCCTTTTCCCTTCTCTCTCTCTCTCTCTCTCTCTCTCTCTCTCTCTCTCTCTCTCATAATGCTGGGATCCAGCGAGGCCAAAGCGTGGGGGATTGGGGAGGGCCGTAGCTCAGTGGCAGAGCCTCTGCCCTGCATGCCGAAGGTCCCAAGCTCAAACCCCATGGCATCCCCAGGCAGGGCTGAATGCCTGAAACCTTGGACAGATACAGGACATGCAACGCTGCATCGCTCCAGGATGGAATTCCGGACCACAGGATGCAGTGGGGAAGCACACTGTGTGGTTTTAAAGGGGAGTAGAGCAATTCATGAAGGATAAAGCCCTTGAGGGCTAGTAGTCAAGCTGGCTCTCTCTTACTCCAGGGTGTCTCTGAAGGAGGTGTGGGAAACCTCTGGCCCTCCAGATGTTGCAGAACTACAACTCCCATCACCCTTTCCCGTTGACCAAGCTTGCTGGGGTTGATGGGAGTTGCAGTTCAGCAACATCTGGAGGGACTAATGGTGTTTGGGGATCACGAGTGGGAGAGGGTGACTGTCAAGGTGCCCTTTGGTGGACTTTCCCCCTGAAGGATCCAGTTGGCCGCTGTGGGAACAGATGGGGCTCTTTGTGGGAGGGAACCTCAGTAGTGTCGTGGCACGTACCAAAGTGCAGGGTCCTTTCAGGAAAGCCACAGTCCTGCCCCGTCTAAGATTCGCAACAGTCTAAAATTACAAAATAATCTGGCCAGGCCTGAATGCTGCTTTCTGCTTCTCTAGCAGTGCCACCATTTGCCTGCCCTTCCTTACTGTCAAGAGATGTTGCTCGAATTACTCAGTTCAGTGTCTACAGGTTTATCTCCTGCCGCTACCAAAGTGCTGGATGATGCAGATGGGATGCTATCCTCAGGATTCTCTCTCTCTACATCTGCAATTATAGAATTCTCCCTCTCCACAACTGGTCTGGGCTTTTGGGAGTAGAAACGCATGGAGGCTTCCTTCACAGTGGAACATTCCCCTTCCATGCTGATTGGCTTGTAGGACACTGGAGTTATAGGGACTCTGATTCAGATCTGGCTCCTAAAACATTAGTGGCCTAAGACTTCATGGGACCCCTGAAAACTACACCCCTGTGAGGGATTGCTGAGCACCAGTGAACCTCTTCCTGGGCTCCCATCCTAACCATCTCCCTTCCCCAAAAACTGGACACCACCTCCTCCCTGGCAACCTCACCTGGCTTGGCTTCCGGCTTTTTTCTCCTCAAACGGGCACCTCCAGGAGGGCTTTTTGCTGGCCCCTGAAGGGCTGACCCTGCCAGGCTTGCACCGGAGAAGCCTCTGCAGCCTCCGCAGCCGCCTCAACCTAGAACAGAAGAGGGAGAGGTCAGAATGAGGCCCATAGCTGGAAAGGTTGTGGGGAGGGGGTTCTGGAGAGGCCAGGGTTCAGAGCAGGCAAGATAGAAATAGGGGCACTGGCCCATGTTTCAACTCTTTCAGGGCAGGTATCGCCGTTGTCATTTCAGGTCCATCAGAATCACTCCGTGTGTGTGCATATGTCTGTGTGCTAAATCTTCCGCTCCCCAACGATCCCAGCGAAGCCGAGATTCCTCTCCCCGCGTGCCCTGCAAGCCTCCAGGTGCGCAAGGAGAGAAGAGCCAGAGGCAGAACGTTGGGAGCAGACGGAGTGCAATGGAGAGTGATTGACAAGGAGGTGGAGAGAGTGTCTGTTGGGACAGTTGGAGAGATGGAAGAGGGAGGAAGGAGAAGAAATGAGGGGGGGCTCGGGGGAAGAGTTTGGGGGAGGAGGGGGGCTCCTGAGGAGGAAAGATTTGGCCAGGGTGTCAAAATGCTAATTTTAGCATTTTGTGTAAGAGGGTAACTAGTTCTGAATATTACTTTGTTTAAATAAACACATCTTTACTGTATTCATCTAGCCGTCCACGTGTCTTGTGGAGGGAGAGTCCTGCTGGTCTCAGGAGGGGGGGTGGCAGGTGCCGTGGTGGATTGTGGAGGGAAGCAGCAGGGAACTGGGGCAACTGGCCAAGTGACCTGCAGGAGCCAAGGCTACACAGGGAACCCACTGGCTCTTCTCCCAGGATATCAAGACAAAAACAGAAATGGTGCGAAGAAATCTTACTTACATTTTAAACATGTTGAGGCTTCTTTGTAAAACTCCTACCTAAACCTACTCTGAGATTACTACCTAAAGTAACCCAAGCCCTAATTCTACACTGAGCCCCAACCCTAACCCGGCCCCAACCCCTATATACAAAAGCAATATATACAAGTGGCAAAGAAAAAAAATAATCAGAAAGATAAACAAAACAGAAGTAGCAAAATAAAAATAGACAAAAATAATGTTATGAGCATGGGGGGTTGGAATGGATAATTCCTGTGGGTCCCCTTTCCAGCCTCTGATTTGAAATCCTGTGCCCTGGGGGCTGGCTCTGCTAGCCAGATGAATCTCCTTTGCTAATCAAATAGATTGGCCAGGTAAGATAATGGGCCCATCAGTTGCGTAGCAATGGTGAATGGGCCAGGAAGACCACTTTTGTCATTTAATCTCTACAGGAGAGCCTTCCCCCACTCCTGGGAGATAGCAGAAGTGTGCTTGCAGTTTTAGTGTGTCTAGAGAATTGCTGGGAACTGGAAGGCAGGGCAGAGAGAGACTAGCTCTCTGCACCATGGCATTTTGGGGTGCCTCCTGCAACCCAGATGGAAAAGCTGGGTATTAAGACTGCTGATACAAAGACAACGGGAGCGCCAAGAGGAACGGGAGCAAAGGCAAAGAGACCGCCAGCAGCACTGGCAACGAATGAGGGAGATATTGGGAAGTACCTCTGAAGAGGAAAAGGAGACCCCATGTGAGGAGGTGAGGGCCCTGCCTGATCAGCCGCTACAAGGGGTCGAGGGTGACCTGGGAGTCCAGCTGCAGAGCACCCAGACGGGGGTGGCTAAAGAGATCCAGAAAGTGGATGGGCAGCTGGAGGGTTTGGACTGTGAGGAGTTGCAGTCAGTAGCGGAGGAGGAAGAAGATGCTTTGATTGTCCAGGATCCTGTCAGGGGAGAAGATAGCAGAAAGCTGGAAATAAAGCCCCAAGAGTTGAAGGAGGACAGGCTGGAAAATAAAGAGGAAGAGGCCTCGGAAGAAAGAGAGGTAGAGCCTGGAGAAGAGGTGCTGCTGATAGATTTCTCTGCTCCGTGCATGCCTGCTGTTAAAGGAGTAGCGCAGGAGGAAGAAAAGGCCTTGGAGAAAGGTGAACTAGGGCCTGGAGAAGGGCAGCTGTCGATCTCTTGGCCCCACGTGTGCCAGCTGTGGAAGAGAAAGTGCAGGAGGGAAAGTTGGAGGCCACAGAAGTAAAGGGCGAAGAAGAATCAGAAAGATAAACAAAATAGAAGTAGCAAAATAAAAATAAAGAAAAATAAAATGTAAGTAAAATATAAATAAAAAAGAAAAAGATAAATAAACCAAAACCTCTTCTCGCACTCCGCCTCCTCCCTCTCTCTCCCGCTCCTCCTGACTGACCCACAGGGGACATCCCTAGTTGGTGCCTTTTAAGCCGGCAGGGAGAGAAGTCACAAAGGAGGGTGGGTCCCTGTTGCCTTGGCAACCCTCCTCCCTGGCAATGGCCCCTCCTGAGTCTTCTGGAGGCGTCTTCAGAGCTTGGAGGCCCTGCTGTCCCGCCAGCCGGCTTGCCTCAGCATCCCTCTTCGTCTCAATATCTCTGTTTCTCTAAGGAATCTGGTTGTTCTCCATTAAGCAGCTTTTCTGAAAGGAGACGGTCCCCTCAGCCTCCTTTTATATCCAGCAGGAAACTCATTGCTCCTCAGTTTAGAGGCTCATGGGGGCAGAGCATCTGCTGGGCCTGCAAAAGGTCCTGGCTCAGTCCCCAGCATCTCCAGGCAGGGCTGGGAAGGAAAGACCCTGTTTGATGTCCTGGCGGGCTGCTGCCAGTCAATGTAGACAACACTGAGCTAGATGGACTTGGCATAAGGTGTAAGGTATTGCCTGAAAAAAGGTGTGCTCACCACAGAGACCAAAGAACTCTTTAACGTCAGTTCTGTTCGCATATAGAGCTGTGTGCATTTTTAAGAGGGTGGACACTTACACGTCAACCAAAGAAAGACAGTAACGCCCCAGCTTTGTACTAAAATACGCTAATTTATACATGTAGATGTATATGTATGAATAATTTAAATGCAAATGATTAAGGTAAAGGTGTCCCTGCACTTGTAGTGCGAGTCGTTTCCGACTCTTAGGGTGATGTCTTGCGACGTTTACTAGGCAGACCGTATATATGGAGTGGGATTGCCAGTTCCTTCCCCGGCCTTTCTTTACCTCCCCAGCATATGCCAGGTACTCATTTTACAGACCACGGATGGATGGAAGGCTGAGTGGACCTCGACCCCTTTTACAGGAGATTCGACTTCCTCCTTCCATTGGAATCGAACTCCGGCCGTGAGCAGAGCTTTGGCTGCGTTACCACTGCTTAACACTCTGCACCACAGAGGATCTTTGACTTAAAACAAAGAAATAGATAGGGGTCTTGTGATTTTATAGAATATGGCTTTGTGACCTGAGGGGATGGAAAAACTGTAGGCGACTCATCCATTGAGTCCAAGGATGTGATTCTCACTGATTAGAATTTTGCAATGCAGTTCACCAATCAAACAATATTCACGAAAATGCATATGTCAGGGGAAAGTGTGCATGAAACTGAATATAGGAGAGAAAACAACATGCAAAAGTCCATTATATGATGATAAATGCCTCGCAAAAATGTGTACATGAGTCAAAACTGCCTGCAAAAATGTGTTCCTTTGGAGAAATTCGCACTAAAATGCTGGAGAATTTTCATGAGGATTTTTTTTTTTTTAAGCAAATTGTTTGAGAAATGTGGAGAACTTAATTTAATACTGGGAAAATGAGAAACTGAGATAACTGAAACTGACAGATCTTTCCATTCCGAGCCTGGAGGGCCCATTAGTCTCCAGACCTGAAGTTCCCCACTTCTGTCCTAACGGGAGAAAATACGCCACACTGGGTTTGTTGGTTTGTTTGTTTGTTAAATTTATATCCCGCCCTTCGTCCCAGAAGGAGCCCAGGGTGGCAAACAAGAAACGCTAAAAGTACTTTGAAACATCTTAAAAAGACTTTAAAACATATTAAAACAAAACATCTTTAAAAACATATTAAAACAAAACATCTTGAAAACATCTTTTTTAAAAAAACACGGTAAAAACATCTGAAAGAGCAATTCCAGCACAGTCGCAGACTGGGATAAGGTCTCTACTTAAAAGGCTTACTGGAAAAGGAAGGCCCAAGATTGTATCCAATGAGAGTCCTAGTCAGAGTAGACTCATTTAAATGTATGGACATGCCTAATTCAGGTCTATCCATTCCAATGGGTTTCCCCTTAGGGTTTAATACAACCATTATGTCTGACTCCCCGAAAACCCCATTGGGCCAGAGCACCAGCAACATTTGGCTTCTCTCGACCAATTTAGGACTTTCATATCGAGCCTCTCATAGATTTATGTTAACCATCTCGAAATTTGTGCATGCAGGTGATTTGAAGGAAAGGGAATTTTCCTAAGCATCTTCAATTAACCTGTCTGGATGCACTCCAAATGTCCTGACCCCTTCCTTAAACCAGGAGGGAGCAATCATGAATGATTGCTAATAGAGCTATCACACTTTCTATGTTTGCCTAAGTAATACAGGGCTAATGCCTGGGTAAAATTAAATTCCCAATGAAAATATTATTAAAACAGGGCCATTAATGAATTTGGACAAATTATGGAGCAGGTACAATTGGCAGCTGGCTGGAGGGATAAACACGAAGTCAGGAGGGGGGCGACTTCATGTTTCCTTTTCCACATTGTCCCCACCCCCTCCCGACCACATGTTTAATCAGGGTTTTTAAACCGTAATTAAGCATACAGTTGGGAGGAGATGGGAACATGCTATGTCTCCCCTCCCAACCAAACTAAAAAGAAGAGGATTGGACCAACTGCAGAAACACACTTGCAAAACAGGACTGAACCATCTGTGGAGGGTTCAATCCTGCTCAGTTTGGTAGCGTGTGTGTGTTCCCTCTTGCAAACAGACACACACAGCCAAAGCACACTGCAGGGCTGTTTGAAAGCCCTTTTGCAAATATCCTCACACTTAGGGTTGCCATATTGCCCAATTTGCTGGGTTTTACCTGGATTCTAGCCAGGCTACCCAATGCCCACTTAGCCCATTAGGTGGCCCGGATTCCCAGCTTTCATTTTTTTGAAGAAAGCAAGACTCTAGCCCTTATGGATCCAGAAATACAAGGCAAAATGTGGCGGCAGTTTTCTGCCCAATCATTTTGTGAGAAATCAGCCTACTCCCACCTTCCATTGTTCTTAGCCAATTAGCAACAGCAGTCCTGGGGAAATAATTTTAGCCTGTCTGCCTGCTGCATACGCAGAATCTTCCCAGTTTAGAAAACTGTGCATGCTCATTTGATCAACACATGCAACTGAGCCCTTTTCCCAGAGACTCTGGCTCACTTTCTGGTTGAGTCTGCAAGGAGAAGCGGCTTTCATCTTTATTTCCTCTGTGTCAGGGGTGTGTGTCTTAAGGCGTGAATGCAATAGGAGGATCTGCCTGGCATCACGGAGGGTGGAATAAAGGGGTTTGAATCCACCAAACGCTCCCTCCCCTGAACAAATGCAAGGTATGAAAGCAAGCCTCTCTGTAGAAAAGGCCGAGGTACTGGCGCTTGCGTTTTTCGGTCCTGCCCCCATTCTGTTAAATGATGCTTGCTCTCAAAGTTGCGTTGGAATGCAGCCTCACTCACCCTGTTGCCCGGCAGAGCCTCTGTTCAGCAAGTCAGAAAAGGCTAAAAGGTATATTTTTGATACATATCTTTCTTCAAAATGACTGGCAGGTATCACCCCACCAAAGGTCACCCTACTTCATTTCCTCCTCAGGGACGGATGGATGGGTGTATGTATGTGTATGGATATATTGTACATATATAGACACCCACGCATACACATATATACAATGGAACAATCCACCCCACATTCCCCACTCTGGAAAAAGTTATTTGCTTACTATGGGGTATTTTTTTCCTCCTGGTGCAACGTGTCTGCCACCTGGCAGTGGCTGAAATCCCTTATTCCTAATGCCAAATTAGTAGAGGCAAGCTTAGCATTTGGTGGAGAAGATTGCACTCCACACATATTTAAAAAGGTAAAGGTGTCCCCGCACTTGTCGTGCGAGTCGTTTCCGACTCTTAGGGTGACGTCTTGCGACGTTTACTAGGCAGACCGTATATATGGGGTGGGATTGCCAGTTCCTTCCCCGGCCTTTCTTTGCCCCCCAGCATATGCCAGGTACTCATTTTACAGACCACGGATGGATGGAAGGCTGAGTGGCCCTCGAGCCCTTTTACCGGAGATTCGACTTCCTCCTTCCGTTGGAATCGAACTCCGGCCGTGAGCAGAGCTTCGGCTGCGTTGCCGCCGCTTACCGCTCTGCGCCACGGAGGATCTTTCACACATATTTAGAGGATCCATTTTCTTTATTAGTCTTTCTCATATTCAAAGCCCCATTCTTGCTTTTGCAAGGACTGCGGAGAATTTCCCTTATTTCAAAACCGAAATGAAAAGCATTGGTTTGTAGCTGTCTTCTTTTACACAGCCAAATTTCAAACATGATCTATTGTGCTGTGTAAACTACTTTGGGAAAGTTTTGTTGAAAAACAGTATATAGGTGTTTTTATAGCTACTATTTGGGGCGGGACACCACAGAATGCTCCAAATACTCTGAAGTTCAGGCAAGCCTTGCTACACACCAAGATTCTGTTCTGTCTAGTGGTATACTTAAAGGTAGAATAGGCTGAAGCTGAACCCCAACAAGACCGAGGTACTGCTTGTGGGAGACAAGAGGGGGTTGGGTGATTTTGACCTGGTGCTAAATGGGGTAAGATTGCCCCAGATGGACCAGGTTCACAGCCTCGGGTTGTTCTTGATTCCCAGCTGTCTATGGAGGCTCAGGTTTTGGCAGTGAGGCCGGCAGCTTGGTATCAATTACATCTAATACAGAGGCTGCGACCCTACCTCCCTGTTCATCTGCTCCCACGGGTGGCACATGCCCTGGTCTCCTCTCGCTTAGACTACTGTAATGCGCTCTACGTTGGGCTACCCTTGAAGACGGTCTGGAAACTACAGCTGGTACAGAACGCGGCGGCACGTTTGATTAAGAACAGCCGCCGCTGTGATCATATCACTCCAGTGCTAAAAGATCTGCACTGGTTACCAGTTGTTTACCGGGCCCAATTCAAGGTGTTGGTGTTAACCTTTAAAACCTTACATGGTTTCGGTCCAGTTTATCTAAAGGAGCGCCTCCAGCATCATCAGATAGGCCGCCTGACGAGATCAGCCTCACAAGACCTTCTCTCGGTCCCGCCAGTCAAAACAGCTAGGCTGGTGCAGACCAGGGAGAGGGCATTTTCGGTTGTGGCCCCCACCCTCTGGAACTCTCTGCCTTATAACCTTCGCCATGCCCCCTCCATGACAGGCTTCCGCCAAGAATTGAAAACTTGGCTCTTTCAGCGGGCATACAGGACCTCTGAGTAACTTTAGTTTGACTCTGTAATGATGTGGATGGGTTTGGTTTAAGTAGTATTGATATTGTTTTGTATTTATATGTTGTATTTTATTCTGTGTACGCCGCCTAGAGTGGCCGTTAATTCAGCCAGATAGGCGGCTTAAAAATAAATTTTTATTATTATTATTATTACATAATTTCTGTTTACTTGTGGGTCTTCAATTTACCACTCAGCATAAGCTTGGATATCTTCAGGGACTTCAAATTTGGGGGAGCAGCCAGGAGTATAATCTGGTGTTTTGACAGCACTGCTTCCTTTGAAACCTGAAGCTTAAAGATAAGATTATCGATTGAACTGATAATATTGAAATCTGGATTTCTATCTGACGTTCAGGCTTTAGTGGTATGTTCATTTCACATTTCCTAATTGTTGGTACAGACAGCCTCTTAGTCACAATATTGCTTTTCATTCATGTTTCTTGGCTTTTTGTTTTATGCTGGATTTTTATACTGCTGCCATGACTTGTTTTATGTTTGTTTCTATTTTGTGTTTTTATTATGACTGTGAATTTTTCTTGTTTTGAAAGCTGCCCTGAGCTCTGTTTTTAACAGTGGAAGGGCAGGATATAAGTCTTCTTGATAAATAAATAAATAAATAAATAAATAAATAAATATTCCATAGCATTGGAAACTAGAGTCTGGGCATTTATGGCTGGAAATATAAGGGGTTGTTTTTTTAAAATGATTCCTCACATCCTCCCCCCCTCCAGTTTAGTGGTAATTGCTAGGCACGAAAACAAAACAACTGGACAGTGCAACCATTAATATGCTTAATAAATATGAAACTACCCGTACACTGCGCTCAACATCTAAGGCCCTCCTCCGAGTACCATCCCATCAAGAAGCTCGGAGGATGGTGACTAGAAATAGGGCCTTTTCGGTTGTGGCTCCCGAACTGTGGAATGGTCTTTCTGATGAGGTGCGCCTGGCGCCGACGCTGCTAGCTTTTCGGCGCCAGGTGAAAACCTTTTTATACTCCCAGGCATTTTAAAGTGTATTTTTACAGTATTTTATTACTGTGTTGTATTCTGGATGTTGTTTGGTTCTTGTATTGTTTGTGTGTTTTTGTTTTTTTGAGTTATTATATTTATTGTATTTATATATTGTGCCTGCTTTTACCTTTTATGTACACCTCCCAGAGAGCCTTCGGGCTTAGGGCGGTATATAAATTAAATAAAATAAAATAAAAAAATAAAAAAATTGCATAATTAGGAAATATTCTGCATAATATGCAAATAAGCCTGCCCAGATTGGTGGAACCCTGTGCACTCTGGGTTGACATTTTCATCAAGTGATCCACCACCACCACCGTGCCCCCCACAAGATCTTTTTCTAGGTCCATCACTCTCAATTCAGACTCCAGAAGTGCAGACATGAATTTAGGAGCTGCACTCCCAATATCCATCACTTTTCACTTGCTTCCATTGAAATGCATTTGCCATTTTACTGCCCGTTCATTATCCACCACCATCAGCCACCAATGGTGCAGTTAGGTGAAGTTAGGTGAAGATGACACCCCACTTTCAGACATTTGTTATTGAGGGTGCAGCTCCCCTTGGTGAACAGGTGCCCCAAAGCCACCTTGCTAGATAAATGGCCTCTGTCCAAGATGCAAATCCGCTCCAGCTTTTTGCAATGCCCACACCAACCCACCCACCCACCACAAGCTTCTCCAGACCGATATCACACATAGCAGCCAGGTAATGTAATTCTCTGGACTTAATAGTCATTTGGGGACCCCACCGCCACCACTTCAGGGAGGTAGTTCAAAATACGCTAAGCCACCAGCGCTTGTGCATGTGGTGGGGCTCCTTTTAATAACTCAGACAACAGCTTTGGGGTGCAAGTCATCTGGTGCAATAGAGATAATAATGCACAAAAAGGCCAATGGTATTTTAGGCTGCCTTAACTGAGTTCCAGCACCTCTTTCTTTGCTGCTACACTGCCACTTCATCCCTAAGTTCTTAAAATCCTGAGGCAGCCAGTAGTAGCATTTGGCCCAGAAGAGCTTACTTCTTACTTGTTCAACATTTTTTAAAAGCCCCAGTTTCCAGCATGGAAACTATTTTCTACTCCTGTTTACTGTTTTGAAATGTAAATGAAGGGTGTGTGTGTGTAATCTTCTAGTGTAGCTTCCCAATGAGCAGCTCAATTCCAGTGTGCAGCTATTTCATCCAATCACCATGGATGGAGCATTTCTTTTAAAAAAAGAAAAGACAAAAGTTCTCCAGTGTGCTAACAGCCTGACACTGTGGCTCTGGTTCTGGGGAACAGACTGTCTCATTCAAGAGGACCTAGGAAGCATCAGGGAAATCCCCAATGTGTGTGTGTGTGTGTGTGTGTGGGTACATTCAGGCCCAAGGTGTTAACTTCGGCTAGAGCTGAGCCTCAGATGCCTCATTGGAATTTGCTTTGTGACATAGGGCATGTGAGTCTGTGCAGACTCTGCTCACACTACTGAGGGATCACAATCTGCGTCTCCAAGATGAGGGGGGTAGGGAGAGTGTGACGGCTAGGCCATCGTTTTGAAAATGAAGGCTTGACTTGGGGGGGGGAGCTTTTGAGTTTCACAAAACCATTCTTGAGATGGACAGTCACTTCTGTGAAAGTGAGAATTTGGTATGTTTGCCTTTAAATATGTACTGAAGAAATTCCTCCACCAACTCTAGCCACAAAAGCAGGCGCCATTCACCGACTCATCTTCCACTTTGATATGTGCAGTCAAGTCCTATTCATGTCCTTTTGCATTGTACAAACAATTCATCTCTATGCACACACAAATTAACAGACATGAATTAGACATCCAGAAATTGGAATATTCAAAAACCAGCAGGGCACATTTTAGCCTCCTAGCAAACCCTTCTATTGACCTGAAAGTTACCCTCCTCCAACAAAAGAACTTCAAAGGGAGAGTCCACCTGGAATTTTCAGATGCATTGGACTCCAGTGGTCTAATAGGAAGGGATAAACCTCAGGTTCATGACAGCTTATCCTAGGTCACACCTGTTGGAAGTGGGGCAAGAGCAACTCCAGTTTTGTTCTTTTGTTCATGTTCCAGAAGGGAGATATAGTGAGGGTCCTCCAGACTGATAGGCTTGACTACCTTTACCTGTGATGCTCTGACTGACTTCCTTCCATCACAGACTGATATGCTTAGGGAAGCTTATCTGCCCCTTCTCCTTCGGCCCTTTCCTTCTCCTCTTCTTTGACTGTCGGAGAGGGGAGACACCTTTGTCTCTGCTCTCTCCCTCCTAAGCCATGAGAGCAACTCCCAAACCTGGGCATTGCGCCTCCAACTAGGTATGCCTTTCCTACCTACTATGTATTTCTATAAATAAAGTAGCTTTTCTTATTTTACTAAGTCTTAAGTCTCAGTGATCTCAATGCAGGGTAAAAGTCTGCTTTCTTAGGTAAACGCACACACGCATCTGAGACCGTTGACAACCTCTGTTAATATCTGTACAAATTTACATAACACCTGCACCATACCTTTAAAACATTATGGGTGGTATTCTGCGCTAGTCACATTGACATTAATAGACACAGCTACCTTAGGCTCATTAATTCCAATGGGTCTACTCAGAGTAGGATTTAGTTGAAGACAACCCTATGATACGACTTTTTCACAGTCATGCCTTCCCTTGGAGAAACCTGGGAGTTGTATCTAGCAAAGGCTGCTAAGAACCTTTATGATGTCTGTTAAGAGTGGGTACAAGCATGAAGAATTTTACATTGCTTTCTGCAATATATCCTACCCCTAGGTCTTGGACATGAGTTACAATTAAAAGCACATAGAAATCCAATAAACTGAAAACAGAAAACAAAAAATAGTCCAAGAGCCACTTTCAAAAAGTGAGCATCTTAAGGTACGAAATGTCTTGATATCTGGATATTTCCAAAACTGCCAGTCTTTTGAGCAACTGCTGGGGTGTGTAGCAGTAGCAGCCCCCCCCCTTTCTGGAATTTTAATTATGTCACAAGGTACATGGATGAAACATGCTGAGTCTGGTGCAGAATTGTGTGCATGATTTCAGACTATCCAGTCTGACTTTGTTGGGGTTTTGATAAAAAAATGGCTAATGGGGACCATTAATTTCATCATGAGGCATATTGCTGAAATTGGTACCACTTGGTAGAAACTACCTTCCTGCATCTTAACATAATTCACTTTGGCTGTTTTAAATAGTTCCATTCCCAAATCGGATCATTTAATATTATCTGAGAAATAATAATTTCTACTATACTAACTATGCATGTCAGTTCTGAAATTATGAACTAAATTGGCAATAAAGTCAAAGTAAATAATTATTTTTTGACTTGAGGAATAAATACTTGTGTATTTATTTTTGTCCATTATGAGAACGGGGGGGGGGGATACAACCTTTAGAAAACCCTAGCACAGTTTCTCTGTTTCACATTCATACTTCAACCCCAAACTACCAATCATTTCCCGGTCATTAGTATTGACAACCAGTGTGGTGTAGCGGTTAAGGTGTTGGACTACGACGTTTGAATTCCCACACAGCCATGAAGCTCACTGGGTGACCTTGGGCCAGTCACTGCCTGTCAGCCTCATGAAAACCTTATTCATAGGGTCGCCATAAGTCAGAATCGATTTGAAGGCAGTACACACACAAGTGACTTTGTAAGGTAACTGGACATTCAGCCAATAAAAACAATGCAAACCGATTAAAATAAATTATTGGTCTTCCTCTTTGCTGTAATCTGAGAGTTTCCAAATTGTGCAAATGAAAGGTGATCCATTTTAATTCTACTGGATTGGGCATTGATTCTGAGCCCTTGGAAAAGCAAAAAAAATGTATATTGGTGCCCACTTTATGGGTATGTAGGAGGGAGGAATCAGCCAGAAGGGGTGGTGCCCACTGCACTCTTTCAAAATTCCAAATATATCCTTGATCTCAAAAGGGCTGGCAATCCCCAGACTACAGTGAGGAGGAAAACTAATAATTCGCTTTAGTCCATGTGCCTTATGATGTAGTTATTGGCTTCAGGAAGAGGTTTGGTGGAGGTGGATGCCAACCCCTAAACCAGACTTTCCCAACCAGTGTGCCTCCAGATGTTGTTGGACCACAACTCCCATATTTCTTGACCATTGGCAATGCTGGCTGAGGCTGATGAGTGTTGTGGTCCATCAACATCTGGAGGCACACTGGTTGGGAAAGGCTGCCCTAAACTCTGGCACTTTGGGAAAATGCCATCATTTCTGAAAGATGTCTAGATACTCAAAACCTTTTGTACATGCGGGTTTTGGCGCTGGCTCTTGGCCTAGAACAGCCTTTTTCAACCAGTGTGCCTCCAGATGTTGTTGGACCACAACTCCCATCTTTCCTGACCATTGGCAATGCTGGCTGAGGCTGATGGGAGTTGTGGTCCAACAACATCTGGAGGCACACTGGTTGAAAAAGGCTGGCCTAGAATATTTACGTCCATCCCCCCCAACCTTCAAGATAAGCAAAGCCGCGTAGGCGCCGAAGCCCCGCGCAAACACATCCCTGCCTCTTGCAGCCAAACTCGCGCTGGTCAAGAGGGCAGAGTTTCTGTTCGAATTGCCTTTAGGGTTCTGCCCGTAGTGGGAAAGGAAGAAGGTAATGAGCTGGGAGAAGCTTGTGTAGGTTCCCTTCGCACAGGACGCCACGAACTTTGCGCGCAATCCTCTGCCTCTATACGCGGCTCGGTGGGGCTTCCTCCTCGGGAAGCGGGGCTAAGTCGGCCGTTTTTCAGGCTTTATTCCGCGGCGGCAATAGCTGGTCCGGGCGCGGGCTGCGGGGGCCGGCCCGATTTGGCGTCCTTCCCGGAGTCTCTCCTTGGCTGCTGCTATGGCAGCGCGCAGTGGAAGCGGCGTCTCCCCAGGGAGCGGGAGCAAGGGCGGTAAGGCGAGCCGCTGCCCAGGCCCGTGTGTACGAGCTCCTCGGTGGCTGCGAGTCCCCGGCAGGATGCCGCGGTGGCTGCTCAGTCTGCTGCTCTCTCCGCTGCCCGGCGACGGCGCAGCCTCCGCCGGCATGGCCCAGTGCTCGCCTTGGGAGAGCTCCATTCAGGTAAAGCGGCTGCCTTTCCTCGGCCGGGGCAGGTTGGCTGCTCCCTGCTGGAGAACAGCTCGTGCCTGGCGCGTTTGCCTTGAGTTGAGCGTGCCTGGCAAGCGCAGCTACAGCCCCGAGCCTTGAGCTCGCCTTCAAGTGCCTGAAGTGGTTTTTGCCCCCTTGCCTCCAAACGGTGGCCTGGGCAGGGGTTTTGAGCGGAGAGGGGGGAAAGTACGAGGACTGCAAGGTGCAACCGAGTAAAGCTGAACACCTGCGGAAGCGTCAGGGTTCTTCCGTCGTGCAAATCAGCAACTTGTGCGTAAGCTAGCAAAAGGGCAGGGGCATCCCCTTGATGCTGGTCTTCCATTTGCTGCCTTTGCCCTCTGCAGTGAACGGCTGTAGGTCAGAGGGGTGTTAAATTCTGGAGCAGACTTTCAAGATGCCCATGAAATATGAAGGTAGAGCCTGACACTGATTGTATGCCTTCTACGTTAAATTTTACCTTTGTAGGCCCATAAGTATCAATCCCATTATATATGTATATGTGTGTGTGTTGTATTTTATGTATTTTAATTTATTGTAATGTTTTTGTGATTTTATGTTTACAATTTTATTATGTACGTGTTTGATTTTATTTTTGTAAGCTGCCCTGAGTGCCCTATTACAGGGTAGAAGGGCAGGATTAGGGTTGCCAGGTCCATGGCCTGAGCCTGAGCCTGTATCTTTAGGAGAAGAGAAAGTCAGCCAAGTGCAGGTGTTCTTGCAACACTGTAATGGGAAAAACCACAAGGTGGCATTCTCCCTTCCCCCTGCACAACTTTTAAAGATAAAGAAGACCTCTTGGAGGCTGGGTCTGGCAACTAAGAGGACTTCTGTGTCTTTAAAAGTTGTGCAGGGGGAAGGGAGAATGCCACCTTGTGGTTTTTCCCATTACACTGTTGCAAGAACACCTGCACTTGGCTGACTTTCTCTTCTCCTAAACATACAGGATCAGTCTCAGGCCAAGAACCTGGCAACCCTAGGTGGAATAGAAATATTTTAAATAAATAAATAAATAAATACGGAACTAGGGAGTGAGGAGTTACAGCCTGGAAATCTTGTGACAGATGAAATAAAGTGGTGAAGGGAGCAAAACATAGATAAGGGTAGGTGAGAGGTTAGGGGTGTATGTGTACCCTGTGAAGGGGATGCATGTTTAAAAACAGCCTTTTGGAGGAAGGAGGGAGAAGCCAGCCTCACTTCTTTCCTTTTAGTTACATTGCAATGGGAAGCTGAAGCAATTATTTCCTCCCTGTTATTATGTACTTCAAGCTAGCCTCAGTTTCTATTAAAAATCTTTCCTGGTGGCTTTCCTGCTTCAGAGCAGGGATTAATTCAAGGTGACTCTTTAAATCAGTTATTTAAATCACGGTGAAAAAAACAGGATGTTTCCTGACATCTCTTCTACAAATATGTCAGTGGGAAAATGTATATGTAACATGTTAAAACTATTAGTGCGAGATGTCCAGCGTCTGTCTCTATAGCTGATGCCTGTCTATGCAAATGGAAGGTGAGGAGACGGTAACAACAGTAACCTTTTCTTTTTCTTAGGATTTCAAGGTGGGAAACCTTCTGGGCAAGGGCTCCTTTGCAGGAGTCTACAGAGCAGTATCCCTAAAAACAGGCCTAGAAGTGGCCATCAAAATGGTAAGTGGCCCTTGGATCAGCTACCTGAAAAACGGAATTTAGGCAGAATACAGGATGCGATCATCTGAACATTAAAGTCAGGATCATTCAGACCAGGGTATTCCCGATCTCTATGTATGGATGTGAAAGTTGGACAGTGAAAAAAGCGGATAAGAGAAAAATCAACTCATTTGAAATGTGGTGCTGGAGGACAGCTTTGCGGATACCATGGACTGCGAAAAAGACAAGTAATTGGGTGTTAGAACAAATTAAACCAGAACTGTCACTAGAAGCTAAAATTATGAAACTGAGGTTATCCTACTTTGGACACATAATGAGAAGACATGATTCACTAGAAAAAGACAATAATGCTTGGAAAAACAGAAGGGAGTAGAAAAAGAGGAAGGCCAAACAAGAGATGGATTGATTCCATAAAGGAAGCCACAGACCTGAACTTAACAAGTTTGGAACAGGGTGGTTCACGACAGATGCTGTTGGAGGTCACTGGTTCATAGGGTTGCCATAAGTCGTAATCAACTTGAAGGCACATGACAACAACAACAACAGGATGCCAAATGGCTGGGGAGAAAAGGATGAGGTTTAGCTACATATTTTCATACCCAATAAGCCAATAAATGCCATATTTCACTCCCCTTTATGTTACCACAGCTCCTTCAGTTCCTGACGTCCGAGTTCACCTGTCAATTTGAATCCCAAACAACAAAGGTTGTTTTCTAATCTCTGTATAGTGCCTTCCCCAAACTTAGCTGTGCAAACACGTTAGCCAATCCAGTCCTCTCAGCACTTCTCATCTGAAGTACTTCAACCCGCAAAACTGTTCAACATAGATGAATATATGGGCTTAGGATTTCCTAGTACAAAATAGCTTTCAAGGTCAGGACAGATCATAATATGAAATAAGTGGTGTCTTTTGCACATTATGTTATATGTGTCATTGCATCGTGTGTCTTGTTTTTATAAAAACCTTATTACATAGCAGCCACTGGGGGGACTGGGACTAGTATTATTTATTTATTAATTTATTATTGCTATTCACTTTTCTACATACACATGCACACTCAAAATACTTAAGAACATAAGAACATCAGAAGAGCCTGCTGGATCAGGCCAGTGGCCCATCTAGTCCAGCATCCTGTTCTCACAGTGGCCAACCAGGTGCCTGGGGGAAGCCCGCAAGCAGGACCCGAGTGCAAGAACACTCTCCCCTCCTGAGGCTTCTGGCAACTGGTTTTCAGAAGCATGCTGCCTCTAACTAGGGTGGCAGAGCACAGCCATCACGGCTAGTAGCCATTGATAGCCCTGTCCTCCATGAATTTGTCTAATCTTCTTTTAAAGCCATCCAAGCTGGTGGCCATTACTGCATCTTGTGGGAGCAAATTCCATAGTTTAACTATGCGCTGAGTAAAGAAGTACTTCCTTTTGTCTGTCCTGAATCTTCCAACATTCAGCTTCTTTGAATGTCCACGAGTTCTAGTATTATGAGAGAGGGAGAAGAACTTTTCTCTATCCACTTTCTCAATGCCATGCGTAATTTTATACACTTCTGTTATGTCTCCTCTGACCCACTTTTTCTCTAAACTAAAAAGCCCCAAATGCTGCAACCTTTCCTCATAAGGGAGTCGCTGCATTATAAAAAATAAAGTTTAAAATGGAAAATGAAAATGGACTGCCTTCAAGTCAATCCTGACTTGTGGTGATTCTACAAATAGGGTTTTCATGGTAAGCAGTATTCAGAGAGGGTTTACCATTGCCTCCCTCTGAGGCTGAGAAGCAGTGATCAGCCCAAGGTCACCCAGTGAGCTTCATGGCTGTGTGGGGATTCGAACCCTGGTCTCTTAGGTCATAGTCCAACACCTTAACCACTACACCACACTAAGTTGGTACATAAAAGGGTGGAAGAAACCTTCTTAGGAAGGCTACACAACTGAAGCCCTCCAAAAGCCTTCCAATGTTAAGAACCAAATGCCTGGGAGAAATATTTTTGCTTGGCACATAAAGATGGATAATAATGGCACCAGGTGTACCTGCCTAAGGAGAACGTTCCACAAATGGGGGGCCCACCACAATGGGGGGACTGACTCACTGTTGTCAGTCTCCATGCCTCTTTTGGAGGGGACACACAAAGAAGGGCCTCAGGTCAAACACAGTGTCCGGATTGGAGCATACATGGAGAGGCCTTTTTAATTGGCATCAGTGATAGCTTTCCTCCCAGTTGGAGGAGGGCATTTTCATCAAGACCACAAATGCAGGCTAAAGAAGTTTTAAAAAAATCTTCACCAGCACCATGGTCCCTATCCTGATTCATGAACTGCGGTTGCTATTTTATATTAAAAATGGGCAGCTAAGCTGTGTTCTTCCAGATGTTGTTGGACTCCCATCAGCCCTAGCCAGCATGGCCAGTGGTCAAGAATGATGGGAATTGTAGTTCCCAGAGGGCTACAGGTTAGCTATTCCTGGCTGAAAGCAAAACAAAGCAGAAGACCAAACTATGCTTTTAACATATTGTGTAGTTTTAAAAGCAACAAACAGAACTTCACTCAAACTTGCTCTGGATCCCTATAAGGATTCTGTTAATCACCTAAAAATATATGAACGTAATTGTGATTAACGAAACAGAGGATTTTATTGTATAAATAATATATAATAATAATAATAATAATAATAATAATAATAATAATGTGTATTTTTTTTCTTTAGACATAGTGGACTTCCATGTCTGTAAGACAGTGCTTTTGAAAGTCACCCTTTCTTTCAGAAGTGATTTATTTGGAAGAAAGTCCCATTTTATTCAGCTGGGCTGACTTCCTAGGCTGATATCGTAAGCACATTGCTTAATAGCTTTTATCTTAATCAGGTATGGGATTAAAAGAAGCAAGCTGTACTTGAGATCATGGCATTAATGTACAACATAATAATAAACTGCAGTATTTCCAACCCTTGTTCGGCTTAGTTAAATTACCAGAGACAATGTAAGGTTACTTTCACGTGTGAATGATTGTAAAACACTGCAGTTTAGGGAAATCCTTTTTATGTCTTTTCAGATTGACAAAAAGGCCATGCATAAAGTTGGAATGGTGCAGAGAGTTCAAAATGAAGTGAAGATACATTGTCAACTAAAGCATCCCTCTATACTTGAGGTAAGAATTTACACTAAGAACTGGAAACACTTGCAATTTGAGCTTCAATCTATGCTAATACTAATTTTTCTCTTTCTAGCTGTATAACTACTTTGAAGACAGTAATTATGTGTACCTGATACTGGAGATGTGTCATAATGGAGAAATGAGCAGATATTTAAAGAATAGAAATAACCGCTTCTCTGAAGAAGAAGGTAGGGTTGAAATATTGCTTATGATTGCACTCTCAAGCAGCCTTTCTGGCTGTCCAACAAGTAAATAGGTTGGGATCCAAACAACTACTTTATGCCCACCCAGGGCTTGGACATAGCAAGTGGGATTATTTTTTTTTCTTTAGACATAGTGGACTTCCATGTCTGTAAGACAGTGCTTTTGAAAGTCACCCTTTCTTTCAGAAGTGATTTCCTATACAGCATGTGAGGCTGCAGTTTGGGAAACACAATCCCCAAATTCGCAATAAGCATGTGGAGTTTGTTGTGCTTGCCTTTGGATCCTGACCATATAGTTTTGTTCTGCAGCTAACATAACTCTTAATTATTATGCTGCTATCAATTTTTGTACGGGTGTAATACGCTTCTTAAAGGTTGATAAATGTGAAACTCTTGGCTACATGCAACGGAAACAAGCACAAAAATGCAAATAAATCTATATTATCATTATATAAACAGTTGGCAAACATGGGAATCCAATACTGATTGTAAAGAAAATTAAAAATAGTCTAAATAAATAATTTAAATGCATAATTCCTCTGTGCGATGTGTAAAATAGTAACTCTTTAATCAGAAATGATTCCTTGGTTGTGCTGTTTCACTTCTTAGAGACTGACAAATATATTAGTTTTGTATGGAATTCAACCGTTATTGTACTAAATTTTGGGATGTGCTGGAGCACTTACACTGATTCATTTGTAAGGCTCATTAGTTGCTTGTTTGAGGAACAGCTCAATTTTTGAGTTGCAATAATTCTCATTGAATATCTTAAATTAAAAGAAACAAATCTGGTTAGCAAACTCAAAGACAAGATAACAAAAAATGCTTTTTAACATCTCCTTTTTTATTCTATGTAGTTCGGAACTTCATGCACCAGATTATTACAGGGATGTTATATCTTCATTCCCATGGAATATTGCACCGGGACCTTACACTGTCTAATCTTTTACTAACCAACAATATGAACATCAAGATTGCTGACTTTGGACTTGCAACCCAACTGACAATGCCTCATGAAAAGCACTACACGATGTGTGGAACTCCTAATTACATTTCTCCAGAAATAGCCACAAGAAGTGCGCATGGGCTTGAATCTGATGTCTGGTCCTTGGGGTGTATGTTGTTCACTCTTCTTGCTGGAAGGCCACCTTTTGATACCAATACAGTAAAGAACACCTTGAACAAAGTGGTGCTGGCAGATTATGAAATGCCAATGTTTTTGTCAGAAGAGGCCCAAGACCTTATTCACCAGTTACTTCGCAAAAATCCAGCAGATCGTTTAAGCCTTTCGTCTGTATTGGATCATCCTTTTATGTCCAGGTGTAGCTCAGGAAGAAGTAAAGATCTGGGAACTGTAGAGGATTCAATAGACAGCGGAAATGCCACCATTTCTACAGCCTCTCCCAGTGTCAGTACAAGTGGCTGCTTAAAGGAAAAGAAAAGACTTATAGGGGGTCAGACGCTTCCCAACAAAATTGCCATTCTTCCTAAGAATAAGAATGCCGGTGAAGTTTCATCTGGGTACGGAAGTAGTTCTCATAATTTGGGACTTCCAGCAAAAGAAACGGGCAATACTAGTAGGGGAAGAGCAATGCAACTGCTTGAAGATAGACCTCATTCACGCTACCTCAGGAGGGCACACTCCTCTGAAAGATCAGGCACATCCCATAGTCAGAGTCAAGGAGTACTAAATCGTGTGGAGAGATGCCATTCCATGGAAGTCCTCTCAAAGCCCAGAGGAGGACTAATAGAAAATATAAAGGACTTTTCACCTGCAAATAGTCATGATGATATTCCTACTGTATTTAAAGAAAAGCTTCCCACTAGCTCTGGCTCAATGGAAGAACATCTCTCTCCACCGGTGAAAGAGCATACTCAGTAAGAATCTGTTACTTACAGCTGTGTTTTTTGAGTGCATCCTGTAATTGGTGTCCTTATAACATAATGGCCTTGTCTGGATGTAATGCTAAACTATGTTAGTTCACTGAGCCCTGGTCTCATCAGTTCTGCACTCCTCTTTACTTCAGCACACCTGTGAGCAAATCAGAAGCTTTCACTTTAGTTTTTAACTGAGATCCAGCATGATTAATTAATCACAAACTGATTAATTTTAACTATGGTTAGGGAAATGAACCAACTTTGAACTCTGGTTCATAAATTTGGCTTGTTTCATTTCAGTACACCATAATTGAGATTAACCACAGTTGTGGATTTGAACATAACACTTCACTGTGGTTAACTGAAAATAGAAACTTCTATCTCCTTGTGGATGCTGTGGAATAGGAGTGTGGAGCACATAATGCTAGACGATAGTTTGTCATTTTGTCCAAACCAGCTATGTAAAAGGTATGAGGTTGCTGGTGACAGCAGAAAGGGGAGGAGGCAGAGCCTCTGTGACTAAAGGGAATATCACTTCAGCTGTACATAAGAGTGGATCACAGAAGGCGGGAAAGGTCTACTCATGACTTTAAAAAATAGTGTAGTTTTCAGGTAAACCCTGTTCCTGGTAGGCTACTTGTGCACCCAAAGGACTCAGAATCTTTACTGTAGTCAATCCAATGATTTCTCTATAGCTGCTGTTTTGCAGGTGACAAATAGATGGGGAAAAGTTCTAGCTGGCATAGGCAACTTCTGGATATGGGACCCTTTAAGTTATTATATTATTATTATTATTATTATTATTATTATATATTTATTAGTCACCCATCTGGCTGGTTGTCCAGCCACTCTGGGCGACGTACAAAGTAAATACATTAAACATTAAAATGTTAAAATATTAGAACCCAACAATAAAAACTTAACCCAACCCAAAGGCTTGCCTGAAGAACCAGGTCTTCAAAGTCCGGCGGAAGCTCATCATCGAAGGGGCATGGCGGAGATCATTTGGGAGAGAATTCCACAGGGTGGGGGCCACTATTGAAAAGGCCCTCCCTCTGGTCCTCACCAGTCTGGCTGTTTTAACCGGTGGGATCGAGAGAAGGTCTTCTGAGGCTGATCTTGTTGAGCGGCATCCCTGCCGATGCTGGAGGCACTCCTTCAGATAGACTGGCCCGAAACTGTATAGGGATTTAAAGGTCAAAACCAACACCTTGAATTGGGCTCGGTAAGCAACCGGTAGCCAGTGCAACTCCTTCAGCACTGGAGTGATGTGATCCTGCCGGCGGCTGCCTTTAATCAGACGAGCCGCTGCATTCTGTACCAGTTGCAACTTCCGGACCGTTTTCAAGGGTAACCCCACGTAAAGCGCATTACAGTAGTCTAGGCGAGAGGTGACCAGGGCATGTACTGCTGGTGGGAGCAGATGATTGGGGAGGTAGGGGCGCAGCCTCCATATCAGATGGAGTTGATACAGCGCCGCCTGGCTCACAGCCGAAACCTGAGCCTCCATGGACAGCTGGGAATCAAGGATGACCCCCAGGCTGCGGACCTGGTCTTTCAGGGGCAAATGTACCCCATTGAGCACCAGGTCTATATCCCCTAACCCTCCCTTGTCTCCCACAAACAGTACCTCGGTTTTGTCTGGATTCAGCTTCAGCTTATTCCTTCCCATCCAGCCACTCACCGACTTCAGGCACTTGGACAGGGTTTCTACAGCCAATCTTGGTGAAGATTTAAATGAGAGATAGAGCTGTGTGTCATCTGCATATTGATGACACCGCAGCCCAAAACTCCTGATGATTGCCCCCAGCAGCTTTATATAGATGTTAAACAGCATCGGAGAGAGGATAGAACCCTGTGGCACCCCACAAGTGAGAGGCCAAGGATCCGACATCTCCTCCTCCAATGCCACTCTTTGGTACCTACCAGAGAGGAAGGAGTGGAACCACTGCAATACAGTGCCTCCTACGCCTAACCTCTCCAGGCGGTTTAAGAGGATAGCGTGGTCAACGGTATCAAAAGCCGCTGAGAGATCAAGGAGAACAAGGAAGGTGCATTTGCCTCTATCCCACGCCCTCCTCATATCATCCACCAAGGCGACCAAGGCTGTTTCAGTCCCATGTCCAGGCCTGAAGCCCGATTGAGATGGATCCAGTTACATTCTGTTTATCATAAGACTGAGTTTGACCAATTTCAGTCAACATATGTATTGGGGTATTGAGCAGCTGCTACAGCATTAACAAGTGACAACTTCTTTCAGAAGGTCACAGCCATTTCTGGACCGGGATAGCCTGACCACTGTTGTCCACGCACCGGTAACCTCCAGGCTGGATTACTGTAATGCTCTCTATATTGGGCTGCCCTTGAGGCTGGTCCGGAAGCTGCAGCTGGTGTAAAATGCAGCGGCAAGACTGCTCATTGGGGCAGGGTATTGCCAGCATGTCACCCTGCTGCTGAAGGAATTGCACTGGCTGCCCATTTGCTACCGGGCCGTTCAAGGTTTCAGTTTTGGTGTACAAAGCCCTATACAGCTTGGGAACAGGATACCTGAAAGACCGTCTTACCCCTTATATACCCAGTCGATCACTGCGCTGTGCAGGTGAGGGCCTCCTGCAGATACCATCTTATCAGGAGGTTCGTTCTGCACAATATAGGAAACGGACCTTTAGCAGCACTGACCCTGTGGAATTCCCTCTCCTTGAATGTTAGCCAGGCACCATTTATTTTATTTTATTTTTATTTTAATAATTTATATCCCGCCCTAGTTCATAGAATTCAGAGCGGCGAACAATAACAATATCCAATACAATCTAAAATAGCAATAATAAGAGTACAATAACAACATTAAAAATCAATTAAATGTTTAAAAGCTAAACGAAACAAAAAAGTTTTTAACTGACGGCGAAAGTCCATGAGTGAAGGAGAATGTCGGATCTCTGGTGGCAGATTATTCCATAGGATGGGCGCTATGGTCGAGAAGGCTTTATTTCTAGTATTGGGACGGCGGATTATAAAGGTGGATGGGATGATGAGAGAGTGTTCGAAATGTATTCTTGTCGGTCGCTGAGGTTTAAATTCCGGAACACGATTTGATAAATATATTGGTGCTAAACCATTTAGAGCTTTAAAAGTTAATACTAAGATTTTAAACTGATGACGGAATGAGATTGGAAGCCAGTGAAGTTGATAAAGCAGAGGCGTGGTGTGTGTCTGTGGGCTTGCTCTGGTCAGCATTCTTGCCGTCGCTCTCTGTATCAGCTTAAGCGGGCGAAGTGATCTTGCAGATAGTCCAATATATAGGGAGTTGCAATAGTCCAGTCTTGAGGTCACAAGAGCCTGTGTCACTTGCTTCAAGTCTGACATCTCTAAAAAAGGACGGAGTTGACGGACTAGTTTTAATTGAGAGAAAGCACTTCTGGATACTGTTGCAATTTGAGGTTCAAGGGACAGAGCGGAATCTAAGATAATACCCAAACTCCGAACTTGGGATTTCAGAGGGAGTGGGACCCCGTCTAAGGTAAGTAGGTTTTTAATTTCATGAGACGGTCTTTGTCCAATTAACAGAACCTCCGTCTTCTCTGGATTAAGTTTTAATTTATTCCTATTAGTCCAGTTTTGTATGGCAACCAGGCATTGGTTTAGGGGACGGACCGCCTCTATGGTATCTGGAGGGAAAGAATAGTAGAGTTGGGTGTCATCTGCGTATTGATGGTAGTGTATTCCGAATTCGCGGATAATCCTTCCTAGGGGCTCCATATAAATATTGAATAACATTGGGGATAATACGGAGCCTTGGGGGACACCGTATCGTACTGGCCAAACCTTGGATGAGAAATTTTCAAGGACAACTCTTTGTAGCCTGCCCTCCAGAAAGGAGCGGAGCCATTGTAGTACCGTTCCTCGGCATCCTATACTAAAGAGACACGGTCTAAGAGAATGGTATGATCAATAGTGTCGAATGCGGCCGACAGGTCTAGCAGAATTAAGTAAGTTAGATTTCCTCTATCCAATTCAAGTCGTAGATCATCTACCAGTGCTGTTAGCAATGTTTCGGTCCCATGTTTTGGTCGAAAGCCTGATTGGAAGGGATCATAGCAATCATTAGTATCTATAAATGTTTGAAGTTGTGTGGCTACAGCTTGTTCAATAACCTTACTGATAAAAGATAAGTTAGATACTGGACGGAAATTGGTAAGAAGTGTGGGGTCAAGGGAAGGCTTCTTCAGTAAAGGAACTACAATTGCTTCTTTCAATGTCTTGGGAACATGGCCTTGTTGGAGTGAGGCATTAATTATCACACAGAGCCAGTTCGCAAGTTGAGCTTTTGATGTTTTTATAAGCCATGAAGGGCAGACATCAAGTGAGCAGTTTGTCGGTCTCATTTTGGTGAGAAGTTGGGGGATATCAACCGGTAAGATAAGTTGAAAGTTCGTAAATTGGGATGGGAGAACAGTTTCAGATGGATTGTCATTGGATTCTGCCAGTTTGGCTACATCAATTTCTGATGGAATATCATTATGTTCTGCTATTTTAATAGAGTCCAAGGTGGAGCGAATCTGATCTATCTTAGTTTCAAAGAATGTGGCAAACTCCTGGCAACGGGATTGAGAATGGGCTATATCAGAAGCCGGCTGTTTACCATCTCTATCTTTTTGGCGCCTGTTGAAGACCTTCCTCTTTCAACAAGCCTTTTAAGTTGAGACCTATCCCAGTGTTGGATTTGCTTTTTAATATGTGTTGGGTTTTTTTTAAAAACAATGTGTTTTTAACCCTTTTAAAAAGATGTTTTTAAAGTTTTTTTTAAAATGTTTTTAATGTTGTTTTGTTTTAATGTATTTTAAGGTCTGTTTTTATGATGTTTTAAAGTGTTTTTAGCGTTTTTGTTTGTCGCCCTGGGCTCCTGCTGGGAGGAAGGGTGGGATATAAATCTAATAATAATAATAATAATAATAATAATAATAATAAATGTCAACATAAACTCTACCACATCTTTCACAGAATGTATTATTTAAAAGGTGTTTTCACAAAATGCATCTAGGCCATTATTTCTTTTGTTTGTAGCCATGGATCACTATTGCAGATAATTGGCCTGCATTAATTTTCAGCTGTTACCTTTATACTCAGAAATGGTTTTATGCTAAGAAATATACTAAGAGAGTGAACATCTCAAATTTTACATAGTACCATTTGAGTATGAGAAATTGTAAATTGTAAAAAACAAAGTTTCTCTCTTTACTAGCTTAAAATATTAGGACTATGTAGTGGAATCTGTTCTTTATATCTTGTGGTAGCGATATCATATGTTCCATCATTAGAATTTATTCTAATTTGTGATCAATATGTTATTTGTATCAATATTTATGAGAGTACTTATGAGTAATTATTTGTCTGTAGTTCAAATTATCAGTGTCCAATGAAGCCCAGCACTGGTTTATTAGAACCGAAGGTCCAAGATGAAACAATGCATCAGTGGCTTGGAAATATGCAACTAAATGGTATGGATTTATTTAATCAGAGTGTTTTATTGCCTGAGTGTTAAACACACTGAATCTCTCCAGAACAGACCATTCTTATAAGCAGAGCTTACATAGGTAGACTGTGTGTCCGTCTGAGGGCAATGATATGGCTCAAAAAATTAAATTAATTTTGAAGGGATTCCATGTGAATATGAAATTACCATAGATGATGAAATGTGTTATGGATTGTGGAGTAACTGTGTAGAGCAAGGGAAGCCAATGTGGTGCCCTCCAGATGTTAGACTCCAACTCCAATCAGCCCTAGCTGGCATGGTCAGTTGTCAAGGAGGATGAAAGTTGTAGTCCAGCAATATCTGGAGGGCACCACATTGGCTATCCCTGGTGTAGAGTTTTAAGACCATTTGAAGGTAGGTCATAGGTCTGTGTAGGTTTATTAGGAGCTTGTTCTGTGAAGAAGGCTTTTGGGTATTGCAGGTCTGACCTAGCGGAACTGTACTGGCCTACATTTTGTAATTATGAGTGTTGTCTTGGATTCTCCGTGTACTTTGACAGTACCTCTGCATACTTAACTTTACTGTGGAGAAGCAAAAAAATACCACTTGAAGGAACAGGTTGTAGCGATGGATAATGCTGCAGAATACTCATCGCACCACTTTTTTCTGAGCCACATTGCACAATGTCGAGCCCATGTTTGCCATTGTTTTCATAGAGATGCTGTCAATCCTATGTATAGATGAGCATCCATATAATGCTTGAGTCCTATGGGATGCAGTCCAGTCTTGTGTGTTCAGTGGGTGTTGGGCTACCTAATGGCTCAAAGGTAGGGGGAAATTCTGCCCTTACAAGAATCTTGCCAAGTGCTTTCTCGCCTCCTCCAAAGAGTGTGTGGCAGTCATTCATCTATATGGGAAAAATAAAGGGATGCACTTGGGCCATCAGTAGGGTGGAGGCTAATCCCAGCTTCTGGTGACCCCAGAGTCAGAGGTGAGTGGCAGGTTTAGCCAGAGCTTGGAAAAGTTACTTTTTTAAACTACAACTCCCATCAGCTCCAGCCAGCATGGCCACTGGATTGGGCTGAAGGGAGTTGTAGTTCAAAAAAGTAACTTTTCCAAGCTCTGCTCCCTTTCCGCTGAATTCTGTGTTGCATTTCTTTGTAACACTTGAGTGTGCCAGAATGTTTGGAACTGGCTTTAGTTTATTGATATACAACATTGCTATGTTTCAAATGAAGCAACATAAACAGTCCCTGGGAAGATACCCATTATAAAGTATGATAACTGAATGTGCTATTATCACTTATTATGGAAGCAAAGCGGAAGAACAGAGAACAGGATTCTATTCTGAACAGCTGCTATGAACTAAAACTTCAACAATATAAGTAGTATAAGACTTTTTCATTTTTTAGAAATGAGTTCACTTTTCTGAAAGTAATAAGATGTCATCTTGAAACAGCTTAACTGCGTAGAGAGGTAAAGGATGAAAACAGCAAATGATTATTATATTAACATTGCTGCAGAAGGGTGGGCGGAAGGAAGAATAACATGAACAGAAGGGATGGAGGAGCTTTTGATCTCCTGCATCATATTACATCATTTATTGAAAGAGCACAGAATGCAGCTGTAATTTAACCAAGGACTACTTAAATCTTCTCAGACATTTTCTTTTGTTTTGAATTTACCAGGAATGCCTTGGGGAGTTGTAACCATAGGACATGCCGTTTGGATTATTGGAATCCTCAAGCAATTTTCTTCTTAATTTGTTTTTAATTGCTTCTGTAGTTTGACAGAAGGAGGGAATGAGATAATTCATGCACTTTACCAGAACAGATGTGGTGCTGCTGTTTTGATACCATCCCAAATGCTTTATATCACCACTCCCAGTCCATCTGTTTGTATTGAAGGCAAGAACCACGAACCTGATGTTCAGTCTCTTTCAGCAGAATTAAGCTTAAACAAGGAAAAAACACCTTTTCAGTAAATATTTAAGGAGGCTGTTGCTATTCACACCTGTGTCAACCAATTTTTCTGAATAATTATTTTATGTAACACAGTACTTAGCTTATTATGCATACAACAATAAATGGTAAACACTTTATGAGTTGGTGTCAGTTTGTAAGTAGACAAAAATGACACATTGCTTCCGTTTTGAAAATGCTTAACTGGTCTCATTTATACTTACATACAAAACATTTTTTCTCCTACAAGAGCTAAGAAGCTCCTGTAATGCATTTTTCAAATCATTAAAACATTCCTTTGCTGCTTCAGCTCAGACACAGGAACCTTCATATAACAGCAACATTAAGAACGCAAAAGGAGATTATCAATTCCATCTTGGTGTGCCTCAAGAAACACTGAAAAATGCATGGAATGGCTTAAAAGGGAAAAGATTTCCTGACTGTGTACAATCAACAGCACCAGCTATAGGACCACAGGCCATCAGGAAATACACTGCTGAGAAGGTTCTGACACTGCCTGCATTTGGTCTGCATCTATTGTCTGAAAGCAGAAAAAACAGAGGCAAAGGGCCACAATATGGACGTGCAAAACCTACACTGCGAAGTATTGTATCTCCTCTCAATGCTCATAGACTAAAACCAATCAGACAAAAAACAAAAATTGCGGTGGTATGTACTGTGTTATATTTCGAAACGATAGTTGCTAAAGAATTGCAGTAACTATTTTATAAAAATGGAGTTCTTTAGTGTTTTAAAAAAACAACAAACTGTTACAACATAAACCAATTTGCTTGAACAGTATTAATCTTCTCTACTTAGCAGCACAGCACTGGACATTCAACATCTTTAAACTTGATAATCAGTTGACAAGAACAGTAGCTTTGTTTCATTTTTAAAGACACACACCTCCACTAATAGACTGGTCCTGTGCATTGGGTTTAGCTGAATTGGCACAAGCACCGACTTGTGCTGCTGCAACTAAAATCTTTTCATGTTCCTGACTTGCAAGACAGAGTTGGCCAGTTTTTATCTGATTGCTAGAAAACCAGCCCCCATGAGATATGCCACAAAGGGTCATGGGGACTCTGACCTTGATCTTTGGTGAAATATTTCATGGAGGGTGGTTTTCTAGCAGTCAGATGAAAACTGGCTGGCTCTGCCTTGCTTGCCAGGAATGGGAATGGGTTCTGGTACCGATACAGCTAAACCCAGTGCAGATGACTGGGTTGTTTAGATGTTGTGCTCTGACAAAGTCTGGAAGTAACCATGGAGAATAGAATGCTGATGGCTACTTCTGCATTGGCGGTGAAGCTGTAGTTGTGGCCTATAGTGACCTGTCCTATCCCCAACTTTGCTTGAACAATGCCTGATTGGATCAGCCCCTTAAGAATTGCTCATATGCATACTTAAGTACAGGGTTTTGGACTTTTGGTCTCCAAAAATCAGAGGGGGAGTAAGGATGATAACTTCTGTTGGGTTTCATTCTGTTAGGAAGTGTGTACATTTTTGATAAGAATCAATTTCTTAACACAGCGTTAAGATAATATCCTACCTCTTTTGTGTATTTATGTCAACATCAAACACAAGTGTACATAGATTTAAATTCATTTATTGAACTTAAATGAATAAATGTATCTGGTCAGTCCTTACTTATTTTTCCTTCCTAGATTTCCTTTCCAGTATTGCTACCATCGCACTCTATTGTGTTTCCCTCTCTTGTTTTTGCTCTCATGGTGTTGTTTTCCGCCTTAATCCTCCCATCTTTTCCCCTGCATTTGTAAATCCAATAAGGTTGGAACATCCTGATTGGCTACCTCATGAATCGACACCAACCTCATAGTTATTCAGTGATACTGAAAATAGAATCTCCTCTGTTCAGGTTGATAGCACTTACTAGGAGTATAAAAACAAGTTCTTGACTGAAGAATTTTAGTTCATTTTGCTTTCAGTATTGTGAAAGAAGAAAAGGGTCTTTACATGGGATTTCTTGCAAAAGCATTTTATTTACGCTGTGTTCTGTTTTCAACATACATTCTAGGTGAATATTCTAGATACAGGAGTATACATGGAATTCCTAAAAGAATACAATTCACAAGAGTTTGTAAAAGAAGTTCTGAGGATATCTTGTGATGGAAGTGCGGTGAGTACTAATTTATATTCCTTCTAACTTCATGGGTAATATTGAAAGAATGTGTTTATGTCAATGTTACTAAGATGTAATATGCCTCATGTTACACTGAAAATTGTGCACTATTTGATGCAGTAAGGTCTTGCCTAAGAAAGCTTGTTCCACAATGTTTTTGCTTCTGGAAATTAGGGTTTTTCCCCAGGCATTATATATACAGCTTAACACTGAGCCCTCTTTTTATGCTAAATGCTTATATGTCAAATGCGTATATGTGAAATCTAGATGTTCGTTATAAGTATCTGTCTTAATTCTTACTATCTTTGAACTTCAATGGAAACTCAATATAACACGTCTTATTGTACCACAGAATGGGATACATACTACAGGTGTTACCGTGTCTCCTGAGAAAATACTGTATACTCTTTTTTTTTTTGGCTATACCTCTTTTCTTTCTTCCTCCATGCTCCGTGTCTCTGGTGAGTCCCCTGTTTGCCTCCCATGGGTTTTTGAGTCTTTTTTCCTCTCAGCATTTTTAAAAATCTCTTTGCTGACATCCCGCTCCCACCCTTTTCCTTCCTGGCCTTTTTTCCCTAAGGGACACTTGTCTCTCGGGTCTTCTTCAAGTTCTTACATTGTCTGTGGAGCTTTATTATTACAGTAACTTGTTCTTCCCTCTGTTACCCTTCCTATTTCTTCCTTTCCACTCAGTTCTGCAGCGGCGGGATTTTTGCCTCTCTAGGAACCTGTACTGTACGAGCAGGCTTTAACCTTTACAGTGTTGTTTTCATTATAATATGGAAGCTCTATACTGCAGGTGCATCCTTTGTCCCCTGACCCCTGCGCTATAATAAGCTTTCAATGTATGTATACTCTTTTTCTGGTAAAATTGCTGGCACAATTCATTGAAAGGTATCTGATTTGACTGTAATCAGTTTGGTCTTTAAAAGCACTGACCTAACTTAAAATTCTGTACCTATGAAACTGTAGATAATTTTGGTTGGTGAGGATAGCCAACTGTTCTTTTTTTGAGAAAACAGGGACTTTAGACTTGACCACACGTATCAAATATTACAGTATTCTATATTGCTGAACAAGTAATTCATTTTTCAGAAAGAACTGTTAGGTACATACCTCTTTGCATATGATATTGTGTCTTTCTGTGTATTAAGGTCACAGTTTACCACCCAAATGAAGGAAGAGGCAGCCCTCTTAACGATAAACCACCACCACCTCCTGAAGACTTAAATATATACAGTTTTGACAACTTGTTAGGTAAGGTGTATTTTTATGGGCCCATTTAGAAACTGTGTCAGGGATCCCAACAACCAAGTGTTCTACACACCCAAAGGGGTTTTGAGCTTATGTTTCTTATCCCACTTCCCATGCTACATAGATAACTGCTTCTGAAAATGAGAACTTCAAAAGTAGCACGCGATATAACATAGAGACCTGCTGTTCAGATAAATAAATGAAAAAGGCAAAAGTCCAATAGGGCATATCCAAATCTTTGTAATTCTTTGGATCTTTCCCAATTATTAGTTGGATTCAGACACTTCTACCAGTGGAAAGGGGAAAAGCTATTTTCACCTATTCTTAATTCCCCGTGTCCCCTGAAAGCTGCTCCAGAGGTTTGGGGATCCCAGCAAAATAGCGTGGGAGGTGATGCTGGGGACTGCAGAAGGAAAGGTGGGTCAGCAAAAATCCCCCCTTCCTTCATTGGGAGCCTCCACTGGATCAGAGCTCATTTGTGAAAGGGCAGGTCTGGATCAAACCCTATATATGGATGTTTTTCCCCGTAATTATGTTTCATATGTTTCCCTTTGCCATCAGCATATTTACAGATACCACAGATGCATTAAACTCAGTAATTAAAGTCATTCCACAGATGCATTAAACTCAGTAATTAAAGTGATTTGAATTAAAATACTCACATTATTGAAGTTTTCATACTTCATGTACCATGTAAGCATATTGCCTAACCTGCAGTTGTGGATATTGGAATACTAAAATTTATGAAGAGCATACTGTCTCTTTCTTTCAACAGTAAAAAAATGCATAAATACTGATAAATACATGTAGAAATATGACCAATTAAAAGATGTTGGGTAATCCTATCAATTAGTGTTTATAAAATAAAATATTACTGAGAGTAGCGTCATATGTTCCTGCCTTCATGTGGAATCTTCTTGAAGCCTCTTGTTTAGCAAATGTTCCTCAACATTTAAAGGAGCTCCATAGATTGCTTCTGTATAATAGCTTCCAGGGACTAAAAGACTCTTACCTGGAATGCTTGGCAATGACGTAGAGACTAAGCCTTGCATCTTGCTCATTGCATGGAAATGGTATCTGCAACCCTATCAAGCTTTTGCAGCTTTCAGTGTGCACCTCAGTGTATGATGATGAAGTGTATGATCATAGAATCATAGAATAGTAGAGTTGGAAGGGGCCTACAACGCCGTCAAGTCCAACCTCCTGCTCAGTGCAGGAATCCAGATCAAACCATTCCCAACAGATGCTTGAAGCATGATGGTGATGCTTGAAGAATTAAACAAGGAGCACAGCCTTAGTAGATTGCACATTCCCTTTCTTTGGTATGTGAAAAGACTGTGCTGGTCTGTTGCATGCATAAACTTAGGACTGTGGCCCTTATATCTCGATGTTCCCCAAAACATAAAAAAGGCAGAAGTAAAAATGTTCTGTCTGAATATATTGCACATGGGAGGGTGGGGAGGAGTAGGGAACAGTCAAGAATTAACAGCAGCCTGTTAGTAGGCTTCATAATGGAGCTAGTTTGCAGAATAAATCTATCTGCTAATGCCATATATCAACTTTTGGCAGAAATTAATTTCAAGATTAATAAACATGTTCTGTAAGTGGATAGGTGACTTTAACTACAACAACTTTCTGTTATACATTCATTTTAGAGAAGTACTGGAAAAAGTATCAGTATGCTGCTAAATTTGTGCAGTTGGTAAGATCCAAAACTCCCAAAGTCACTTTCTATACAAGATATGCCAAGTGCATGTTGATGGAAAATTCTCCTCCTGCAGATGTGGAAATTTGTTTTTATGATGGTATGTACCCTTAAACTTTTTTGTACATATCCCTTCAGCCATTAAATCTGTATTAAATTATTAGTCAACTCTCGTTTTTTTAAAAAGCTAGGAGTATTTAACTAAAGCTTAGTTTAACTGATGTTTTTAGGACATGTCAACTATCATACACCACATGCAAATTATCTACTTTTAAAAATCCCAATTTGAAATGTAACACATTAAATGTATATATTTGGGTTTTTGCTTCAGCATCATTAGTAGGAGGAAACTACATTCTTCTAGTGCTTGATTTTATTGGAGATTAAATGTAAATATTAAGAAAAAATTGAAATCAAGCAAATGTTGATACAGTATTCCTCCTGATAGATATCTGATATGAGTGGTACTGGATAGTACTTTTTGTAATTACACTCAATGATAATTGTCTTTGTACTGGAGGTAGTTAAGCATCATCTCATATTTACTACTTCTACTAGAATGGGATTATATTGTCAGTGCTTGTACAGATGAGAAAATAATGTTGTTGTTTTTAATAGGAGCAAAAATCCACAAGACAGCAGGTGTAATTAGAGTAACAGAAAAATCTGGAAAAGCCTACACTATAAAAGAAGAGAGTGAAATTGGATTAGAGAAGGATATACAAATATATGTGGATCATGCAAATGAGGTAAACATTATTTGTATGTTTGAGTGGGCATGATGTACTAGTAAGTTGTTTCAAATGGGAAATCAGCAGACTGGATTCCCTGTATGCATATTATCCCAAATACATGACTTACATTGAAAGATTCCTTTGAAGTCAGGGAGAAAGATCAGTGAAATTTTACTGATTCATATTTACTGATCAGAGTCCATGTTATGCAGCAGGAAGGTAAAAACAAACTGTTGTGTGCCTTCAAGTCGATCAAGACGTATGCTGACCCTATGAATCAGTGACCTTCAATAGCATATGTTGTAAACCGCCCTGTTCAGATCTTGGAAGTTCAGGTCTGTGGCTTCCTTTATGGAGTCAATTCATCTCTTGTTTCGCCTTCCTCTTTTTCTACTCCCTTCTATTTTCCCCAGCATTATTGTCTTTTCTAGTGAATCATGTCTTCTCATGATGTGTCCAAAGTATGATAACCTCAGTTTCATCATTTTAGCTTCCTTATGGCAAAGTATAAGCTCTATAGAACCCTTGACCTCCCGTCTCTTCCTCCAGATTATCTGATGCTGAAGAGAAGATACAAAATCCTAATATCTGAAAAAAAGAAAAAAGCGCAGCGCATGGCCTGGCAAAATTTAATTAAAGATTCCAGGCTGAAAAACTCGGCCGTGCTTTGGAGGCTGGTGGTTAAGGGCTGGCAACCCAACTTGAGGGCCTTGGATTCCCACATCCCGGTTGGCGTCTGGGAATCAGACTTTCGTGGTATTTATGCCAAGACACATAGTAATGTGTGTATGCTGAGGGAGGAGCTGCATTCCCTTTCGGAATGGCCCCCGGTATCTATTTCTGAAATCATCTCCTTTATTAACACACTCAAAACTAGAAAAGCGCCTGGGTGTGACAATATCGTGCCTGAAGTACTGAAGGAGAACATAGACTGGTCAGCTCCAATTTTGGCAGCTTTATTCACTGCTATTGATCAATCCGCGCAAATTCCGGCCAATTGGAGACTTGCAATCGTTATACCTATTTTTAAAAAAGGAAATAGATCCGACCCGGCAAATTACAGGCCTATTAACCTATTGAGTGTTATTAGCAAGCTATATGCCAAACATCTTCTTGAAAAATTAATTAGCTGGCTGGAGGAGGAGAACATCTTAGTTGATGAACAAGCGGGATTCAGGCCAGGGAGATTGACAGTGGACCAAGGGCTTGTTCTTCAACATCTGGCCGAAAAATATACTGCTATGCCAAGAGGGAGGTTATTTGCTGCTTTCATCTATTTTAAGTCGGCATTCGATTCAATCCTCAGGGACAGACTTTGGTTTAAACTGGAGATCACTAATATTGATAGAAGGCTGTTATATTTAATTCGAAGTCTGCATGAAAACACCAGTTTAAGGGTTAGATATAAGAACATAAGAACATAAGAAGAGCCTGCTGGATCAGGCCAGTGGCCCATCTAGTCCAGCATCCTGTTCTCACAGTGGCCAACCAGGTGATGATCGTGCCGGACACCTGTCAGCGCATGTCCCTACTTTTAACGGGGTCAAACAGGGCTGCATTCTTGCCCCGACCCTTTTTAATCTGTATATCAACTCGATAGTCAATAACCTAGCGGTAGTAAATTCCCATCCCCCCAAATTGGCTAACAGACCCTTGTCCATATTACTGTATGCGGATGATGCTGTTCTTCTGTCTCAAACTAGTGTTGGCCTTCGTCGCCTTTTGAGGGCACTCGCTTCATATTGTAATGAGGAAATGTTGAAAATAAATTATGATAAATCTAAGGTTTTGATCTTTACCAAGAAAAAGGCCAATCACTGCTGGCAAATAAACGACCATCTGATCCAGCAGGTTACAGTGTACAGGTACCTGGGAATTATTTTCCATTCCTCTGGTTCCTGGAAATCACAAATTGCCAACGCCATTGCAACTGCTCAGAGGAGCGTAAAGGCATCGCTATCTTTCTTCTACAGTAAAGGGGGACAATATATCCCCTCTGCGATACAGGTTTTTAGTGCCAAGGTATTAGCACAAATGTTGTACGGAGCGCAATTTTGTGCTTTTGATGACTTTGTGTCTTTGGAAGCTATTCAATCTAAATTCCTTAGATCTATACTTGGCCTCCCTTCCTATGTAGTCATACGCCTCGAGGTTGGTCTTCCTCTTATAGAGTCCCGCGTCTGGTTCTATAGAATTAACTACTGGCTTAAGATGATCTTTACCCCTTTAGGGTTGGCCCCCCTGACACTAGAAGATTCTTTTCAGTCTAAGTGGAAGCGGTTCTTGTATAATAAAATCTGTGCCCTTGGTTTTTTGCCCAAGGCTCTTATTGAACTTGGGTTTTCCAAGGCCAAAATGGCCATTCTCCAACAGATCAAGGATATCGAACACCAAACTAATTTAAGTTTGGTTGCGGCATATCCTAATCTGGGTTTATATGGAAGAATATTCTCTCCTGCGTACTATCTGGTAAACTTAACTGTTGTTAAATACAGAAAAGCGTTCACTTTGGCTAGACATAATGTCTTGCCTTCTGCCTTGCTCGAGGGCAGGTATAATAGAGTCCCCTACTGTGAACGGGTTTGCCCATGTGAGAACAGGGAGGTGGAGACAGTAGGACACGTCCTTCTGTATTGTTCTTTCTATCGAGATCTTCGTCATGTCTTTATTACTCCTATTCTACAAGCTTTTCCAGCGGGTCCCGTAGCTGGTTATCTCCATTTCTTGTTAGCGGATTGTAACCCTATGGTTACCACCAAGGTAGCCAAATTTTGTGCAGCCGCTATTATTTGTAGGAAAAAGATACTAGATATGGAGTAAATGTTTTAACTGATATTTATTTCTTTATATTTTCCTGCTTTTATCTTGTGGTTTTTTGTAAGATGTAATTTGTGTATTTTGTATACATACTATCTAGGCTGGTCTGTGACCGAAATAAATTCATTCATTCATTCATTCATTCATTTTAGCTTCTAGTAATAGTTCTGGTTTAATTTGTTCTGACACCCAATTATTTGTCTTTTTCGTGGTTCATGGTATGTGCAAAGCTCTCCTCCAACACCACATTTCAAATGAGTTGATTTTTCTCCTAAACGCTTTTTTCACTGTCCAACTTTCACATCCATACATAGAGATCGGGATACCATGGTCTGAATGATGCTGACTTTAGTGTTCAGTGATATATCTTTGCATTTCAGGACCTTTTCTAGTTCTCTCACAAAACAAACTCCTTCATTTTAATTTATTAGACTGTATAAATATTTTCTATGTTGGCATTGCCCATTCTCCCCGAGTATTACATTCCTGCTTTCTCTGAAGGGGTCAGCATGTTTTAACGAAAGGTGTCTTTATTTTTTAATATAGGGCCATCGCATTTGCCTTGCCCTGGAATCTGCTATTTTGGCAGAAGAAAGAATTGAAGGTGTTCAATTTTTCCCCATTGTTGTTGGGCGGTAAGCAGTCTCTCATGGATTTTTTCCCTCAATTGTATGTTCCCCATTACACTTCTCACACAAAAGTATTAGCTTCTGCCTTTTTATATTCTTAATGGTCGTAAGAAAGTTTAAACATATGAACCTAATTCTTCCATTACCAGGAAACCAGGAAATCCTGAGTCTCCAAAGGCTTTACTACTCCTTCCTGCTTTGGCAGATTCAAGCTCTTCTTCAGTAGATATAGCCTTGATGAAGAGAGATGCTGCCACTAGATCTGACTGTCCAAGTCAAACATCTAACATTAATCCATCTGTAAGTAAACAAGTTCATGCTTTTATTTTAAGTCATAAGAAGCACTGTACTGGAAAGCGAAAATTAATGTCAACTCCTTTTAACAAGCTTAGAGATGACTATTATTATTATTATTATTATTTATTACATTTGTATACTGCCCCATAGCCGAAGCTCTCTGGGCAGTTTACAACAATTAAAAACATTAAAAACAAATATACAAATTTAAAAACGCTTAAAAAAAACAATTTAAAAATACATACTTAAAATGCCTGGAACAAGAGAAGACATGATACAAACAAATCACAATGGATGCTCAATAAACAACAGGAATTATATAACGTCTCCACAAACTTTGTGCAAACAAATAATGGTGAATGCTCAAAACTAGAGCCAATGGTGTTGGCTTGTTGCATATTTTAACTAAGTTTTTAACGGAACACTTGTCAGGTACTGTATACCAGAGAGAGGCATCCACTCTTTAAACACTGAAGCATCTAACTGTTGTATGATTCACAATTGTGATATTTCCATAACTATATTCCAGACGTTGGCATATGTAGGATCTGCATTCACAGCAGCAACGACTGAATCCAGGAGCATCCCAAATCACCCAAATGAATGTGTTGTAAATTCAGTTCAACTGCTGAAGTCTGTCTTTGTAAAGAACGTTGGCTGGGCTTCTCAGGTGAGTTGGTAATCAATAACCAAGCAGAAAAGTCACAGTATCTTGGGCAGAGAGGGAGATGAGAACAAGCTGAGCTATAATGCAGTAGTTGCTATACTTTTACTAAAGAGGAACTAACAGTATAATTTATGATGCACATATCAGCTCTGGGTAGTATTCAACACTATTCCTACTCAGAGTAGACCCATTGAAATTAATGGACATGACTAATTTAGGCATATTAATTTCAGTAGGTCAAATCCCACTCTAAGTGAGTAGGACTAGTGTTGAATACCATCTTCTGTTCCCTGTCCAGACACACACACACACCCCACTTTGTTTGCTTACTTGCTTCAATATCTGTTGCAGATCAGGAAGTAGTTAGTGGAAGAATACAAAGCTGTATGCCTGGCTCCTTTCTGCACTTTAAACTAGAATGTGTTCACCATGAAAAATTGTTAGAATTAACGTGCATATGAATTTCTCGAGTTAAACAAAATGCTAACTAGGTTGCACAAGTGAAGTAAAATCTGAATTCCGCATTGCCTAACTCAATAGGCAAGTGCTCTGTCTTGTATGACAGAAGACACAGAGTGGACTGCATCCAAATTCTACTGTCTTCTGGAGGAATGAGTCTTTTCTCTGAAGAAAGTGAACCTTTGGATGCAACCTAGTAAGGCTGACTCTGGCTATCAAGCAGAGTTTAGGTGGTTGTCTTTTTGCCAGTAAAAGATACACATTCTCTCTCCTGTAGTGGTACTGATTGCGTCTGGAGCCATTTTATGTCTCTGAAACAGCAGCTCTATGCAATAGCATCTCTGCCACATGTGGCAGTCTATAGATCATACATCAGTTCTGAGTTGATGTTCTTTGTAGTCATTTAACTGTACATGCTGTGCCAATCCATGCTAATAAAACTTATAGACTAGAAAAATAAAATGTTTGAAAATAGTCCATTGTCATATGATGTGAGCTAATTCTATAATGAAACTTTTTCCCTACTAGCTGACTAGTGGAGCAGTATGGGTTCAGTTTAATGATGGATCCCAGCTGGTTGCTCAAGCTGGAATTTCCTCCATCACATATACATTTCCTGCTGGAAATACAGTTAGGTGAGTGTCACTGGTAATAGTTGCAGCATATTCCTGCCATTTCAATTACTTTCATAACTTTTCTTTCCTTGTTTTAATATTTTTTTTTACTGGAATCACAAAATCTAGAAGAGATATACGATACGAACAAAACCATCCACAAAGGCAAATTAACATTATATTACTAATCCACATATTCTGGCTTCTCTTCAGATTATATAAATGTTTCGCCTTTTAATTTCATAACTTTTTGTATTGGTACTCCGTGGCGCAGAGTGGTAAGCGGCGGTAATGCAGCCGAAAGCTCTGCTCACGGCCAGAGTTTGATTCCAATGGAAGGAGGAAGTCAAATCTCTGGTAAAACGGGTCGAGGTCCACTCAGCCTTCCATCCATCTGTGGTCGGTAAAATGAGTACCCAGCATATGCTGGGGGGTAAAGAAAGGCCGGGGAAGGAACTGGCAATCCCACCCCATATATACAGTCTGCCTAGTAAACGTCCCTATGAATCAGTGACCTCCAAGAGCATCTGCCATGAACCACCTTGTTCAGATCTTGTAAGTTCAGGTCTGTGGCTTCCTTTATGGAATCATTCCATCTCTTGTTTGGCCTTCCTTTTTTTCTACTCCCTTCAGTGACAGTTCTGGTTTAATTTGTTCTGACACCCAATTACTTGTCTTTTTCCCAGTCCATGGTATGCGCAAAGCTCTCCTCCAACACCACATTTCAAATGAGTTGATTTTTCTCTTATCATACCGAAAATGTTGAACAAACTTTTTGAATTGAATTTTATTCTCCTGACTAAAAGCATCAAACTAGATTTGGAAAAATGGGAGAAGGTACATTAGGCTTGGCTTGGCAGAATAGCAATGATTAAATCAAATGTTACACCAAAATTACTTTTGATGTATTGCCAGTAGAATTAATTAAATATAAATTTAATAACTGGCATCACTCAATAAATCATTTCAAATGAGTTGATTTTTCTCTTATCCGCTTTTTTCACTGTCCATTTTCACATCCATACATAGAGATTGGGAATACCATGGTCTGAATGATCCTGTCTTTAGTGTTCAGTGATACGTCTTTGCATTTGAGGATCTTTTCTAGTTCTCTCATAGCTGCCCTCCCCAGTCCTAGCCTTCTTCTGATTTCCCACAATTCCTAGTTCTTCTCTGTTTCCTACTTTTGCATTCCAGTCTCCCATGATTATCAGCACATCTTGTTTTGGTGTGTGATCAATTTCTTCCTGTACTTCTGCATAATTCCAATTCCTCTTCTTCTGCGTTTGTCGTTGGAGCATAGACTTGGATGATGGTTATGTTAATAGGTTTCCCATTTAATCTCATTGATATCACTCGCTCAGACCTTGCATTGTAGCTCCTAATTGCTTTTCCTACATCACTTCCTACTATTAAAGCAACCTCATTTCTTCTTAATTTCTCATTTCCTGCATAAAATATTTTGTAGTTGCCTGATTGGAAATGTCCCATTCCCGTCCGTCTTAATTCACTCATGCCAAGTATTGCAATGTTGATACATTCCATTTCTTGCTTGACAATTTCTAACTTTCCTTGGTACATGCTTCTCACGTTCCATGTTCCTACTGTGTGCATCATACAACTCCGGACTCTCCTTTCGCATCTGTGCGCATCAGCCTCTGGGCTTCCTTTCGGCTTTGACCCAGCGCTACTTGTACTTGTCCTTTGTTCTTCCCCAGTAGTTCAGTGAGTGCCTTCTGACCTGGGGGTCTCATCTTCCAGCACTATCTTGTGTTGCATTTTGGATACTCTGTTCATAGGGTTTTTGTGGTAAGAGATATTCAGAGGTGGGTTACCATTGCCTTCCTCCGAGTCTGGATGCATCTTAGTTTGGTGTCTCAGCTTTGACCATTTTGCCTTGGGTGCCCCTGCTAGGAGTCTAGCCTCTTGGTCTAGACTCCTGACGGCATTGCTCTCGGCTTCTTCAACACTCAAACCCCCTCACCACGTTAAGTTGTGCATCCTAGAGGAGGGACCTGCAGAGAGTGGATTACATTGGAAGGCTGCTGTAAAAGCTGCTGTTTCTCAGCATAATCCTCCAACTGTTTTAGAACAGTGAACTACATTGCTCTTTCAGCCCAATCCACAATATGGGGATAACCAATAAGTAGCATGGTAGGGTTATACTCTCTCAGCTTCAGTTCAACTGGGAACATGCAATGGAGTCTACTGTTAGGGAACACTGCAGAACTGTTGTATACCACACAGAACCTGAAGTATACTACATGTCTAAAATTTGAGTTTAGATTGATTAATGCATATACATTTGTTTTCCACTATGAAATTCCTTTTGTATCTCACTGGAATTAGCATTTCACTGCCAATATTATCATATTAACCTAACTATAAATCACTATTGGACCAAAATGTGACCTTGCTGAAGTGGGTATGTTGTCTCATTTGTCTCTTACATGTGTTCCATTAAATCTACTCATCTGGAACTTTTGCTGTTTGCTAGGTATGGAGAAAATGATAAATTGCCAGAGTACATCAAAGAAAAGTTGCATTGTTTATCTTCCATTCTGGTAATGTTTACCAATCCAGTGGGTCCCCGCTGAGAAACTGTTGGAATATGAAGGCTCTGAAAAATAACTTGGTGGTAATGAAGAGAAATTACTACTATAGTGAATGAAGCACTTCGATGAGCTTAGACCTTCCTGGCTGGAGTTAAAACATATGGTGATAAAGAGTTGCTGTGTTCTGCTTTGCTAAGCACTTGTAAAGCTTTTTAAAAGTAAGATCAATCAAGGCAAAATTATTTGCATTTTAATATAACGGATTATAGGAATTTGCTGTGACCACCACTTACAGTTACTTTTCATGAATGGAGTCTGAACTCTATGTGTTTGTGTGTGAGTGTTTGTGTGTATGTATTCTCTGCTGTTCTTATATCTCTGAAATCAAAACACATCTCTGCTGCTGCAGTATTTGTGCCTGTAAATATCTTGTATTTTATGTTATTTCCAGCTAATATGTAAAGTGTATTGTTTTATATTTTTGTAACTGTTTTTCTAATGAAATATCCCTACAACAAGGCTTAAAAAAATAAAGGCAGTGGTAACTGTACAGATCCCTTGCTTTTTTAAAACACAAATGCTTAGGTATACTCTACTAGATACACTAATTTGTCAATAAAATTGCACTTCTATAATAGGAATCCATAATCATTTGTACACTTGCATGTAGAGCTAGAGCTATATCCAATCCAAGTACGAAATTAGTTGCTTCTTACTGAAAGAATCCATGTAAATCTACCTTTTTCCAAAGGGGAGATAGTTATGTGTACTGTGATATTTTCCCAGCCAAAGTAGTGTTTCAGATTTCACACTAATTTGCAGGTAAGAAAATAGTAACTGAACCAACTATTTTGCCTCAGTGTAATAGCTTGTGGCTTCATTATCTCACACTTCACAAAAAGCTTACAACTTTCTCCATGACATGTACAGAAACAACTTGAGTTCTCCAAAAAGGTTCTTGGCCTGCTGTACCACAGTATTGCAAATGGAGAACTTGACACACATTTAGGCTCTAATCCTTACTCTTTAAGGTCTGATGGTGTTTTGATGTGTTTTTGGTGCTTTTGTTTGCCGCCCTGGGCTTCTGCTGGGAGGATGGGCGGGATATAAATCAAATAAATAAATAAATTCAATACATGCCTACTCAGAAGTAAGCTCCATTGGGTTCAATGGAACTTACTCCCAGGTAAATGTGTATTGGATTGCAGCCTTAGCCACTACATAAAGAACTACATTGTCCTACTAGAAGATGGAACAGGCTGGGACAAAACTACTTTTTCTCTCTGCAGTTGAGCTTTCTCAGTGGTCATAATGTAACTGAATGCATTTGTTTTTTCTTGCTTATTAACAATCTAAAAAACATAACATATCTTTGTATAATACCATGGACATTCTACATAAAAACCAAAAGTAGCTATTTCAGCTCATTAAAAAATCCACATGAAGCAGTATCTTCATTAGGCCAATCAGAATGTCACACAGTGTGCAAGCTTCATGTTCTGCAGAACGTTTTAGCAAGCCTACTTTGGACACATCATGAGAAGACATGATTCACTAGAAAAGACACTAATACCTGGAAAAACAGAAGGGAGTAGAAAAAGAGGAAGGCCAAACAAGGGATGGATTGATTTCATCAAGGAAGCCACAGACCTGAACTTACAAGATCTGAACAGGGTGGTTCATGACAGATGCTCTTGGAGGTTGCTGATTCATAGCGTTGCCGTAAGTCATGATCGACTTGAAGGCACATAACAACAACAACAATAAAGAAATAACATGCTATAAACAAACAGGCACAGTTCGCCTTCTATGACCTTAAATGGGATTGGCCTTTGACCAGAACGGCGACTGTTGATTGGTTCTTTTCTCTTTGAGAAGCTGAGGAGGGAGGCTGGGTTGTTGCGGGCGAGCCGGAAGCAAGATACCCTGCTACAAAGACTCAGCAGGAGCTCAATGCGCCTTACTCTGAAGTAAGCGTGTCTGTGTGTCTAAAAAGAAAACTCAGAATGGAAAAGAGAACAACTACTAAACAAGGACAGTGAACAAAAAATTAACTTCTTTATCTGCTACAATGTGATGATTAGTGCTCCTTTTTCGTTGTTGTGTGTTGTTGCATACTGTACTGGTATTTGTATGGCAACAAAGAAATGAAATGTGGTTTTTTTCGGGGGGAGGAAGTAAGCGTCTAGGATAAAGGACTTTTTCATAAAAGCCTGATGTCCTGTGTTGCCCCTGATTCTCCACGTGAGCAGAGCCGCGTCGCTTTGCAGCCCTTTCCATCTCTGCAAATGTTACCTTTAGAAAACAAAGCTCTTGCAATTGTGTACCGGAAGCTTGAGCTGCAGGCCAAATTGGCTCGCGAGCGGACATGCCGGAAGTGGAGGGGTCCTCTTCACTTTCCTTCTATCTCTACGTCTCGCGAGAAGAGCTGAGGTTTCCGTTTCCTTTGCCAGCCTCGAAGCCGCGCCGGCGGCGCCCCGAGCAATGGGAGTGGGGAGGTGAGAGCAGAGAAACGAAAGGGAAGAAAACCCCGGGGCCCTCCGCTCCCCAGTCCCCTTCTGTGTGCGCGTCCCCGTTTGGGGGCTCCGCCAGGGTGGTGCCATTTTGCAGGCTTTCCCTAAAGGAAGGGGGGGGGGCTGCTGTAGCCTCGGCCCTGCTTGGTCCCAGTATCCCGCCGCCGTGATGATTCTGGTCCCTGGAATGCCTCTTTGGGGGGGGTGGAATTCTGGTCCCTGGAATGCCTCTTTGGGGGGGGGGTGGCGGCTCACGGCTTCCCCATCAGTTTCGTGTGGCCCTCGGTTATATTGAAATGGAAATGGGCTGCCGACTTATGGCGACCCCATGAGTAGGGCTTTCATGGTAAGCGGCATTCAGAGGGGGTTTACCATTGCCTTCCTCTGAGCCTGAGAGGCAGTAGTATTACTTAAGCCAGAGAGCTGGGAGGTCAGAGTTCAAATTCCAGTTCAGCCAGGAAGCTCACTGGGTGCTAGTCATTGTTTTTCAGCTTAACCTACCTCAGAGGGTTGTTGTGAGGATCATATGGAAGCTCCCATGATCCCTAGCTGTTGGTCATAATGGCTACTAGGGCTGGTGGATGTTGGGAGTCCAACAAACAGCATTTGGAACAGCAGAGAAAATGCCCATCCTTGAAGTAACAGAGCCTTAGTATGGCTAATTGTGGGAAATGGAAATGAACTGCCTTCAAGTCGATTCTGACTTATGGCACTCCTATGAAGAGGGTTTCCATGGTAAGCAGTATTCAGAGGTGGTTTCCCATTGCCGTCCTCTGAGGCTGAGAGGCAGTAGTATTACTTAAGCCAGAGAGCTGGGAGGTCAGAGTTCAAATTCCAGTTCAGCCAGGAAGCTCACTGGGTGCTAGTCATTGTTTTTCAGCTTAACCTACCTCAGAGGGTTGTTGTGAGGATCATATGGAAGCTCCCATGATCCCTAGCTGTTGGTCATAATGGCTACTAGGGCTGGTGGATGTTGGGAGTCCAACAAACAGCGTTTGGAACAGCAGAGAAAATGCCCATCCCTGAAGTAACAGAGCCTTAGTATGGCTAATTGTGGGAAATGGAAATGAACTGCCTTCAAGTCGATTCTGACTTATGGCACTCCTATGAAGAGGGTTTCCATGGTAAGCAGTATTCAGAGGGGGTTTCCCATTGCCGTCCTCTGAGGCTGAGAGGCAGTGACTGGCCCAAGGTCACCCAGTGAGCTTCATTTATTATTTATTATTTATTTATTTATTTTATTACATTTTTAGACCGCCCTATAGCAATAAGCTCCCAGGGCGGTGTACAGCATAATAAAACAGGTTAAAATACAAGTGGATGTAAATACAATACACAATAAAACATAATTAAAAATTTCCAATTTTAAATTCAAATTTTAAAATTTTTAAAATGCCTGGGCGAAGAGGTAGGTCTTTACCTGGCGCCGAAAAGATAACAAAGAAGGCGCCAGGCGTATCTCATCAGGGAGGGCGTTCCATAGTTCGGGGGCCACCACTGAGAAGGCCCTAGCTCTAGTTATCGTTCTCCGTGCCTCCCTATGCGTTGGGACACGGAGAAGGGCCTTCGACGTCGAGCGCAGCGACCGGGTAGGTACATAGCGGGAGAGGCGTTCCGCCAGGTATTGCGGTCCGATGCCGTTAAGGGCTTTATAGGTAAGAACCAACACTTTGAATCTGGCCCGGAAACATATTGGTAGCCAGTGCAGCTGGGCCAGGTCAGGTGTTATATGATCAAATTTTTTTGTCCCAGTAAGAACTCTGGCCGCAGCATTCTGCACCAGCTGAAGTTTCCGAACCGTCTTCAGAGGTAACCCTACGTAGAGTGCATTACAGTAGTCCAATCTAGAGGTTACCAGAGCATGGATAACTGTGGCAAGGTTCTCCTTATCCAGATAGGGTCGTAGTTGGGCTACCAGCCGAAGCTGGTAGAACGCATTCCGTGCCACCGAGGCTACTTGAGCCTCCAGTGAGAGGAGCGGATCTAATAAGACCCCCAAACTACGGACCTGCTCCTTTAGGGGGAGTGTAACCCCATCTAGGGCAGGTCAGACATCAACCATCTGGGCAGAGAGCCCCCCCACCAACAGCATCTCAGTCTTGTCAGGATTGAGTCTCAGTTTATTAGCTCTCATCCAGTCCATTATCGTGGCCAGGCAGTGGTTTAGTACATTAACAGCCTCACCTGAAGAAGATGAAAAGGAGAAGTAGAGCTAAGTCATGGCTATGCGGGGATTCAAACCCTGGTCTCCCAGATCGGAGTCCGACACTAACCACTACGCCACACTGGCTCTCCTTGGTTATATTACCCCCCCCATTATTTCCATTTCCATCCCGGAGTACTTAGCATCCCCACCCATTTTCATGCTCCTCATTTCTGTTGCATGTTGGTTTTTGCTGTTGCTATGTGCCTTCAGCTCGATTACAACTTATGGCCACCCTATGAATCAGTGATCTCCAATAACATCTGTCATGAACCACCCTGTTCAGATCTTGTAAGTTCAGGTCTGTGGCTTCCTTTATTGAATCAATCCATCTCTTGTTTGGCCTTCCTCTTTGTCTACTCCCTTCTGTTTTTCCCAGCATTATTGTCTTTTCTAGTGAATCAGGTCTTCTCATGAAGTGTCCAAAGTAGGATAACCTCCATTTCATCATTTTAGCTTCTAGTGATAGTTCTGGTTGAATTTGTTTGGACACCCAGTTATTTGTCTTTTTCGCAGTCCATGGTATGCGCAAAGCTCTCCTCCAACACCACATTTCAAATGAGTTGATTTTTCTCTGATCCGCTTTTTTCGCTGTAAAAGTGTGTAAATGGGGAAAGCATCGCCCATCTGTTTTGAACTGTCGGTGGGTGGAGTCTAAAAGTGTCAGGCTTGGACCTGAAATGAATTCTGGCTTCAGTTCCCCATTTTTCAGCCGTGAAGCTGATTAGGGTATCCCTGAAGTCGTCATAATCTTACAGCATAGCCTACGTCCCAGGGTTGTTGTGAAGATGAAGGGGGTGGGTGGGGAAAGGGCGCCATGTTCTCTCAAGGGGATGCAAGCCCCCTGAAGGAAGGATGGGATGCAAGTTTAAAAAATAAATAGCCCTCAAGAATAGGAGATCAACAGCTGAGTGAACCCGATGGCTGTAAGAGGTAGAAAGGCTTCTCTCTAGGCCTCTCTGTGTTATTCCCTGTTCTCTTACGGGCAGTCGTTTCTCATTGCTCCCTCATACTGTAAGATACCAATGTACTTGCTTGGTGTCATCTTCTGTTCTTCATGTTCCTGTTTGTATCACTGTCCGGATTCTGGTGCCTCTAGTGCAACGTAAGTAATTCCAGCACCATGCAAATGTGAGCCAGCTTCACTGTGAGGGAAGAAAATTCAGCCTAGCATAATAAAATGAAATGCAGTGCAAAGGAAGAGTACACGCAGACGTGAAGGTAGAGGGTTAGATTTGGATCTCGGAGAACTGATGTTAACTGTTATATTCTCTTTTCACAAGAAGAGCCCTGTTGGATCCATCTGGGCCAGTATTCTGATCTAGCGTTGGGTGAGCTAGATGCTTCTAGGAAACCCCCAAGCAGTGGATGGAAACAACACTTCTGTCATCCCACCCTGCCAGTTGTTTTTGCCTCAGTATCTGGTAATTGGAGGACTTCAATTTATACTTAGATATCATTATTAATAGCATTTGATAAGAGTTGTCCTCCATTAACTGGCCTAATGCTTTTTTTTTAAACTATGTAGCAAAAGTCGATATAATTGCATCTGGGTAGTTAATTCCATACATTTATCTGCTATGTGCAGAAGTGCTTCCCTTTGTTTACCCTCAGCCTACTGCTAAATCAGTTCCATTAGTGACCTTCTATTCTCTTAGTCCCACTTTTTTCACAGCACTCATAATTTTATTTGTTTGCGGTGAATCGCTTTCTCTCTTGGCTTCAGTATGCCAGTCTGGTTTTTGAACATGCTGGTTTTATGTTTTGATTTTTTTTTTCTGACAAGAGCTTCAATAATCTTCTTCCAAGGATGCATATACTACACAGCCCCATGTCAATTCCTGAAAATGGTTGCTCTGGTTTTGGAGTTGCCTCAGTCCTAACTGTACTTTAAAAGTTTCTGAGAGGTTGCTTTACTGTTGTAAATGGCCTTGCTGGTTTTGCTGCTCTACAATGAGAGATGTGAAGGCCCAGAAAATATTAGGAGAGGGATCTTTTCTTTCTCCCCCCCCCTCTCCCCGGACTGTTTCCAAATCCTTGGAAAGTAATTTAAACAGATACTGACAGAGAGTAGGTGTTCACAAAGTATGACAAAGGGGAAAAGCTTGAGTGACTTGACAGTAAGCTTGTGTGTATCCCATGGTAGTATGGAAAACTCATAGAATGTGTTACTGTGCAATGGATTCATCTTCAGAGCCTTAGTTTATCAGATGTCTTGTGGAAATGGACTTTCAGGCTTCTGTGCAATGCTGGTGAAATCTCAAGCCAAAGGGGTGGATGAACAAAATTTCCAGTAGTTATATTATGGAGCTGGACTTCTCTGTCCTCTGTAGCTCCTCTGAGTAAAAATCCACATACTCTGCAAAGCAGATACATTGTGCTGGGTAGAATAATATATATGAATTACAGAATTCAGCTGCTTATAGTGTAGAATTTGTGTTAACTTGGTGCAGAATTTTGGGGCTTTCTTGGCTGAATTACCTGACTTGCCCCTTCCTCTACAAGTAACATTATAATAACTCCTACAGCACGCCCTGAGTCCTCTGGATAGGGTAGGTTATACGTATCCTCTCTTTTCTTATAGATGCCCCGTCACTGTTCTGCCACTGGCTGCTGCACCCGTGACACTCCTGAGACACGCAACCGAGGCATTTCCTTCCATCGGTGAGATATGATGTTAGCCTGTGTCCTCCTAGCCTCCCATTCCAAGTGGTGAACATTTTGGAGGGTTGGCTGGAATTAGTCTGCTGTAGTTGAGGCAGGGATATCACATAAAGGATACTAGTATTTCTTTTTTTTTCTCCCTTGGTACATTTCTGTCTCACCCTTCCTTGAGGAGCTAAGGGCAGTAAATATGGAGTTGCTTGTAGCCATTGATCCAAGATTAGAACTGTGTCACAAGGAAGAGGAAAGGTCAAGAAAAGCCTGTCAGATTCTCACTGTGACTTCTTTATCCAATTGGAGGTCTTTCCTATATTTTCCTGCTATAATTCATGGACATTGCAATGCCTTTTTACTATAGCTTAGAATAGCTTTGGCACAATCCCAAGCTCTAGTTTGCACGCATGTTTTTAAAAATAATAACAATGCCAAAAAAGCTGAAAAAACAAGAAGCAGGAGTCCAAGGGATTAGTTGGACTCAATTTGACACTAGGCTACAATTGCTACTCCATGCAAACAGATTGCTCTTTTGCTGTAGGGTACAGTCAATCCTCATGACCAGGAAGCTCCCAGAGCGATGTTTTCAGACAAATGCCATTGAGCTTGGGGAGAAGGGATCTGTAGTTTTGCTCCATGTAGCTTCTCATCCTTGCCAGACTAACTCTGACTCATCCCCTCTGTGTACTCACAGACTTCCAAAGGACAACCCCCGGCGGGCAATGTGGTTGGAGAACTGTCGGCGGAAAGACATAAGTGGCCAGGGTCTCTGGGACCCTGCCTCCAAGTATGTGTACTTCTGCTCCAAGCACTTTGAGAAGAGTTGCTTTGAACTGGTGGGCACCAGGTAGGTCATTAGAATATGAAAGGGCATGAACCAACCGAGCAGAATTAAAACAGTTGAATGTGGTCACAGTTAGACAGTGAAATGAAATGAATCTTTCTTGCTCAAAGCCATAGGCTACCACAATTCATCACATGTAAAAGGGAAACAAAATACATATTAAAATACAAGTCATATTTCAACAAACACAGTTCAACAGCATACGGTAAAGGGACAACAGCACTAAATTTCAAATAAAATTTCCTCTCCCGAGCGAAAGATACACTGACCCACCCCCTGACTTAGTGGATAAGCATTACAGCCATAATGGCGCCATGGCACAACCCACTCACCCCACAAGGTTTTTTGGGTATCCAGCTCTATCCAGTTTCCCCGCAGCTAGAGCAAATTTTGCCACCTGGGTAGCTACCAATGTATTGTTGCCTGCTAGCAGAATACATATCTGCTCCAGGAAAGATCTATTTGACAAGGAGCGAAGAATGTAGGAAAGAAATTTAAGCCTTGGGGACTTGTATAGGGGGCATCTTAGTAAATAATGTACAATGTCCTCAACTTCACCAGATTCACAGATATAAACTCTTGGATGAGTTGGAATGTTAGAAAATCTCCCATCCAAAAAAGCAGAGGGCATAGTCTGAAGTCGTAAAGCTGTGATTTTCTCAAATGCGCCACTGTCAGAAATGTGAGGTATTGTTCCATGCCAAATGTTGTTTTACATACAATAGGGCCCCGCTTATACGGTGGGTTCCGTTCCGGACCCCCGCCGTAAAGCGGAAAACGCCATAAAGCGGAACCCCATTGACTTTAATGGGCCGCATCGCGCCAAAACGGCGCAAAAGGGGGGAAAACCCTTTAAAATTGAAAATGAAAGGCGCCACATCAGCAGAACACCTTAAAGCGGAACGCCGTAATGCAGGGCCCTACTGTAGTGGGTATCAAATAGAAAATGGCAATGACTGAGATGACACATTTAGCATTGGTTAAGGTGCTGCTTGCAGCCTCCATGTTTTTAAAGGGTACTTGCAGAGTTGGTGAAGAAGGGAGATAAAAATAACTTCAAGATCAGAAAACAAACCAATTCCCGGAGACAAGAAAGGGCCGTTCTGGAGACCCCCTCTCTTTGGTTTATTCAGGGTGCCTGGTTTTATCTCTTTGGTTGGGGAAATGCAATATGAACAAACAATGAAAACGTAGTCCTTGAGAAATCCAATTTGGAAACCATGAGGCTTTTATTTTAGTCAGCAGGCGTACACTCATGTACCATGCTAAAATGTGTCACACTCCCCAAGCAGTCTTAAATAAGTTTGATAAAGTAATGAATGTGTATGCGTGCGAATGTGAGAGAGGCAGAGAGCTCTGTAGAAGGAACTTACGTAGTAGGTATTGGGCAAGACCTCTTCCTTAAGAGTCACTGAGAGAAGATAATATTGGGCAAGATATAGAGCAGCTTTATATCTTTATAGGAGAGTGACCAAGAAGGAGCACTATTTTGTGGAGATCAAACTGGATCAATTCCATTGAGTTTTATGGAGGTAAATCTGAATTTAAGCAGAATGTGTCACAAAGGTTGGTCTGTTTATGATAGACTCTTACATGCATCCACATACAGTGCCTCGCAAAAATAATCAGACTCCTGACCAATGGTCTTATATTACTGAATTACAAATGGTACATTGTAATTTTGTTCCGTGTAATATTTTATTTTGAAACATTGAAACTCAAAATCAATTATTGTAAGGTGACGTTGGTTTTATGTTGGAAAATGTTTGTAAGAAGCATAAAAAACCGAAACGTGTTGCTTGTATAGGTATTCAACCCCCATACGTTAATATTTGCTAAAGCCACCTTTCGCTGCAATAACAGCATTAAGTCTTTTGGGGTAGGTATGTACCAGCTTTGCACACAGTGTCACAGGGATTTTGGCCCATTCTTGGCAGATTTGCTCCATCTTGTTCAGGTTGGTTGGACGTCGCTTGTGGACCACAATTTTCAAAGAGCACCACAGATTCTCAATGGGATTGAGATCAGGACTTTGACTGGGCCACTGCAAGACATTCACGTTCTTATTCTTGAGCCACTCCAATGTTGCGTTGGCCTTGTGCTTGGGGTCATTGTCCTGCTGAAAAGTGAATTTCCTCCCAATCTTCAGTTTTTTAGTGGACTGAAGCAGGTTCTCTTGCAGTGTTTTCCGGTATTTTGCTCCATCCATTCTTCCTTTGATTTTAACAAGATGCCCAGTCCCTGCTGATGAGAAGCATCCCCACAGCATGATGCTGCCACCACCATACTTCACTGGAGGGATGATTTGTCTTGAGGCATGGGCAGTGTTAGGTTTGTGCCACACATACCGCTTTGAGTTTGGGCCAAAAAGCTCTATCTTGGTCTCATCTGACCAGAAAACCTTTTCCCAGATCGCAGCTGAGGCACTCTCATGCTTTCTGGCAAATTCCAGACATTGTTTCAGATGGTACCTTTTGAGTAACGGCTTCTTTCTTGCCACCCTCCCATACAGGCCAGTGTTACGCAGAGCTCTTGATATGGTTGACTGGGGCACCATTACTCCACTCCCAGCCACTGAACTCTGTAGCTCCTTCAAAGTGATTGTTGGCCTCTCTGAGGTTTCTCTCACAAGTCTCCTTGTTCAAGCGCTGAGTTTTGAGGAATGGCCTTTTCTTGACGTGATGTAGCTTCCACTTCCTGATGATTGATCCAGCTGTGCTCACTGGGATATCCAAAGACTTGGATATTATTTTGTGCCTTTTTCCTAATCTGTGCATTTGTATTACATTATCTCTCACTTCTGTAGAATGCTCTTTGGTCTTCATTTTCCTTCACATCCACAGCCTGACATGATCCTTCAACAGTAGGGTTTTTATCCTGACAATGTGACAGCCACTTTAATGGTTCGCGGGTGGAGGCCAATGGTAAGGTAATTGTGTCCTCGATAGGGCAATTTCTTTCATCTGTGTAAACTGGGAGCTTCAACAGCACAGGGGTTGAATACTGCTGCAAGCAACATACTCCAGTTTTTTATGTTTCTTACAAACATTTCCCAACATAAATACAATGTCACCTTACAATAATTGATTTTGACTTTCAGCGTTTCAAAATAAAATATCATACAGAACGAAATTACAATGTACCATTTGTAATTCAGTAATATAAGAGCATAGGTCAGCAGTCTGATTACTTTTGCAAGGCATTGTATGTTGGGGTGGGAAATATTGCTAGCTAACTGAAGGTGCAGATGGCACCTCCCAGAATCACCCAGCTCTCAAAAAGAGCCCTCCTGCTCAGAGATCTATAGTTCAGCTGACATTCTACCAGAGAGGGATGTTTGTCTGAAGCCAGACGTGGCTTATGAGTGTCAATGCATCTTTTGTAGTGGTTACCATCGGCTCAAAGAGGGTGCTGTTCCCACCATATTTGAACTTCACACTAAATTGCGCCAAAAATCAAAGCTAAGCAACTCGAAACTTGCAAAACGTCAGCAGAAGCAAAAGTGAGTACTGTCTTTCTCATCTCTTGCTCTGAAAGGTGCTTCCTCCTTTACTGCACGATCCTATGAATGCTATGTTTAGTGGGGTTTGCTTCTAGGTAAGTATGTACAGAATTGCTGGCTTATTGCAAGGATGTGGAACCTGTGGCCCTCCAGGTGAAGTTAGACTACAGTTCCCATCTTTCCCTGGCTGGGGCTGCTGGAGTCCAACAACTTCTGGGGGTGGGGTGCAGGCTCCTCACCCTGGCAATTGGCTCTATGCGTCAGTAGGCTTTGAATAGAGGGATATTTGTGGCAGCATTACAGCAGCCTTCCTGGTGTTTTGGATTCCCACTGGCACCAGTCAGCAGGGCAAATGATCAGGGATGATGGGAATTGTAGTCCAAAGTGTATGGAATGCACCAGGTTGGGGAAGGCTGTGTTATGGAACAGACTTGTAGAGCATGAGATTAACGTCATTGAGCTAGCAGGGAGAGGGAGAGATGGGTAGCAGGCTAGGTATAGCATAACGTGGGAAACACTGATACTCGATTGCAGTGTACAGTCTAAACTGAAATTGGTTGTCCCCAACCCTGTTTGGTCTGTGTAAAATGTGTGATATTACAGTATATCTTCATCCCATGTTTTCTCTTGTTTGATTGGCACTCGGTACTGCTCATGCTGGCGTGTCTGGAGCAAGGACATCCCCTGTTTTGTTCTCTTCTGCTTGCCCCCACTTGCTGCTGCTCAGGCAGGAAGCATGTGGCAGATCTTCCCTGCTTCCTTCCCGTCTGACCCTGGTTCTGTTCCTTTACTACAGCTGTGGCCCTTGCCCAGAGGAGGAGTCGAGTCCATTGTGCATGGACATCTCATGCTTCCCTGCTCAAGAGCTGCCAAGCCCTGGGGCTGCTCCCACCAGCGGTGAACCCCGAAGCCAGCCCAACCTTCCTGGGCCAGAGTCAGAGAGCCTGGCCACCCTGTCAGACATTCCCCTGGAACAGTCCCCAGCTGCGACAGGCCAGGAAGAAGAGTCTCCTTCTCCAGCCCTCCCAGAGCCGGTGGGGGATCCATCCCATCCCGTTTCCCTTTCCCTCTACATGCTGCGCCTCCCTCCCCCAGCTGGGGCTTACATCCAGAACGAGCACAGCTACCAGGTGGGCAGTGCCTTGCTGTGGAAACGGCGAGCGGAGGCGGCGCTCGATGCTTTGGGGAAGGCGCAGCGGCAGCTGCAGGCCTGCCGGCGCCGGGAGCAACGACTCCGCCTGCGTATCTGCGAGCTACAGCGCGAGCGACGGCCACACGGTGCTGACACACATCGACGGCTGAAGGACCACCTGCAGGTCTTTGAATTGCAGCTTCTCAATGACCTTGAATAACTTGGGGGTGGGCCAAACCCAAACTTTCCCAGTTTGGTGCACTCTTGGCTTTGGGCTCTCTGGTATTTCCCATGGCTAAGCTGTGTGTCCGAGCTTGGGGCCCTGTGAACTAGCTGGCCACTTCACTTGCCTCCGTCACCGTTCACATTTACTCTGTATCTGTAAATAAACACTGTTTTGTATGATGGATGCTGCCAGGATATCTGAAAGACATGTGTTTGCTTTTGGAGTCACTATAGAGATTCACTATAGCTGTTAACTTATAGCCCTCAGCGAGGTGTTGCATGAAAGGTAAGAATCCTACAATTTCTAGCAAGTGGCTACTCAGCCGCGCTCATGCGGGGCTTGAATTAGTTGCTGTATGAGATAAGAACCAGCTTGTTTTGTGTTGAATTCTAGAGCTACAAGGATCTTAAGATCCTGTAGACCAGCCTGCTGCCCCGAAAGAGCGTCCTCACCCCACTGACGCTTATCCATAATGCTAACTACTTCAGCTGATTTAACCTGCATCACAGAGATGGAGTGTGTGAGCAGGAGAAAAGTAAACTCCCTGTGCTAGAGGTGATGGTATCGTTTGAGGAATAGTTTAGTAAAACCACTCGGCAAGTAAGCCAAGTCGCAAGCTTAAATGGAATCTGCATGCTAGGCTTGATATCAAGCAAAACTTATCCACTTACCAACTGAGTTAGAGCTAGTCTATAAAAGAAGAGAGACACCAGGAACAAGCAGAGGAAGCTGTTTAGTGCACAAAAAGAGTACAATCATCTGTGCTCTTCAAATACCCCTTTGTGAAATTTTATTCCAAATGCGGGAGGCCTTGGATGAATATGGGTTATTATTATTGATCATTGAAAGTTGCTCTGGGAGCCTTTTTCAGCTTGGAGACTGGAGTAAAAATAGTTTAAATATGCACATTATCATGTGTCATGAAGAAGACAAGGATCTCTTGCTGAATTGGGGCAACTGCTTTCAGTTTGAAACAAAGTGATTTCTATAACTTGCAGCAGTTGCAGGATATTCCCTTCATATTGGCACCATTCAAGGACTTACTGCCTCAACAGAGTCCTCAACATTCCTAACTGGGCTGGGGGGTGGGGATGACTATGGTATGTGACTCCTTAAAAATATTCCTGGCCTCTTCCCTGAATGTTAAGCTTTTTTTTAAAGTCTCTAGCCCTTTTTACTGGGGAGATGTAAGAAAAAACATGCAGGCAGATTTTTGCTCCCTAAAAAATAAATTTGTTCTTGCCTTCTAATGGTCTGTTATGGCTAATGAATGCAAAGGCACTGAGATAACTGACAAGTACTAAACCCTTACTTTGAAATTTTGTACATTTTAATTTTATTCGTATTTAACACAATGAAACAAAATAAATTTATTAGGCTGCTGCTGTTTTCTGGCTGTCCTGCAACAAACCTTCATTGAAGGTCCTGGGCTACGTTCAGGCTTGATTCTGACTTTGCATAGAAAACTCAGGGAAATCATAGTGGGAGGGAGTTAAGTGGTTCTGTGGAGGAGGCCTTCTCTAAGAGTCCCCCAAATCCTCTAGCTGGGTTTATCTTTTAAACCAGGGATGGGAGACCTGTGGTCAGCTCTAGTCAACATGGTCAATGGTCGGGGTGCCATCAGTTCTCTGGAAAACCCTGCCACACACCTGAAGCCCCATCTATTGAAGCAGACACTCCCTGGCTCCTAAGATTAATCACACTGATGTTTTATTATTTATTGCTATTTAACAATGTTTTATTGACGGATTTTCTGTTTTAACTGACATATTTCTTTGTATAATGTAGTATGTATATTCTTTTTTTATGACATTATGGTACTTTATGTAAACCACTTAGGGATTTTGCATATTAAGAGGTATATAAATGCTATTAATGATGATGGTGGTAGTCAAACACGTTCCCCAGTCCTGCTTTCAACACCACCACTACAAAGCTGTTATAAGTCCTAATTCTATAGGAAATCTCAAGATACCATTCTAAACAGTTAAGGGATAAAATGGGAGTGAGAAATATATAGGAATCCTTCCTTTTCTATATTTAGCAATGCTACACACCTTGAAAAGTGAGCACTTTGAACTGTGTCTAAATGCCATCAAGGGAGAATGACTCAAGTGAATCTGCTCCACACTCCTTTGAACTTTAGGACTGAGAGGTAGGGCCAAAAGGCAGTCTGACTTAATCCCCATAGGCTGGTTTTGTGATGTCATCCATCTATTGTGACCTCACGAGCACAGGGTATGGCTGTGGTTACCTAGGAAATATTTTCCCCACTTTGCTTACAAGTGCTTAAAAGACTTCATCCCTTTACTCCCTGGCTCTACAGTGCTTTGGGATACCTACAAAGCTATTATGGGCTCCTACTGGGAGGAAGGGCAGGATATAAATCTAATAATATTTTAGAAAATCAACGTGCTGTGCCATCATCCTATAACTGAAGAACTTGTCTACAGCAGAAAGCATAGTAGACTTAAGGGCAAAGCTATATATGACAATGTATCGCTTTGAAGGTTTGTGAGTCGTCGTCGTCCCCCCCCCCATTTTAAATAGCTGCTGGGTGTTCCATTTGAGACTGTGGTGCACTGGAAAGGAGTTTAATTCTTCTCCCCCCTAAAAAAGCCCACCTGAACATCCCCCTCCCATCCTCAAAAGCTGCATTTTTAAATTATTGTGATTATTATATTTATTGCCTGCCCTTCACCAGTAGGTCCTAGGGCAGGTTACAAATATTTATTACAGTTTCCCTCCCTTGTCAAACAAGGGAGTAGTTGTTGGGACTGTGGTATGGGAGGAAAAGGTTTACTCCCCCCCCCCCCCGGTACTGCTGTACTGATCGTGAGCAGGTGGCCTAGCAGCTGCTATTCAAAGTTGCAGGGACCAGAATATAAATGCACCTTCCAGCATTCTATGTAGTTTGACCCTCAGAGTTATGTGGGGCAGCCTTTTGCAACCATTGGGTTCCCATATATTCCACTACAATCCCCATAATTCCTGACCATTAGCTGAAGAGCTTTGCAGTCCAACATCATCTGGGGACCGAAAGGCTGATGTAGGACTGGGCCAGGCCATTTTGCTCTATGGGTGTATTATGTAACCTGAGCAGTGTTTTCATGATCCCTTGCAATACTGAAGATTAGAAGATTTGGGGCTACATTTCTAGGAACATGCGTGACCGCATATTGCACCCAAATCTCTGCAAAATTACAAGGGATGCTGTGGTGTATATCTTGGATTGCACAGTGGTTGGTGTCCCCCCAAAAACATTTTATCACTGCTGGTGCTGTTAGGCCAGCCTTGGGGGTATCATCCTGTGAACACATGTCTATATTTAGCAATCTTTTGTCTTTGACAGAGTCTTTTAATCTTACCGGTTCTGAACTCCAGGCTGCAAGCATGCATGCTGCATTTCAGAGCAAATCTCCTTTGGGAAACAAGGGCTGGGCTTATGGAAGCCGGAATGGAATACAGGGTTGCCAATTTTTTTTCTAGCAGGGTTTTTGTGCCTTTACGAGTGTCCTGACATTTATTTATTTATTTAAATTTATTTGTCACTTTTCTTCATAAAAATGAACCGAAAGTGACATAAAGTGAAAAGATTAAAACCAATATAAAACTAACACAAAAAGTTCTTTAAAAACCACAGTACATGGATAAGATGGTGGAACAACCTAAAGAGGCTGCAATATCAAAACTCCAAAAAATGTAAGAGCTGAATGCCTGGAAGAGGAATGTTTTTCTGCTTGGTGCCTAAAGAGAGAGGTGATGGCGCCAGGCGTGCCTCTCTGGGGAGAGCATTCGATAAGTGGGGCCTGCCACTGAGAAGGTCCATTCTTGTGTCGCTGTCCTCTGCACCTCCTGGCCTCGGATGCTGAACGCAGGGTCTGGGTTCATATGGGAAAAGGTGGACTGCAGAGGGCTTAAAGCCACTTGGAGGCTGTATCCCCTGCCTCCCAGGAGGAATATAACAGCAAGGGGAAGACCGGTGTGGCCCCAGCTATCTGCAGGGAGCTTGTTTCTCCTTCCCTGCCAGAAGGAACTGTCTATTCCAGCTTCTACCTGAAGGGCCTTTCAGAGCATCTAAAGCAGGTGGGGAATGTTTGGCCCTCCAGATTTTTCTGGACTACAACTCCCATTATCCCTGCCCATTGGCCATGCTTTCTGGGGCTGATGGGAGTTACAGTTCATCAACATCTGGAGAGCCAAAGGTTCCCGATAATTTATCTAAGGCTACTGGATTGTGTTCAAGTGGCTGTTACGTATACAACTGCCCTAAGTCACTTTGAGGATTATTTGGAAGTCAGGGCACACGTCTTCAAAACAAATGCATCTTTAAAAATAATTGGAAATGTGTCATCATCTCCTTTTTTGCAGCTCTGGCAGCTGTTAAGAGCATAGGAATCCTGCCAAGTGATCCTAATGGTGGCGGGGGGGGATGGAATGACAAAATGCCAACACGTTGAAAAAGTAAAAATGTAAATGTACTGCCTTCAAGTCGATTCCGACTTATGGCGACCCTATGAATAGGGTTTTCATGAGGCTGAGAGGTAGTGACTGGCCCAAGGTCACCCAGTGAGTTTCATGGCTGTGTGGGGATTCAAACCCTGGTCTCCCAGGTCATAGTCCAACACCTTAACCACTACACCAAGTTCACAATGAAAAAGAATGGGACCACCAGAGGGAAGCCTAGGACAGGAAAGGGGAGCCTGTAATTGGAGTGATGGAAATACAGTTTCTTTAATAAGGAGAACCAGTTCTCTTGAACAAGTAAGTAAGAGCGCCCCTGATGGATCAGGCCAAAGACCCATCTGTCTAATCCAGCATCCTGTCCTCACAGTAGTCAACCAGATGCCTATGGGAAGCCCACAAGCAGGACTTGAGTGTGACAGCGATGTCCCCACTTCAGAGACATACTACCTGTGACAGTGGAGGTAGAACAGCCATCATGGCTAGGTACCACTCGCTGGATCGTCGCCTTGTAGTGGTGAGTGGGCTTGCCTGTTCCAATGAACCCTGTGAGCGATGCCGTCGGGAGTCATGTACTCCCAGCAGGGTCACCCATGGTGGTAAGGTCAAGGGAGAGGAATCAGACAAAGAATGATCCAAGAATGCCCTCAACGGCAGAACAGGCGGAGGATAACAATGTGTATGTTACAACAGCTGTGAAGGCAGATGAAGGCTGCAGCAGATAAAGGTCTTCCAATTGTCATGGTACCCATGCCATTGGATCAAAGCCTTTTTCTGTCAAGATTGTGCATTGTTGTGCGCCGATCTCCCCACATAAAACAATTTCAAGCACAGGCATCTTCCAAAACAAAACATTTTGGAAGACAATCTTACTTGGTCATGAGTGATCGCCAGTGGATGAATGACCAACTGATGGCCTTATCCTCCAAGTCCCAAATTACTGAGGACTTATCAGAAGGTCCATTCTCCACAACATAGGAAATGGACCTTTAGTGTGGCGGCACCTACCCTGTTGGGCAGAAAAATGGCAAATGCAATTCAATATAAACAAGTGTAAAATTATGCATATTGGAGCAAAAAATCTTAATTTCACATATACGCTCATGGGGTCTGAACTGGCGGTGACCGACCAGGAGAGAGACCTCGGGGTTGTAGTGGACAGCACGATGAAAATGTCGACCCAGTGTGCGGCAGCTGTGAAAAAGGCAAATTCCATGCTAGCGATAATTAGGAAAGGTATTGAAAATAAAACAGCCGATATCATAATGCCGTTGTATAAATCTATGGTGCGGCCGCATTTGGAATACTGTGTACAGTTCTGGTCGCCTCATCTCAAAAAGGATATTATAGAGTTGGAAAAGGTTCAGAAGAGGGCAACCAGAATGATCAAGGGGATGGAGCGACTCCATTACGAGGAAAGGTTGCAGCATTTGGGGCTTTTTAGTTTAGAGAAAAGGCGGGTCAGAGGAGACATGATAGAAGTGTATAAAATTATGCATGGCATTGAGAAAGTGGATAGAGAAAAGTTCTTCTCCCTCTCTCATAATACTAGAACTCGTGGACATTCAAAGAAGCCGAATGTTGGAAGATTCAGGACAGACAAAAGGAAGTACTTCTTTACTCAGCGCATAGTTAAACTATGGAATTTGCTCCCACAAGATGCAGTAATGGCCACCAGCTTGGATGGCTTTAAAAGAAGATTAGACAAATTCATGGAGGACAGGGCTATCAATGGCTACTAGCCATGATGGCTGTGCTCTGCCACCCTAGTCAGAGGCAGCATGCTTCTGAAAACCAGTTGCCGGAAGCCTCAGGAGGGGAGAGTGTTCTTGCACTCGGGTCCTGCTTGCGGGCTTCCCCCAGGCACCTGGTTGGCCACTGTGAGAACAGGATGCTGGACTAGATGGGCCACTGGCCTGATCCAGCAGGCTCTTCTTATGTTCTTATGTTCTTATGTTCTTATGTTCTGTGGAATTCCCTTCCCTTAAATATTAGACAGGCGCCATCTCTGTTATCTTTTTGGCACCTACTGAAGACCTTCCTCTTTCAACAAGCCTTTTAAGCAGAGACCTTATCCCAGTCTGCCTCTGTGTTGGAATTGCTTTTTAATGTTTTTAACCCTTTTTTGTTTTTTAAACTATGTTTTTTAACCTTTTTTTAAAAAACGTCTTCAAAGCTTTAAAAAAATGTTTTAAAAGTTGTTTTGTTTTAATGTATTTCAAAGTCTGTTTTTATGATGTTTTAAAGTGTTTTTAGTGCTTTTGTTTGCCGCCCTGGGCTCTTATTGAGACAAAGGGTGGGATATATCATAAATAAATGTTGTTATGTGCCTTCAAGTCGATTACGACTTATGGTGACCCTATGAAACAGCGACCTCCAACAGCATCTGTTATAAACCGCCCTGTTCAGATCTTGTAAGTTCAGATCTGTGGCTTCCTTTATGGAATCAATCCATTTCTTGTTTGGCCTTCCTCTTTTTCTACTCCTTCTGTTTTCCCCAGCATTATTGTCTTTTCTAATGAATCAGGTCTTCTCATGATGTGTCCAAAGTATGATAACCTCAGTTTCATCATTTTAGCTTCTAGTGATAGTTCTGGTTTAATTTGTTCTAACACCCAATTATTTGTCTTTTTTGCAGTCCATGGTATGCGCAAAGCTCTCCTCCAACACCACATTTCAAATGAGTTGATTTTTCTTTTATCTGCTTTTTTCACTGTCCAACTTCCACATCCATACATAGAGATCGGAAATACCATGGTCTGAATGATCCTGACTTTAGTGTTCCATTTTGTTTTTGTTATGTGCCTTCAAGTCGATATGAATCAGCAACCTCCAACAGCATCTGTCATGAACCACCCTGTTCAGATCTTGCAAGTTCAGCTCTGTGGCTTCCTTTATGGAATAAATCCGTCTCTTGTTTGGCCTTCCTCTTTTTCCACTCCCTTCTGTTTTTCCCAGCATTATTATCTTTTCTAATGAATCATGCCTCCTCATTCTGTGTCCAAAGTATGATAACCTCAGTTTCATCATTTTAGCTTCTGGTGACAGTTCTGGTTTAATTTGTTCTACTGTAATTAGAATTTGTTCCAATAAATAGAGTGTGGTGGACCGGTAGGCCGTAAACAGGGGTGGGTTCTCGCATTCAGGCGACTACCGCGGACAGCTCTTCTTGGGTCCTTGTGCGGTTGGGTCCTGGCGTGACCTCTGCAGGCCCGGAAGGCGTGAGCCGGGCGTTCGAAACCGGTGTTACCGCCGGGGGGGGGAGGGAGGGATCCTGAGCGCAATGGAGTCTCCCTCCCCTGAGCTGTGTGCGCTCCTCGGCTCGCGCGGGGAGGATTTATGAGCCGCGTGTGGGGAGAGCTCGCGAGGAGGCGCCGGCGGCCCCTGGAGCAGCATGGTGAGTGTGAGCCGAGGAGGGAAGGAGTCGAGCATACAGGATGCGAAGTTCTGCCTGGAGCCGCTTCGCCCTCTTAGGGCTTCACGAGTCTGCGGGAGGAATCCTCTTCCCGAGACTGAGGGCTGAAGCGTGGCGGGAATGAGGGATGCTTTAGAAAGGGATGCTTTCTGATAAGTTCGTTGATAGATAAATAAATGTACTGCCTTCAAGTCGATTCCGACTTATGGCAACCCTATGAATAGGGTTTTCATGAGGCTGAGAGGCAGTGACTGGCCCAAGGTCACCCAGTGAGCTTCATGGCTGTGTGGGGATTCGAACCCTGGTCTCCCAGGTCCTAGTCCAACACTCTCTAACCACTACGCCACATACTAGCCAGCAGGGCTAGTAGTTACCTTATCCTCTGAATTCATCTGCACCCCTTTTAAAGTTGGTGGTCAGTACTACATCTTGTAGGAGCAAATTCGACATCAACATTTCCTACCAGACTGATGGAGGCGTGCCTAGATGTCTCATAAAACCACTTCCAAACTGTCACCATTTTGCAGGCAGGATTAAACTGCATACTAGCAGATTCAGGTTGTTGCAGAATTAAAATGATTTTGGAGTTCTTGCACAACAACAACAAAAAGGAAAATAGTGGGGATTCAAATCTTGGTCTCCCAGGTCATAGTCCAACACCTTAACCACTACACCACACTGGCTCTCCAAAATAATACATGTTAATTGTGATTCGGTTTGTAATGTCCAGAGTCTGTGAGTTCAAATCCCTACCCGTGTCTCCTGGGTGTCAAGGGCCAGCTAAAGATCACCCCCACAGGGAGTGACTCAGGAGTTACGTGCCCTGCCACCTGTGCAGCCGTGGGCAAGCTGCATAGTCCCAAGGAGCCCAGTTGCCCTCCAGCTGGCAGTTGCGGACAAGGAAGGGGCTGGCTAGTGCAGCTGTGGCAAGCTGAGCAGGCCCTAGCTAGCTGGGGAGAACTAGCCTCAGAGGGAGGCAATGGTAATCCCCCTCTGAATACCGCTTATCAGGAAATCGCTATTCATGGGGTAGCCATAAGTCGGGAGCGACTTGAAGGCAGTCCATTCCAGTTTTTCAATTGTGATCAGTTTGTAATTTGCTCTGTGGTTTGTAATGGTATGATTTATTTTTATGTAAACCGCTTTGAGGTCGCTGGTGACAAAAAAGGCGGCACATAAGTTCATTAAAGCAGGAGCGGGGAACCTGTGGCCCTCCAGATGTTGCTGAACTCCAACTTGTATAATGCCTAATTGCATCTCTTGCTGGCTGGGGCTGAGAGGGATCGTAACAATACCTGGAGGGCTGCAGCTTCTCCATTCCTGCTAGATGTGCCCTGACTGATGCTGTATTAAGCAAAAGTCCAATTTGCTCATACTATAGATTTAGAACCATTGTGGCGTAGTGGTTAGAGTGGACTATTACCTAGGAGACCAGGGTTTGAGTCACCACACAGCCATGAAGCTCACTGGGTGACCTTGGGCCAGGCACTGCCTGTCAGCCTCAGAGGAAGGCAATGGGAAACCCTCTCTGAATATCACTTGCCATGAAAACCCTCTTCATAGGGGTGCCATAAGTCGGGATCGACTTGAAGGCAGTTCATTTCATTTTTCATTGATTTGGGGCTCCCTGTTTTCAGATATCTTTCCACAGCCTAGAGAAATGTAGTTCTCTGTTGCTGTTCCTTTTCCTGCGTGGGCAGCATGGGTGGATTTGTTAGGTGGGGTGGGTGAGGTTTAGTTTCATTCTCACCAGCTACAAGGGCAGGCCTGTTTATAAGCAATAGTTTCTGTGTAGGCGTTCCTGTTTTTCATAAATGCTTCAGGGAGAGTTGATTGACCAAGCACAACAGAATGCATAGTGCATGTATTTATTTATTTATTATTTATTTTATTCGATTTCTATACCGCCCACAGCCCGAAGGCTCTCAGGGCGGTGCACAACATAGATAAAATACAATAGAATCACAAAAACAGTAAAAGCATACATATGAAACCATTAAACAACCTGATATACGACTAAAAGATAAAATTAAAATTAAAATGCAAATTAAAATGCCTGGGAGAATAAAAAGGTTTTAACCTGGCACCGAAAAGATAAAAGCGTAGGCGCCAGGCGCACCTCATCAGGGACATTGTTCCATAATTTGGGGGCAACCACCGAAAAGGCCCTAGATCTTGTTACGACCCTCCAAGCTTCTCTGTGAGTCGGAACTCAGAGGAGGGCCTTAGATGTTGAACGTAGTGAACGGGTAGGTTCATAGCGGGAAAGGCGTTCCGCTAGGTATTGTGGTCCCACGCTGTGTTAGGCTTTATAAGTCAAAACTAGCACTTTGAATTTGGCCCGGAAACAAATAGGTAGCCAGTGCAAACGAGCCAGAACAGGTGTTATATGTGCAGACCGCCTAGTCCTCGTCAACAGTCTAGCTGCTGCGTTTTGCACAAGCTGTAGTTTCCGAACTGTCTTCAAAGGCAGCCCCACGTAGAGCGCATTGCAGTAATCCAATCTAGAGGTTACCAGAGCATGCACAACTGAAGCGAGGTCGTCGCTTTCCAGATAGGGAAGTAGCTGGGCTACCAACCGAAGGTGGTAGAACGCATTCTGTGCCACCGAGGCCACCTGCGCCTCGAGAGACAGGAATGGATCGAAAAGAACCCCCAAGCTACGAACCTGTTCTTTCAGGGGGAGTGTAACCCCATCTAGAACAGGATGAACATCCACCATCTGGTCAGAGAAGGCACTCACTAACAGCGTCTCAGTCTTGTCAGGATTGAGCCTCAGTTTATTAGCTCTCATCCAGTCCATTATCGCGGCCAGGCAACGGTTCAGCACATTAACAGCCTCACCTGAAGAAGATGAAAAGGAGAAATAGAGTTGTGTGTCATCAGCATACTGGTGACAACGCACTCCAAAGCTCCTGATGACCGCACCCAGCGGCTTCATGTAGATGTTAAAAAGCATAGGGGACAAGACCGATCCCTGCGGGACTCCACAATGGAGAGTCCAGGGTGTCGAGCAATGCTCCCCAAGCCCAACCCTCTGGAGACGGTCCACCAAGCAGGAGCAGAGCCACTGCCAAGCAATGCCCCCAACTCCCAACTCCGTGAGTCTCCCCAGAAGGATACCATGGTCGATGGTATCAAAAGCAGCTGAGAGATCAAGGAGAATCAACAGAGTAACACTCCCTCTGTCCCTCTCCCGACATAGGTCATCGTACAGGGCGACCAAGGCTGTTTCAGTGCCAAAACCGGGCCTAAAACCGGATTGAAACAGATCTAGATAATTGGTTTCATCCAAGAGCACCTGGAGCTGGCTGGCGACCACCCATTCTAAGACCTTGCCCAGGAATGGAACATTCGCTACCGGTCTACAGTTGTTCAAATTATCTGGGTCCAAGGAAGGTTTCTTCAGGAGTGGTCTCACTACTGCCTCTTTTAAGCAGCTGGGGACCACTCCATCTCTCAAGGAGGCATTTATAACTTTCCTGGCCCAGCCGGCTGTTCCAACCCTGCCAGCTTTCACTAGCCAAGAGGGGCAAGGATCCAGTACAGAGGTGGTTGCACGCACCAGTCCATGTACATGCTGGATTGGAAAAATCAGCAAGTCAAGGGTTATAATTAACCTAATATTACAAATTTACCCAGAGTTACTCTAATATGTAAGCTAAAAAAAAGTAGTAGTTTGATTTTATTTGGTTGTTAAGAACTGATTTGGCTGTGTCAAATCCATATAATGTTGATTCACTTCACTGTGCATGCAACCTGTTAGGCAAGATAAGAATTGCATATAAACCTACTGATGCAGCAATTCCACTCTTTCCCCTCCTTTTTATGGTGACAGGCTGTTGTCTCCTTGTACTATACCTGATAATTTCACAGCTGGGCTATTGAGACAATACTTAGTCCTTTGACTTGGGTTTATACAGAAGTTTGAGAGAGTGAGCACTGGTGGCGTTCTGCTTCTTTTTATAATTTTGGGGGGGAATGTTTACAGATAGCACTGATGATAGTAGTTAACATTCCAGATTTAAGTGACCCAGTCACTGTGGAATGAGTGGTCAGCCTGCACTCCTCAGGGGCATGAGCAATAGATTCTTTCAATGACCAGCAACTCCTATCAAATACCTATGGAAAAAATAAGTATTCCTATATGTGTTTGACACCATCCTAAAGGCCACTTTATACAGCTTACAATAAGATACGGTTTTCTGTCAAATCTCTGCCCTCTCACAATTATTTGTGTGATTTTGGGGGGGCAAATACATTTGTCACATTCACACCATGTATGTCCTATATGGATACTTAAAAAATACTAGTGCAAAATGTACCCTAGTGCATGTGCGATAGATTGGTCTATTAAGGGCTATTAGTCATATAGTTGAGTGGAACCACAATATTTAGATTCCCTTTACTGCGTTGGATGCCTCAACAAACAGGAAGGAATGGCTCTCAACCACTTTCATACACTGCTTGTGATCTTCTGGAGACACTTGCTTAGACGCTGTTGGGAAAAGTATGTTGCATGATTGGTTCCAATTGAACAGTGCAAGTCTTTTTAAATATCTTTTAAATATTTAGTGCATTATCCTTTATCAAATGGTTTCAGGCCTATTTAGAAGTGCTCAGGGCTGGTAAATTCATGATAATAGGTGGGGACTACTTTTTGAGTCAAACGCTGTTATAAACTCCTAATAACTGCCAATAGTGAATGTTTCCTGAAATATAATAGCATGATCAACTGGGTGAATGTCCAATGACATGGATCAAAACATCCAATGATGTGGATCAAAAAAGGAAGGCTTATTCTTAGCTTATTAGGGCCCTTCTTATATTAATCTGATAGCTTGGGTATTATTATTTCAATTTTTCAATTTATATACCGCCCTTAGCAGAATAGCTCTCAGGGCGGTGAACAAACAAGATAAAATACAATATATCATAGTAAAAAATCACAAAAACATGTACAAACAAACAACAGAAAGCACAACAAAAACAAATACAACACAAATTAAGAAGGATACATGTTAAAAGTAGAAAGATTAAGAAAATTAAAAGATTAAAATGCCTGGGAGCATAAAAAGGTCTTTACCTGGCGCCGGAAAGATAGAAGTGTAGGCGCCAGGCGTACCTCTTCGGGGAGGCTGTTCCACAACTCAGGGGCCACCACAGAAAAGGCCCTAGATCTCGTAACCACCCTCCGGGCTTCCCGATGGGTTGGTACCCGGAGGAGGGCCTTAGATTGTGAACGAAGTGAACGGGTAGGTTCATAGCGAGAGAGGCGTTCCACAAGGTATTGAGGTCCCACGCCGTGTAAGGCTTTATAGGTCAAAACCAGCACCTTGAATCTCGCCCGGAAGCAAATAGGGAGCCAGTGCAGACGCGCCAGAATAGGTGTTATATGCGAAGACCGACTGGTCCTCGTCAATAGTCTGGCAGCCGCGTTCTGCACCAGCTGAAGCTTCCGAACTGTCTTCAAGGGCAGCCCTACATAGAGCGCATTACAGTAATCCACTCTTGAAGTTACCAGAGCATGAACAACGGAGGCGAGGTCGTCCCTGTCCAGATAGGGGCGTAGTTGGGCTACCAGACGAAGATGGTAAAATGCATTCCATGCCACCGAGGCCACTTGGGCCTCGAGAGACAAGGAAGAATCGAAAAGAACCCCCAAACTACGTACCTGTTCTTTCAGGGGGAGTGTAACCCCATCCAGAACAGGGTGAACATCCACCATCTGAGCAGGGAAGGCGTTCACCAGCAGTGTCTCGGTCTTGTCTGGATTGAGTCTCAGTTTATTAGCTCTCATCCAGTCCATTATCGCGGTCAGGCAACGGTTCAGCACATCAACAGACTCACCTGAAGAAGATGAAAAGGAAAAATAGAGCTGCGTGTCATCATATTGATGGCAACGCACTCCAAAACTCCTGATGACCGCACCCAGCGGCTGCATGTAGATGTTGAAAAGCATGGGGGACAGAACTGACCCCTGAGGGACTCCACAATGGAGAGTCCATGGTGTCGAGTGATGTTCCCCAAGCACTACCTTCTGGTGACGGTCCGCGAAGTAGGAACGGAACCACTGCCAAGCAGTGCCCCCGACACCCAACTCCGCGAGTCTCCCGAGAAGGATACCATGGTCGATGGTATCAAACGCCACTGAGAGATCAAGGAGAATCAACAGAGTCACACTCCCCCTGTCCCTCTCCCGACAAAGGTCATCATACAGGGTGACCAAGGCTGTTTCGGTGCCAAAACCGGGCCTAAAATCGGATTGAAACGGATCTAGATAATCGGTTTCATCCAATAGCGCCTGGAGCTGGCCGGCAGCCACCCGTTCCAAAACCTTGCCCAAAAAAGGGACATTCGCCACCGGTCTATAGTTGTTCAAGTTATCTGGGTCCAAGGAGGGTTTCTTTACAAGAGGTCTCACTACTGCCTCCTTGAGGCTACCAGGGACTACTACCTCCCTCGAGGCATTAACCACTTCCTTGGCCCAACCGGTGGTCCCAGCCCTGCTAGCTTCCACTAGCCAAGATGGGCAAGGATCCAGAACAGACGTGGTTGCCCGAACCATTCCAAGCACCTTGTCCACTTCCTCGAGCTGCACCAACTGAAACTCATCCAATAATGAAGGACAAGGCCGTGCTCCGGACACTTCAATGGATTCATCTGTCGCAACATCGGAGTCAAGGTCCCTGCGGATACATGCGATCTTATCTTGAAAGTGTCCAGCAATTTCGTTGCAGCGGGCTTCCGATGTTTCCGTAGTATCGTGGGGGTGTAAGAGTGTAAGAGCCCACGCACAACTTTAAAAAGCTCCGCTGGGCGGCATAGGGATGATCTAATAGAGGCAGCAAAATAAAGCTTCTTTGCTGTCCTTACCGCTTTTGTATACAACTTATTGGTGGCACTTACCAAGGCATGATTGTATCCACTGGGAGTTTTCCTCCATCTGCACTCCAGCCTCCTCCTCTCATGTTTCATCGCTCTCAGCTCCGGGGTATACCACGGAGCTGTATGAGCTCTACAGCGGAGGGGGCGCGCGGGAGCGACCGTGTCAATAGCCCGGGTCATTTCCGTATTCCACAGTGCAACCAGGGCCTCGACAGGAGCACCAGTCCTATCAGCCGGAAAATCTCCCAGAGCCCTCTGAAAACCTGCGGGATCCATCCGGCTCCGGGAGCGGATCAACTTAATAGATCCTCCACCTTTGCAGAGGGAAAGAGCCGCTGTAAGTCTAAATCTCAGCAAGCGGTGATCTGTCCATGACAATGGGGTAGATGAAAAACACCCCACCGCCAGACCACCATCTCCATGTCCAGTGGCGAAGATCAAATCAAGAGTATGTCCTGACACATGCGTTGGGCCGGTAGAAAATTGAGACAGCTCCATTGTTGTCATGGAGGCAATGAAGTCCTGAGCTGCACCAGATAAGACAGCCTTGGCATGGACGTTGAAATCCCCCAGTACCAAAAGTCTAGGGGATCTGAAGAGCATCTCCGAGACTATCTCTGTCAGCTCAGCTAAGGAAGCTGTTGGGCAGCAAGGTGGACGGTACACCAACAGTATTCCTAGTCTGTCTCCCTGGCCCAATACAAGGTGGAGACATTCCAGACCAGTCGCCATCTGGACAGGGTGCTTGGTGAGAGGGAAAGAACTCCTATAGACCCCTCCCCGGCCCTCAGATCTACCACAGTGCTGAACCAAATACCCGGGTGGACAAAGCTGGGAAAGAGCAACTCCTCCCTGATCAGCCACCCAGGTTTCGGTTATACATGTCAGGTCGGCACCCTCCTCCAGAATTAAATCATGGACAAGTGAGGTTTTATTATGTACCGACCTGGCATTCAAAAGCAGCACTTGGAGATCCGAGAGCTGGCTGATAGGACAACCAACAAACCTGTGGGTATGAGGAGAACCGGAACAAGGCACAGACACAATTTGTCTGGGACGAGTTCCCCTTACCTGGCCTGTTCTCCTAACGCCATACCTCCCATTACCCGTCAATACATATCACATCTGCATGTCTCCCTAAGATCAGAAGCCCCATGTTGCAACATGGCTCCTTCCATGCTAGCGTTGCCCTGCTGGGGAACTGGGGAGATCCTGGCATGGAAAGAAGGTATGTTTTGAACTCTTCCTTTCACGTGGCCTGAGGCGTCTGAAGCCACTGAAGGGCTGCAGAAGCTCCCATGCTGTTGAGAATATTGAAAGGGCTTTCGAATTCTTACCACATGTTATCTTTAGGGGCAAAAGTTCTTAATGTAGCGATGATAAATGTTGCTTGAACTCTCGTACTTTATGTAAGAACCTCTCAGCCAGTGGTATTTGAGAAACTAGGTCACTAAGCAGCAGTGTTCTGAAGTACTTATTATCTTCCATTGATTTAGGTTGTGGGAAGCAGCCTTATACAATTGGAACTTAGTAAGTCCTGTCAGGACCTGTTTAGTTTCTGGTCTCAGCCTGAGTTCAAGGTTCTGCTGCAATTCAGCAGAACAAGGATGCAGGCCCCAGATTTCCAGACTGGTTGCCTTTGGTTGCTTCCCATCTTATGCACTAAACAGTTTAAATCAATTAGATCTATATATAATAAAGCCAGGATTTCATTTTCTAATTTTTCTATCGTGTGTGGGGAGACACTTGTCACTTCATTCATTTTGTGAACTTGCGGGCAGTGTTAAGAAAAACAGCAGATCATTTCTCTAGGCTTGATACTCATTCATTTTTCATTGGTGATCACTTGTGGCCGAGTAAGATTGTCTTCCAAGATAAAGTCTTTTAACAGTGGGTCCGTAAATGACTGTGGAGGCCAATTCTGGATCCACACAGCCTCCCACAGTGAGGACATAGGTTTCCAGATGGAAGACGGTCGCGATGAGGATTTGCTTGATGTGCCTTCCTCTTAGCTCGTTTGTCCCATTCGCCCTGTATTTGTGCTTCTTCAAAGTCCACAGGACCTTTAGCTGACCTCCATTTGGGACGTTCATGGGCCAAGGCTTCCCAGTTGTCGATGTTCATGTTACATTTTTTTTAGATTTGCTTTAAGAACATCTTTAAACCTCTTTTGCTGTCCACTGATGTTCCGTTTTCCATCCTTAAGTTGGGAGTAAAGTAGCTGCTTTGGAAGATGATTAGGCATGCTGAACACCCCTGTTCATGGCTACCCCTTCACAAACAAGTGTGTACAGCTCTACATGCATACATGATAGCCAGCTAGGTAAGCCCATTGAAATCAGTTGACTTATTTAAATTCATTGATTTCAGTGGGTGTACTCTGAGTATGACTAATGTTGGATCTCGCCCATTACAGTTGTGTAATTTTATTTTTTGTTATGTGTGTAATCTGTTGGCAAAAAAGAGGTGTATGGATCGTATGAATGGAATGTGAGTATATAGAGAGTTGATCTCTCACGACCTTGTGGGCACTGTGGAAATGTACACAAGCCTGAGGCTTTTCTGTACTGCCCCACTTCATGTAGAATCTACATACTTGGGGGTGGGAGAGAAGCTGTGTGAAACAGCCCTAAGGTCTTAAACCTAAGTATAGCTAAGTATGCGTACGGGTCTGGTACTTATCATGAAGTTGCCTTTTTGTTACAGAGACTCCTAATGGTGCATTGCAAATCTGCCCAGGAATCATATTTTTTCTCAAGAGCAATCTAAAAACCTGAGAAATAGTTCTGTGGTGTTATGTATTTCAGCCTATACATTTTCTTCTCTGCTGACCTTGGTTTTTTCCTTATTATGTCCTTCATATTTAACCTGTTTTGTCAATTACCTTATGCTTACCTAAGAACAGTGCCTATCACGATGTAGTCCTAGACTGTCTGACCTCTAGATATTGTTACAGTGCAACTGCTAAGTTCTGTTCAAAGCAAGTGCTGCTACAAAAGTAAATATTAGGCGTAATTGTGGGCAATCAATTTTCCTGCCCTTGAGTAAGTGATTTCTTAGAGCTCTGTTATAGTCTGACTGTATTATGGTCTCCATGTCTCCATGAAACCTCTGACTACCTATCATAGCATAATGAATCAGAATCAGAATCAAAATTTATTTGCAGGGCCATTGGCCAACACAAAACAAAACAGATACAACAAAATTGCCTATAGTATTAAAACAATTTCTAAAAAAACACAATCTAAAACAGTACCATAGCTGATACATATTCACGAGCCATCTGCTTTGTGTGACATTCTGTAGGAAAATTGACTCGTAATTTCCAAGCTACTATTACATACAAAGATACTTTATGAGTCACCTCCGAGTATAAGTCAGACATTAGGAAAATTATTTTTTCATCATCTGTGCACAACGTATGAATGTCTAACCATTTCTTAAGGAATTTAATTCTAAGATTCTTATAGATTGGACAATAAAACAGAATATGTGGGAGATCCTCCTCTGTATGGGATCCGCAAATACATTTCCTTTGATTCTTTGGGATGCCAGAAATCTGTCCCTCTCTATCAGCATTAGGCAAGGGAAAAAAACGTAGTGCTGTAAATGCCTGTCTAAGGGTGACAGGTAGGGGCTGTAAGAGGTATGTGGAACATAGATGGTCAAATTTAAACCTCCCATACCATAGCATAATGTATACTGTAGATTTATACAATATTAATAGGTTTTGTAGGAGAGCCAGTGTGGTGTAGTGGTTAAGGTGTTGGACTACGACCTGGGAGACCAGGGTTCGAATCCCCACACAGCCGTGAAGCTCACTGGGTGACCTTGGGCCAGTCACTGCCTCTCAGCCTTAGGAAGGCAATGGTAAACCCCCTCTGAATACCACTTACCATGAAAACCCTATTTATAGGGTCAACATAAGTCAGGATCGACTTGAAGGCAGTCCATTTCCATTTTCAATAGGTTTTGTATTTATTATTTATTTATTTTATTTTATTAAGCTTATATACCGCCCGACTAGCAGCAGCTCTCTGGGCGGTGAACATTAAAACATTGTAGGCAGTAAAGTAATGTTTTGGAAAACATAGATTGCTGACTTGGGCGTGTAAGCAATACTGGCAACCTCTAGGACAGTTTTCATGTATCCTGAAGTAAAATTTTAGCCTCCTTCCTCTCAGTTGGTGCACTGTGATCAGCAATTTATCATGCCATGAATACTTGACTTAGAACAACTTCACTTTTTTTATTACAAAACTCAAATATGGGTTCTAAATGCCACATGTAAATTAAACTAATGTATATGAATTCAGGGATCCTTTATTTTTGGCTGGCCTTGGTAGCCAAACCGAAGTTTGGTCACTAGACCCCTGCCCCTCCTATTATCACTGATAATGCTGTAGCTCCCGTTTTAGTCAGGCACAATATATTGTTCCAAGTTTGGAGCTGGAATGGTGGTGGGGGCTTGATTGTGTGGCCTTGTACTGCTACCGTTTCCAAGTTCTTTGGTGATGCAGCAACCAAAAAGCCACCATCCCTTCTCCCGACTGTGGGCCTAGGTAAGGGTGCAAATTGCTGCTCAGCTGTGGAGATGATCCCCTCACCTCTTGTTCCGAATTTGGAAGGCAAAATGGGGCTTGTCATGGGAGCAGTTGCACGCTTGCTGCAGCCGCTGTGGTGGGTGAAACCAAGAAACCCTAATCAAAATCACTTGTCGTGACTAACTTATATAATTAGTTTTGGGCACAATATTTTGATAAGCTGTAACTTTTTTAGTGTAAAACTTGGATGCTCTTACGTGGTATCAAGATGAACTGAAAACTACAAATGCTTCGGAGGACGGAATCGTAAATTAAAATTATCCCAACAAATTGGAAAAATAACAAGAAATAAAACATGAGGATTAACAAGGATAAGCACAAGGTTTTCCCACTTGGATAACATCACTGGAGGCATTCAAGAGGCAGCTGGACAGCCATCTGTCGGGAATGCTTTGATTTGGATTCCTGCATTGAGCAGGGGGTTGGACTTGATGGCCTTGTAGGCCCCTTCCAACTCTACTATTCTATGAAAGGAATGATTGCAGGATGAGCTGTTACCCAACAGCAGTGCAAAAAGACACTTGGTCATAGTTGATGAGCTGATCGTGAGTCTGCAACACGGCACCATTTCAATAGCAGCAGACGCTGTAATAGGTAACTTTGATAAGGGAGCAAAGCAGAACTGCTTGACATTGATGAGAACTTTTCTGGAGTATAATGTTTCATTCTGATTGTCACACTCTTAAGATTCTTTTTATAGACAAGCTGGAAAGAATCCAAAGAGCAGCAGCAAAAATGATTAAAGAACCTAGTTATCTGAGGCTACAAACGAGTGACGTTGAGTTATGTGCGTCATGAACATGTGTCAGGTAGTTAGTCTAACACTCCTGCTATCTGCAACACTGAGCTGGCTGCATCTGCAGCTCAAGACCAACAGCCAGGACAGGGCATTATTGTGTTTTATTGTATAAGTAGCACGCTCCTGCTGATTTTAAGGGCTTCTGGCTCAAAGCAGAATGAATACTGCCATAAGTGTAGCCTGTTGGTAGCAACATGGTCTGACATGGTTCTCTGAATTTCTGTCTGCAAGGAAAGAAAGAAAGCAAGCAGTGAGGTTATAGCGCGGTAATTTATAACATACCGGAAGACATTAAATCTTTGACTTCAGCTCCAGTTGTGCTATGTGGACAAATAAGTTGGGGAGATTGTGTTAAATCAAGAACTGGCATCTTTTGTGCATACATGCGCTTTCTCTCTCTCGGATTGCTAGAAGGAGTGGAGCAAAATGTAATTCAAGTGCTTGGGGATGTGCATCTTTCTAGCATGCTTTTTTTACTGCTGCCACCTAGTTCTGTCCTGCAGAGTGAAGCTAAGTGAGAGCACATTACCTGCTATGTTTGCGTAAGAGTGTTTGCATGTTTGATATATTTCTTAGTCAAATAGATAACTGATCTTTAGCACACTAACTTAGTGCTAAAAGTTGGTACTGTGAAATTTAGCATTTAATATTCTTGAGATCCAGGTACCCAGACCTTTCTGTCTCCTCAGCTTATAATGGACTGGGAGTGGGGTGGTGGGGGCTGTGTGTGTTTATATGTGCTGCTAATTGCGAAATATTTTCCTGTGTTTTTTTCCCCATCTTCGTTTGGAGTTGGGAGGGGCCGGAGTATCACGCTTGAACATTTAGTTTTTGCTTTGCTTTCTACAGAACTGGGAAGTGACCTTCATGTGTGATATGGAATATGGCTGGGAATGAGTGGGTATTAATTCTCTGTTTTACTTCTGTGGCAGGAGAACTGGAATGTGATCCTGATGTGTGATATGGGGTGATGCTTGGGGAACTCTTTTGTGTGTTTTGCTTTGTTGGCTGGAGAACCTTTGTGGCCCCAACTGTCACATAGCCCCCGGAAGGTTGGCCATCTTTGAATCTAGCCCTCAGACTGAAAGAGGTGCCCGACCCATGAGAGAGAGCATCTGGATTTGCTTTTGTTTACTTCCCGTTCCATACCTTGCCTTCCTCATCCGCCATGGTGTTCTCATGGCTTATGGGTATAGGACATCATCATCTCGGTGATGGAAATTTGCCACACATATTCTAGCTAGGCAGAGTCCTAACTATAGTGTGCTACGCAATACATTGGAAAGTATTAGATATACAGCCTCTTCTTTTTATGCTGCAAGCTGGGTGTGAAGGTGTTCACTGAGGTCTGTTTTAATTGCCTGTTTTTAATTGTTTTTATTTACAAAATTGTTGTAATTGTTTTTTATTGATATTTTGATTGTTCCGTTGCTGTGAAATATTTTACAGGAAGTGATTCATCAATGGAAAATAAATAAATATGTGAAGAGGAGACTTATGTGCCTAGGAGCCATGGTCAATCACTTTTTGATTTTCCTGTAGTAGACACAGGTATATCTCTGTTTCTGCCCATATTCTGAAGCAGCTCTAATTCACCAGTTTTTGAGAGTATTTTTAAGATAAAGAGAGAGCGGAGACAAATCTGGTAGCAAGTCATGACTTGTTCCAGGCGAGTGGCTAATTGCAAACCTGGTCCAGCTTGGGTAAGAATTTAAACTGAGAACTCCTAGGTAAAGCACAGTACTATCTCCCCTTTTAAAATCCTTTTAAAAGCCACATTTGTGGATCATACATCAGTGCCTTTGTGGAAGGATTAGGACCAACAGCCCACTCACAGTTACAAAAAATAATTGCAGTATATAAAGGTTCGTTTTGGAGCTGTTGTGAAAAGTAAGCTTTGAAATAGAAAGTTTGTTTCTGCATGTTAACATACATTGGCTTATTTCTCTACAGGGTGTGATAGGTGTGCAGCTGGTGGTTACCATGGTGATGGCTAGTATTATACAGAAGATCATACCTCACTACTCTCTTGCACGGTGGCTTCTCTGTAGTGGCAGGTAAGATAAGGGCAACAAGTCAAACATCTGACAAAGTGGGTTCTAGCCCATGAAAGCTTATACCATAACACTAATAAGACTGTAAGGTGTTGTTGTAATTGCCCTGTTGTGTAGCGTGTTTGAGTTTGTCTAGAAACAAATCACAGTGATGTGCAAATCTTGAAAGTTTGGCTCTCAATAGAATAGTCACTTTCAATCTTTTTGAGTCATTTGGAGATCTGTCATTGTATTGTAACTTCAGATTAAATTGAGAAATATGTTATATGCTTGGTTATAATCTTAATAAATGTCTTGGCAGGTTTCTTGTTGGAGAAACTAACATTTCTGTTCCATCTAAATTCCTCTTAATTATACAACACATTTCTTCCCCAAGTGCCTGTAATTAAAAATGGTACCTTCTATAGACAAAAAGTTAAGTTGAAATTAAAGAAAGAATCAGAAAGGAAGCAGTCATTGGTGAAAGGCATGCTATTTGTGACACATTCCATGGTGATCTAGATCACATTCCTTGATGACTTTAGATCATTAAACTCTGTTCCTTAAGTCTTAACCGGTACGTGTGTGCTAACCGCAATCTACCCAAGGCCTTCCATATTAATCATAAATTTGCATTTGCAGCCAGTTGGTGTCCATCACTGCCTCCTCTGGAAGCGAGTTCCACAGCTTACTATGCACTGTATGAAGGACTTTCTTTGATGGTTGTGATGGCTGCAGTAGCTGTTTGAAAGGAGAAAAATGTTGAAAATAGATCAATAGGCAAAAAAAAAAGGAGTTCAAAATGAAGAGTATGAGTGTTCTGCCCCCACCAGCCCAAGTCACCAGAGGCTTTTGTAGTCACTGTATGCTTTTAAAACTATTGTTGAACCTCATTAGTTTAGTCATAGGGCTTTTAAACTGATTTCCTTGAAGCTTATTATGTGAATTTTTGTAATACGGCAAGCTAGTCTTTTGAAACTTAGATGTACAAAATTGACACCAGTGTGGAACCTCATCCTGATGACTGGTGCTATGTACTACAGGGTGGCGTTCATATAAGGAAATATGTGGCATATGATAGCATCAGCTTGAAATCAGGAACTTTGCGAAGGAACAAAAAGGAAATGTTTTGATATTCCGTGTGACAAACACCTATGTTTTTCTTGCTATCTGCTTCTTCAAAACCTTTCTAGTTTGCGATGGTATCTGCATCCCACAGAAGAAGAATTACGTATTCTTGCCGGAAAGCAACAAAAGGGAAAAAGCAAGAAAGATAGGTAAGTAAGCAGTTTTGGCCAGTCACTATTTTTCAGTCTTTCTCTTCCAACTATAAAATGGGAACCATCATTTTCTCTTCCAAATAGTTCTTGAAAATGATATTTGTACTATATATGCGAGAGGGGGTGGTCCTTGGCTGCAGTAGTGAGGCAGTAGTGAGACCGCTTCTGAAGAAACCCTCCCTGGACCCAGAAAATCTTAATAACTATAGGCCGGTAGCAAAATGTTCCATTCCTGGGCAAGGTCCTGGAACGAGTGGTTGTGGGCCAGCTCCAGACACTCTTGGTTGAGACTGATTATCTGGATCCATTTCAGTCGGGTTTCAGGCCTGGTTTTGGCACGGAAACAGCCTTGGTCACCCTGTATGATGATCTTTGTCGGGAGAGAGACAGGAGGAGTGTGACTCTGTTGATTCTCCTCGATCTCTCAGCGGCTTTCGATACCATTGACCATGGTATCCTTCTGGGGAGACTCACGGAGTTGGGAGTTGGGGGTACTGCATTGCGGTGGTTTTCCTCCTACTTGGCAGGTCGTCTCCAGAAGGTGGTGCTTGGGGAACATTGCTCAGCACCCTGGACTCTCCAGTATGGGGTTCCACAGGGGTCAGTTCTGTCCCCCATGCTGTTCAACATCTACATGAAACCGTTGGGTGCAGTCATCCGGAGCTTTGGAGTGTGTTGCCATCAGTATGCTGATGATACGCAGCTCTATTTCTCCTTTTCATCTTCTTCAGGTGAGGCTGTCAATGTGCTGAACCGGTGCCTGGCTGCGACAATGGACTGGATGAGGGCTAATAAACTGAGGCTCAATCCAGACAAGACTGAGATGCTGTTAGTGGGTGGTTCTTCTGACCAGATGGTGGATGTCCAACCTGTCCTGGATGGGGTTGCACTCCCCCTGAAGGAGCAGGTTCGTAGCTTGGGGGTTCTCCTAGAACCATCTCTGTCACTTGAGGCTCAGGTAGCCTCAGTGGCACGGAGTGCCTTCTACCAACTTTGGTTGGTGGCCCAACTACTTCCCTATCTGGACAGGGATAACCTGGCTTCAGTTGTCCATGCTCTGGTAACCTACAAATTAGATTACTGCAATGCACTATACGTGGGGCTGCCTTTGAAGACGGTTCGGAAAATGCAGCTGGTGCAAAATGCAGCGGCCAGATTGGTAACAGGGACCAGACGGTCCGAACATATAAAACCGATTCTGGCCCGCTTGCATTGGCTGCCTGTATGTTTCCGAGCTCAGTTCAAGGTGCTGGTTTTAACCTATAAAGCCTTACACGGCTTGGGACCACAATACCTGATGGAACGCCTCTCCCAATACGAACCCACCTGTACACTACGCTCAACATCAAAGGTCCTCCTCTGGGTGCCTACTCCAAGGGAAGCTTGGAGGGTGGCAACAAGGGAGTGGGCCTTCTCAGTGGTGGCCCCCAAATTATGGAATGATTCTTTTGACGAGGTGCGCTTGGCGCCAACACTGTTATCTTTTCTGCGTCAGGTCAATACTTTCCTCTTCTCTCAGGCATTTTAGCATGTGTTTTAAATTGTTTTTATATTGTTTTGAATTTTAAAATTGTGTTTTAAATTGTTTTTAAAATATGTTTTTAAATTGTGTATTTGTTTTAATGTTTTCGATTGCTGTAAACCGCTCAGAGAGTTTCGGCTATGGGGCGGTATACAAGTGCAACAAATAAATAAATAAATATGGAAAACTGTATATGTGGATGTGCACATCTGCCCTCCCACTACACCAATAAAAACATGAAACTTAAAGGAATTCCAAGCACCTACAGGATTTTGTGAGGAATAAAAGAAGGAGCAGGGGAGCAGCTTATCTAAGATATTTGCCATGTCTCCACCGCTATCCACCTGATAAGTTTGGCTTATTCATTCATTGGCCATCACTCGTGGCCGAGTGAGATTGTCTTCCAGAGTAAGGTCTTTAGCGGTGGGTCCGTAAGTGACTGTGGAGGCCAATTCTGGATCCACACAGCCTCCCACAGTGAGGACACAGGTTTCCAAATGGAAGATGGTCACGATGAGGATTTGCTTGACGTGCCTTCCGCTTTGCTCATTTGTCCCTTTCGCCCTGTACTCGTGCTTCTTCAAAGTCCATAGCACCTTTGATAATAGCCAATCTCCATTTGGGACGTTCATGGGCCAAGGCTTCCCAGTTCTCAGTGTTCATGTTACATTTTTTTAGATTAGCTTTGAGAACATCTTTAAACCTCTTTTGCTGTCCACTGATATTTCGTTTTCCATCCTTAAGTTGGGAGTAAAGTAGCTGCTTTGGAAGGCGGTGATCAGGCATTCGAACAACATGGCCGGTCCAGCAAACTTGATATTGGAGGATCATTGTTTCAACACTGGTGGTCTTTGCTTCTTCCAATACACTAACAGTCCGCCTATCAATACTGTTGGTTTACTGTAGGGGGTGGTTAGCTCTCAGTTGAGGGACCTGATCCAGTCCCCTAAGCCAATCCCCCCCCCCAATTCAGCAGGGGTGGCAAAAAAACCAAAAACACTAATGGGGATGCAGATTCTCCTCACCACCCCTTGGTCCTCAGATTGAGCATTTGATGAGTGGAGACAGGGCAATAAATCCCCCCCCAATAGCTGGTCTGTATAGATAAGCTGATGAGGGTGAACAGTGACCCTGTGTGTGTATGAGAGAGTATAGAGTGACTGCACACACTTTTGGCTATACCCACCACTGGGATGCAGCCCTGGAGGTTTCACCAAGTGTAAATGTAGCCTTGGGCTAAAAAAGGTTAGCTATCTCTGGTTTAATGGTTAAGGAAGAAAGGAAACAGAACACAATTGGAGTTGGCCTATTTGCCTACCTGGTTTTGTTTTATTTTATATGGTTTATGTCAGTGGTGGCTAACCTGTGGCTGCCTGATGTCATTGAACTGCAACTCCCAGCATCCCTGGCCATTGGTCATGCTAGCTGGGGCTGATGGAAATTAGGAGTTCCACACCATCTGCAGGTTAGAGCAACTAAAACAATAATAGTCAACAATAAAAATAATCAGAGACAGAAAGGAAGAAAAAGAAGACCTGGCTAAAAACTGCCTTAGACTTTTGTTGTTGTTATGTGCCTTCAAGTCGATTACGACTTATGGCGACCCTATGAATCAGTGACCTCCAATAGCATCTGTCATGAACCACCCCGTTCAGATCTTGAAAGTTCAGGTCTGCGGCTTCCTTTATGGAATCAATCCATCTCTTGTTTGGCCTTCCTCTTTTTCTACTCCCTTCTGTTTTTCCCAGCATCATCATCTTTTCTAGTCAATCATGTCTTCTCATGATGTGTCCAAAGTATGATAACAGTTTCATCATTTTAGCTTCTAGTGATAATTGTGGTTTAATTTGTTCTAACACCCAATTATTTGTCTTTTTCGCAGTCCATGGTAAGCGCAAAGCGCTCCTCCAACACCACATTTCAAATGAGTTGATTTTTCTCTTATCTGCTTTTTTCACTGTCCAGCTTTCACATCCATACATAGAGATCAGGAATACCATGGTCTGAATGATCCTGACTTTAGTGTTCAGTGATACATCTTGGCATTTGAGGACCTTTTCTAGTTCTCTCACAGCTGCCCTCCCCAGTCCTAGCCTTCTTCTGGTTTCTTGACTATTATCTCCATTTTGGTTAATGACTGTACCAAGGTATTGATGATCCTTGACAACTTCAATGTCCACATTGTCAACTTTAAAGTTACATAAATCTTCTGTTGTCATTACTTTAGTCTTCTTGACATTCAGCTGTAGTCCTGCTTTTGTGCTTTCCTCTTTAACTTTCATCGGCATTCATTTCAGATCATTACTGGCTTCTGCTAGTCTGCATATCTTAAATTATTGCTATTTCTCCCTCCAGTTTTCACACCTCCTTCATCTTGGTCCAATCCTGCTTTCTGTATGATATTTTCTGCATATAGATTAAACAAATAGGGTGATAGAATACACCCCTGTCTCACATCCTTTCCGATTGGGAACCAGTTCGTTTCTCCATATTCTGTCCTTGCAGTAGTCAGTACCAGGTGAGCTTGTCTGGGGGAGGGAGTTCCAAAGAAAGGGCCACCTTTGTCGTGGTGCCCCATCATGGGTCATTACCCACCTCACCTCAGTTGTCAGGATTAATATGTGTGCCAATTCATGCGGATGAGGTCTATTTTGAAGTACTCTGCTCCAAAACTATTTATGACCCACCACCTTGAATTGTGCCCAGAAATCCTTCAGGATTCAATTGTTTCAAATCTGGTGACCATAGGCTCTGTATATGTGGTCCGGTTAGTCATCTTGCTGCTTTATCTGAACTGATTGCAGCTTTCAAACTGTCTTCAAGGATAGCCTTATGCACACTACATTGTTCAAGCAGGCCCTGACCAGAGCATGAATAACTGGCTAGGCCACCTTTGTCTAGTTATAAGTGGTATACCAGCCTCAGCTGACAATACTCACTTTGTACCACTGAAGCCTGTTCTGTATTGGATATGTAGCAAATGACACACTGATGAATAGGATAAGGAAGTGTGACTGAGGGATCGGGATCTGTTAGGATTTCATACTTCACCTTTGCTATAAGAAAGGTCATGCAGGCTGTCACATCTATTATCCCCCCCCCCTTCAAATATATATGATTATAATTGTGGGGACTAGAAACCTGTTATTCCTCTGAGGATTTTTTCCTGGATTATTTTAGCAGTAATTGGAGACTTGAGGACTTTGGTCATCTTTGTATAGGTAGCAAAGAAGGGAATGCATCAGTAGAGGAAAGAGGAAAGATACCTGAGAGGTGCATGTAATATTGTTTTAGACATTCCTTAAAGAAACGGAATCATTTCCTCCTGAGGAATACTCTTAGAACCTAAATCGCATTGGGCCTTCATGTATTGTGCTCAGTGCACCTTTAAGATCTCCTCTCCCATTCATCAGAGTTTTATAATTGGGAGGATGGTTTACAGTTTTTCCCTTTGCTAAGCAGCTTACACAGTGAACCTGCATCCCTGGTCACAGCTAGCATCCATACACTATTCTTTGCTGGTGGTGATATTTCCTGATGGCAGAGGGTAATGTATATGCACAACCCTCAGTCGGAACTAGTTTTGGAAGGAGTGGATGGTGTTATTTCAACCTTGTCCCCAACCTCCTGCAAGAATGAAGGTGCTTGTCTATCTCTCTCTCTTATACGAATTATATTTAAATCCATTTTGAACGGATAACTTTGATGTCACTCAACATAAGATATGAGGCAATATGAAATAGCTGATATGATGTATGTTTCTCTACAGGAAATATAATGGTCATATTGAAAACAAACCTCTAACCATTCCTAAAGACATTGATCTTCATCTGGAAACAAAGTCTATTACTGAAATCGACGCATTAAGTAAGGATCTGTGGAAATAATAATAATAAATCATTATCATAATCATCAATTTACATCTTGCTTACATGCCAGAATGTCTTCCAAGCAGTTTACAAGCGTAAAATCCATACATATTTAAAATACACAATAAAACAAATCCGTTAAAAGCACAACAATTCAAACAGTTGAAAGAGCAATTCAAACAGTTTAAGCTGCATGGTGTCCTAAATGGGTGGTGTTGCTGGGGGGAGGGGCAGGGGGAGTCCAGCCTCAGAAAAATCCTTAATTCCCAGCAAAATCAGAATTATTCTTAATGCTAAAAATCTAAGGATTTCTTTAGATTTCTGTATTGACAGAGAAAATAGATTCACTATAAAGCAGACTTACTGTTCTAGCGTAGTAGATTTTCATAACTGTCATAGAAAGAAGTAAGATTAGACTGCACAAAGTATTTCTAGGTCGATGAAAAAAAGGGAGGATTGCCATTTCCTTCTGTTAGGTGAGGGTTTCTTGACTGGTAAGTTCTGCAGTTTGAGGATCTCTTTTCCTAAGCAAAATATTTTATCAGTCATAAAAAAATGAAATATTTGCATGTGAGAGATTCTGCTAAATGCTTACTTCAGTATTCAAAGTCTTATTACTCTCCATATGGCAGTCATTGTGTAAGTTGTAAAATTGATTCCATGTAGTGCTCGGTATTTGTATTACAGACAGATTTCAAATAAATCAGGAAGGAGATAAAGGACGACTATTTTAAGCTTTTCATTTTAAAGGTGCACTTCACAAGATGCATTTCACTTTGAGAGTTCGTGCATGTTGGAGAACAGCTTTCTGATGGCATACAGAAATGACTCCAATGACAGAATGTTGGTTCTTGCAAGGCTTCAGTGAATATTGAAACCTTTACCTCAACATTATTTTAAAGAGAGAAGGGGCACTATATATTGTAGGCTAAACTTAAAACTTTGAAGCTGTTCTAAGACGATTCTGAGGCTAAACTGGTCATGATAGTTGCAATTGAGATATATGTGTTTGAGGACAGGTAGAACACACACTCTGCGCACACAAGATCCAGATCATTCCCTGGCATTTTAAATTAGGCTATATTTGGTAGCAGAGATGAGAAAGACCCCTGTTTGAGATCCTAGCAAACCACTGCTATTCAGAGTGGATAGTGCTGGATTAGACGGACTAGTGGTATACCTATGTATAATAAAGCACTTTTATATGTTTGTATGAAGCCATTTGAATTGAATGTCAGAAGTGCAGCATTCTCCTTGCCAGAAACTATAATTTAGCCAGTGTGTTCCTAAATATCTATCTCTAAATATCTATATCTAAAGATTCTGGCTATTTCACGGTGTTTCTCACATTGTGAGTTGTCTTCCTAACAATATGATTGTGGTTGATTTTTTTAAAAAAGACGTTGATAACTGCAGTTCAAGTATAGACATCCTGGGTCTATATGAGAATCTAGGAACCACAGCTGTAGATGTGAAAATTGTTTTCTGCTTATATTTCAGTTACTCAGTAACCATATATCTTTCAGCCTTGCATTATTTTCCTGAATATCAGTGGCTGGTAGACTTCACAGTTGCAGCTACAGTGGTATATTTAGTAACCGAAATCTACTACAGCTGGATGAAGCCCTCACAAGAAATGAATATCAGTATTGTCTGGTGTCTGCTTGTTCTGGCTTTTGCAATGTATCCTTTTATAGTGTCCTAACTGTTCTGTATAACTCTTTAAAATATGCTGTAATGTTTTGTGAAACTTGCAGGGGATAATTTGGCGCATAGGATATGTTACAGCTGTTGTTGTTATGTGCCTCCATGTCGACTATGACTTATGGCGACCCTATGAATCAGTGACCTCCAAGATTACAGTAGGGTTCATCTAAAATGGAAATGGACTGCCTTCAAGTTGATCCCGACTTATGGCGACCCCATGAATAGGGATTTCATGGTAAGCGGTATTCAGAGGGGGTTTACCATTGCCTCCCTCTGAGGCTAGTCCTCCCCAGCTGGCTAGGGCCTGCTCAGCTGGCCACAGCTGCACAAGCCAGCCCCTGCCTTGTCCGCAACTGCCAGCTGGGGGGCAACTGGGCACCACGGCTGCACTGATGGCAGGGCACGTAACCCCTGAGACGCTCACTGTGGGGTGATCTTTAGCTGGCCTTTGACACCCAGGAGACACGAGTGGGGATTTTAATTCACAGACTCTGGACTCCCAACCAGACTCTCCTTCCCATTGTGCTACACCAGCTGTGTGGGTTCATCTAAAGTGTGCATAATTCAATATTACATAGTGCATTATTCTGTATAAAAGAATTTATCTTTGTCCAGTAGCACAGGTAACATCTGTAAGACTTGTACAGTGGAATAATACTCGGTTGTGCTTGCAGGTCTTGCAGGTGATGGTGAATGGATATTACCAAAGAGGTGTCTAAAGCATTCTGACACAATCTTACATGTACTATTTATATTTTGCAGAGGTAGGAAGTGAGTTACTGAGCCACATGGCAAATTCCCCCCCCATCTTGTTCTAGATAATTAGGGCTAAATGGCATCTTTCATGAGGCTGGCATCTATTCCCATTAATAAGATTTGTAGCAAGGCTAGAGAAGTACAGGCATACCCTGCTTTAACGTTCGCAATGGGACCGGAGAGTATACTTTAAGTGAAAATCTACTTTAAGTGAAGCAATTGTCTTCACTTGTACTGCACGCAATCACCACTAGATGGCAGCGGTGTCATGCGAATAAAATTATGTTATTGCGAATCGCGCAAACGTTAAGCGGGGGATGGGGACGAATGGAGCATGTACGTTATAGCAAGGCAACGTTAAGTGAAGCGAAGTTAAGCGGGGTATGCCTGTATAATTGTTTTCTAATTTTTCCCCTACCTAGTTTTGGTGATTGACATTGCTGCTCAGACATTGATAAATACTCCTTATGATTCATTTGCTGACGTAAGTTGAATAAAACATATTTCTAATTTTAGCTTTCAAGCCAGAGTTTTTGCAAGATGCTGATGCTTTATTTTAATGTCATTCTCGTTAAATATGTTAGCTAAGTAATAGCATGATACACTATAAAACTGTCCTTTTTATGAACTCTGTCATGGACATGGTCTTAAAATTGTAGCCTATATCATGCTTTGTAGTTATTTGCATAGGAAACGATATCAAATCATAACCTACTTGAAAGTAAGGTGTTTTTTTTAATTAGAATATAACCTTGTTCAAAATAATTGGACTGCAACAAAATTAGGGCTTCTGTTTACAGCTGCCAATATTGCACAGCATGCAGTAAAAGTTGTAGTAATGAATGACAGTATACTAAAAGGAGCACTTGTGTGCAGACTGCTGTGGGAGAAGAGTACCACCAACAGCAATCTATATATTGCTCTTTTCCTGTCCTTTGTAAAATGTGCCAGCCTCTGCATACCTGCAGGCTTGCTGTTAAAGAGGAGACTCTGCAAACATAGGGAATGAAAAAAGTCACATTGCTGATTGCTGTCTCTTAGTTATATATGTTGACCTAAACTATTATTTTACATTTTCTTGAAGCTTTGGACATGCATTAACTTAAGAAATTCGCTAACTTTGGATTAGCCTAGCACTGAAATACACACACACACACACACACACACTTATTTATTACATTTATACCCTGCCTTTCTTTCCATGATAGAAACCCAAGGCGGCTTACATATGGTTCCCAGGCGGTCACCCATCCAGGCACTGACCACACCTGACCGTGCTTAGCTTCAGCAGGGAGCTGGCCTTATGTGCCTTTAGACCATAGCCTGGGAATGAGACCTCCATTGAAGAGTGTTCCTCACTAGCTAGCATCTCCTTTTGCTCAAGTCTTAAATGTTCTGTTTGTCTTCCTCATCATGCCTCCCCCCACCCAGGATAGATATATGGGCAAGAAAATATGAAGAATGGGACAGCTCAAAACATGATGGAACCAACCGCATGTGGCAGCATTTCTTTATTTCTTCAGGTTGTACTCCAGTCCGGTCAGCTGCTACCCTTTGTGTATGTTCTCACATAATTAAAAAAGATTGTGGCTTCCATAATCAATGTTAGTCAAACAGCTGTCTGAAGAGAAGCTGCAGAGTGGATGTAAGCTATTCGAGGCCAGAGTTCTGTCCAAGATGTTAGTGTCTCTTGAACTGATAAAGTCAAAGGAAACAAATACTAGCAGTGTTCCTAGTATGTGGATACAGATTTAATTAGTGAAATTCATGACTTAAATAATATTTTCCCCCTCCAGGCTGTAAATCAAATAAATACCCTAATAGGAGATGAAATTATTCAGTGCATACATTGAATTCAGTTTCTGGCACTGTTCGTTGATAATGAATCCCCAAACCGTAGAGTATGCATACATCTGAATTCAGATTTCTTACATTATAGTAAAAATTGGTATTATAGTGTGTGCTTGTTGGAAGTCATTTGGAAATGACTTTGTGTTTAAAGAATCTCTCATTTCAATAGCAGTTTGTCTGCATTAATTAACTAACAATCAATATTCTGAAGTTCCCTTTTTTTAAAAAAAGTCCCATTCTGTTAATATTTAAAATATTTTAAAGTCTTCTGCAGACTGATACTAGTGTGATACAGAGGGAAAATGACTGTGTGATCAAGTCACATTTTTGTGTTCAACCTGTGCATATGAAGTTGTTAAATTCTGTAGTTTCTGATAAGTAGTTTCTGATGAGAAAGATTGCAATCCTTAATTAGCCAATACTTCTATCTAATTTCAGTTTCCTTTAAAATAAGTGAAAATACTTAAATATTCAACTCTACAAAAGTTACAATTTATTTGGTTCCTACAGACATTTCAGTTTTGGAAATAAAGGGCCTGGCTATAATTCCTAAGTGAGAGAAGTCAAACGTGGTTGTGATGAACTCTACTCCATTTCTGAATAAGTCTTCAGTGCTAACTCTTTAAATGGAAATTATTTCCATGTAGTGCCCAGAGATTGTATCCAATTGTACGCTGATGGAAGGCTCTTTGATCCAGCAGATGGTAATTGCTGAGGGGGGGAGGTGATTTATGTTTATACCCTCTGCATTCCTCTACCACCCAATCTGCTCAACAATTATTAATAAATGTATTAATATTACATTAATTTATTCTTGCAAAGCAACCCAAATTCAAGAGGCAGCTGGACAGCCATCTGTCGGGAATGCTTTGATTTGGATTCCTGCATTGAGCAGGGGGTTGGACTTGATGGCCTTATAGGCCCCTTCCAACTCTACTATTCTATGAAAGTGACTTAAAACGATAAAATGTCAAAACCAGCTATGACAAACAAACCTATTATAAACAAGAGCAACACAACAACCTGAAAACACATCAGTTCAGATAAAGATAGACCTTGCAAGACCTGCCACATTAAAAGAACCTGCTGCTATCTGAAGGGAGGCTTTTGCCTGGCACCTAAAAATAGATAATGATGGTGCCAGGCATACCTCTCTGGGGAAAGCATTCCACAAGCGTGGAACCACCACTGAAAAGGCCCTTTCTTGTGGCACCACTCTCTGTACCTCCCTTGGAGAAAGCACATGGAGAAGGGCTCAGATGAAGAGCACGGGGTCTAGCTTGGTTCATGTGGGGAGAGGCCGCCCTTGAGGTATTGGGGTCCTGAGCCACATAAGGATGTGTAGGTCAAAACCAGCATTTTGAATTGAGCCCAGAAACTAATTGGTAGCCAGTGCAGTCATGCCAGAATTGATGTTCTGCCCATTCTGCCCTAGTCAACAAACTGGTTACTGAATTCTGCATCAGCTGCAGTTTCAAAACAATCTTCAAAGGCAGCCCCACATATAATGCATTGCAGTAGTCTAATCTAGAGGCTACCAGAGCATAGACAACTGAAGTTAGGGCCACCAGTCAAAGCTAGTGAAAGGATCTTGGTGCCACTCAGGCCACTTGAGCCTCCAGTGACAGTAATGGATACAGAAGTACCCCCAAGCTATTACCTGCTCCTTCAGAGGGAGTGTGCCCCCATCTAGAGTAGGCCACATCCCATCCGTCCGGTCTAGGGAACCACCCTAACAATGCCTCAGTCTTGTCTAGACTAAGCTTCAGTTTATTGACTCTCATCCAGTCCATTACCGAGACAAGATGTTGATCTAGCACATCTACCGCCACACCTGCAGATATAAAGAAGTAAAGCTGTGTGTCGTCACCACGTTGTTGACATTGAACTCTGCTGACCCCATTCAGCAGTTTCATGTAGATTTCATGGGGGATTAAATCAAACCCTGTGGTACCCCACACTTAAGGCTCCACAGGGCCAAACAATAGTCCCCAAGCACCACCCTCTGAAAACAGCCATCCAAGTGGGAGGGCATCATCCACCCCCAGCTCGGACAGCTACTCTAGAAGAATACCATGGTTGATGGTATCAAAAGCCACTGAGAGATCAAGGAGGATTAACAGCGACATACTCCCCCTGTGTCATTTCCAACAGAGGTCATCATACAGGGTGACCAAGGCAGTTTCCATGCTAAGCCAGGCCTAAATCCTGATAGAAATGGATCTAGAAAGTCAGTTTCATCCAAGAGAGTCTGGATTTGCAGCCACACTCTCAAGAACCTTGCCCCCAAAGGGTAGAGTTGGAAGACCCTTTGGAAAAGTGTGGGAGTGGTGCAGGGAGCTGCAGAAAAAAGGTGAATTTATGAAAATCATCTGTGCCCCCTAACCTTTCAGCCAATGGAAACCTCTACTGGATCCAAGGAGCCTCCCATCAGCAGAGGGACATATTGGATGCAACCCAGCATCCGACAACCTATTCTAGGTATGCTGTGTAGGATTTTTTAATACTTTAAACAGCAACCTCACTTCTATATCAATTTAGTTGCCTCTGTTTAAAGAGGAATGGACCATGTGGCATATTGGGACTACTTATTGATGATGAAACATAAGCCAAAGTCTCTTTGAGCATATCAAACTGATTCTTTGGATCCTGGTCAATGTATTAATATTGATACAATGTTTAATAATGTGTTCGTGTATTTAAACAAAATAATTCAGTTTGATTAAGACTATTGTAAATATTTTTCTCTGTAGCCTAATCTCTGGTTAATCTTCAGGATTGTACAAAGCCGTTTTTTCCTTAACTATTCTTATGTAGCAAAATATTGTTCTCATTAACTGCACACTACTTCAAAGTAGAAGAGGGAGGTGAAAGATCAGTCTGTGTAACATTTGGCTTCTTTTTCTTTGTCAAAGCCATGACAATTCTGATTGTAACAGAAAATTATCTCGAATTTGGACTTGAATCAGGTAAGACCTTAAAACGTTGCATCTGGGCAGTGTTATCATTGGGTTGGATCCAGAAAGGGCTTGCGTGCCTTGTTATATCCTGCTTCCTACGACTGTTTACTAAAAACTTCTGCATGCACCCAGCTTCCACAGAAGTTATATATGCTGCTTCACTGCCTGTACATTGTTTTTTAATCAAACATTCTCTAATAAAAATTTTAATTTATTTCCTAACCTTATAGACTGTGATTCACTACAGAAAGTCACAAAGAAGTTTACAGCACCAGAGCTTGGAAGATTACTTTTAAAAAGTAATCAGTTACAGTTACATGGCCCAAAAAAGTAGTAATTACTGTTACAATTACAATTGCTCTGAAAGTAACTGATTACTTTGCTTTTCCTCCAAAGTAATCACTACAATTACATTTCAGTTACTTAGAAAAAAACGCCTACAAGGTGCTGGCCTTGGCTGCTGCACATCTAAGTAGCCTCAAACAACATTAAAAATAAACACATACAGAGGTAGTAGAATAATTATTTTAATTCATAAGATAGCAATGGTGGTGGGGAGGGATCCCCTGAGATGCAAAAAAGTTAAAATACTGCAAATGCAGCACAGTAGCCAGAGAGGGTGGTGGAGGCCACTTTGTGTCAAGTGCAAACACGGTATTCACACACACACACACACACACACACAAACACGCGTTGTCATCTTTCACCTCCACGGTTCTTTATCTCCATTCTGCTGCTGCCTCCTTCTCCTTTATCCATGTTCTTGACCTCTGGATCCTTTTTCCCTCCACTCCATTCTTCACCACTACTATCTGTTTTTTAAAATAATTGTTTTCTCCACTCCACCCCGTCTCACTCTCCGCCTCCTCCCTCGTTGCCTCCTAAGCATCCACAGAGCATGAGGAAAGAGCGACACTGCACAGAAGCCCAGTTTGAGGAACATGATTTTCATCCACAAATCAGAGGAGCAGAAGACTTCCCCTGCTCCCCCCCAAGTAATGCCCAAAAGTAATTCTGGAAACGTTGCAATTACTCCACAAAAGTAGTAAAATTACTCCTAGTTCTATTACAACCAAAATGTAAAGGAATTACCCACTCGTTACTCAAAAAAGTAATGAATTACAAGTAATTTGTTACTTGTAACTAGTTACTTCCAAGCTCTGTAAAGAACAATGTATAAAACAAGATGTCAGTCAAATAACATGGTGTCTAAACAATGAAAACGTACAATAGGCCTAATAAACCTTACTTAACATGCCTGCTGGAATGGAAAGGTCTTCAACAAGGTGATCTGTGGTAGGTGACTCTCTGCTCTGCCCAGCAGTCTCCCAGCCTCCGCCCCCTGGGACCCTGCAAAATGGGATGGGCTGTGGAACACAGGGAAGAGGATCGTCGAAACTTGGATGGTGGCACCTTCCACGTATAAGAGCTCTGCTCATGGAAAATGCCTCCCCATGATTTTCGCTAATATCCTCTTCCTCCTCTGCACCCACCACCCAGCTCACCTTGTTCTGAGGGTTGCAGGCTGCTGGAGTAAAGGGATGCAAGAAAGTCTCCTGCCAATGTTTCTCTGGTTCTTGCCCAGTGTGTGCCTTACAAATAGATTCATTTTTGAAATATTTACTATTATTTTGTCTACTTCCAACCGTAGCTTGTTTTCATTTCTTAAACTCCCCATCACTGCAGTTGACTGAAGCACCTCTTCTAGAAATTGGTTATGCTCTTAGGTTGTAATTTAGCCCCATTAAGATCAATGAAGGCCTTTGGTGTTGACTTCAGGTGGATATGGATTGCACTCTTAAAGAGATGTCAGTTTGTTCACACTTAAGAGAATATACAAACAGCAAAGAGAGACCACCAGAGGCCTAGGTTTTTCATAATTGAATTAGGGCATTCTGAATGATGAAGAAGAACCTGGTTAGCATTTGAGAATTACATCTGAAACGTTCTGTGCTCCTAGCATTTTGAGATTCTACATTTCACCTTGTGTAAAACGTTTCCATCTACAGGCTTCTCAAATTTTTCAGAAAGCGCTGTGCAGTTTTTTGAAAAGCAAGGCTTGGAATCCCGGTAAGTAAAAACCCCCACCTCTGTAGAGATGCGTATTGTTCTCACTGAAATGATCTCCTTTTAGCTGAGTTTGTATTACTTGCAGGAGTTTAGCCCTTTAATTCACAGAGACACATGTGGCAAGGTCTTCAAGAACAGCAAGACCTTTCATGTTGTGTTCATGAGAGTAATTCTGTGTGTACCTCCAACTGCTTCTGAAACTGTTGGGAACACCTGGTATGGCATGTGGGAGCTGCTCTTGACAGAAAATAAAGGTTCCGGTGGGCTTGCATTATATGGTTCTTGTTGCAGTAGGAGCTCATGGTGCTCACTACAAGATTCTTGATGTAACAGACCATGCTCTCTATTTTTCAGATACTTACTTTGAATTGGTAGCAACTATTCAGTCCTGTAAACCAAATACTCTCTGAATTGAAGCTCATAATTTGGAACTATATTGTAACTTCATGTTTTTAGAGGAAAGAGTGATGACGTGTAAATGAGGACAGGGCTGTGTCACCCCAGTGCAACAGGCTATACCTGCTGAAATTTCCTTTTATATTAGAATCCGGTCCTTTTTTTGAGTCCTGTTGCCCTAGCTCTTGAGCCAGTGTCACATGAAACTAGTGCTGATGTTTTCCCCCATGGATCCACAAATATGCTGGGTTGAGCAGAAATTTATTATTATTATTATTATTATTATTATTATTATTACCCCTCCCTTTTTCCAGAGCTGGAACTCAGGGCGGCTTACAAATAAAAACAAATACATATAATAAAAACATACAAAAACCTGCGTTTAAAATTGAATTAAACTATATACGACATTTAAACATACACTTAAAATGTTTCAAAAAACAGTTTAAAAATAGTGCAATACAATACCGTACACCTCTTAAACTCTATCCTTAAGCATCTTCTATTCCAAAGGCCTGTCGGAATAATTCTTGTAATCAGCAGGAAAAGCCTCAATATGCTATTCCACAGATGTAACACCTTTAAAAGTTGCCAGCAATACAGGGTAGTGGATAAAATTGTGTCATTCTCCATCCTGTGGTGGGATGCAGCATCAGTGTCATGAATTGTACAGAGGGGTATGGCATGTGAGATTATATAATAAAATAATATATATAGATTATGTATAAAAAGTTGCAGTGTGGAGAGTTCCTGTTCAGAATGCCAGCCATGCCCTTTTCCAGGTTACTCCATTCCACCCTCTCTTTTTACCACCAACAGTCAATCAGCATCCCATGCCCACTAAGCATACTTAGTTCTCACTGTTTTTGAGGTTCTCCCCTTGCCCATCTGCTCACAGATTTTTTTGTACTTCTGCAAATCTGGGGTTTTCCCCAAACTTGTTGCTCATACCTCTCTTGTGTGCGTACATGCGTGTCTGTGCATGCCATTTTGTCTACATAAATAGCCACACTCGGAGAATAAGTTTTCTATTATTTTATTTATTTATTTATATCCCACCTTTTCCCCAAGGAGCTCAAGTGGCGTACATAGTTCTTCCCCTTCTCACAACAACCCTGTGAGGTAGGTTAGGCTGAGTGGCAGTGATTGGCCTAAGGTCACCCATTGGGCTTCATGGCGGACTGCATATTCGAACTCTGGTCTCCCAAGTCAAAGTCCAACAGTCTAACCACTATACAACACTGTTAGTATATAGCAAGGGTGGACAACTGGATCTGGTGGGTAGGCTAGGATCTTATCTCCCCAATAGGTCAAGTTTGACAGGTGGGTGGGGCCACCTACCTATCAAACTGGTGTCAGATCTCCCGTTTTTGTCCACACTGGGATTTGCAAAGCACTATGGAAGCCCTGACAATCAGCTGACCATTGAAGCTTGTAGAGTGCAGGACAACTCTGCTTTTGTCTCAACTGAATCTTTACCTGCCCTGCTCCTGATGTCATTTGTAGAGCAGATAGTTATGGCTTGGTCAAAATGGCCTAGCAGGCCAAATGGTGAGGCCTGGCCGGCCTAATTTAACCCATGGGCTGGAGGTTCCCTGTTGTTGATATGTAGGCTCTGACTATGGCACGCAAATATGCCCAAGCGCATGTTGTTCCTCCCTTGCCAACAACAAGCCATTACTGGGCAGCAAGTACCAAAGGAACTTTTGCATAATAAATATCTAAGAAGACACTCTCTTTTTGCTGTGATAGCAAAAAAAGAGTAGTTTGGCTTATATTTGAAAGTCAGAAATACTAATTCAGTAATAGGTTTATTCCTTAACAGCTGAAAGTGAAATATGCCTTTTGTTTGCTTTTTATTTCCGTTTCACACCTCTATTATCTTGGGGTGAGAAAGAGCAAAATATGTATCATGTCCTTAAAATGTCAGAAAATCTGACTCTTGTTTTCCTTTTGTTTTTTTAGGGGTCCTGTTTCTAAACTAACCTTCAAACTCTTCTTAGCTTTCATCTGTTCACTTATTGGTGCTTTTTTGACATTCCCTGGATTGAGACTGGCTCAGATGCATTTGGATGCTTTGAGTTTAGCCACTGAAAAAATCACCCAGTAAGCTACATCATATGGAATTTTGCTTGTATCTTAATAATCTTTGGGTTTCGTTTTCTCACCCAAAATGCCAATTCATGTTTTTGGGGTGCTGTAAAAGTCAAGGAAGGACTATAGCTCAGCCACAACTGCTTTGCATGCAGGTGATTTCAGGTTCAGGCCTAGACGTCTCCAGGTAGGTCCAGGAGGGACCCCTGCCTGAAACTCTGAAGACCCTCTGTCAGTGTAGACTGATCTAGATGGACCAATGGTCTGACTCTATATAAGGCAGCATTCTATCTTCCAAATAGATTGAGAGTACAAGTAGGCCATCTATTAACATATTAAAAGGAGATAATGGAGGTGGGAGTAAGGGGGGAACTAAAAGATAAAAGCAAATCTGGACTTGTGTTCAGAATCCTTGAATACCTGGAACAGTTGAATGTCTGCATAGAGTAAGTTTTGACACCGAAGGGTCTGCCATAGTGAAGATCCAGTGGCCCATGCTGTCTTCATACACAGTGGGAGGAGCTGCACATTATATGTGGTATCTGAGACTCTAGGAATGCTCAAGAATGCTGCACAGGAATAATCAGATCATGGGTGCCTAAGCCAGTCAGCTGCTGGTGCATTCCGAACCAGCTGAAACTGATAGAGAAGCACCGTTGGAAACCCGTATAAGAGGATTAACAGACTTCAAGTCCTGTGGATAACCAAAGATAGGTTGTAGTGGCAGGTCAGCCTGGGAAGTAGCTTAGGCACATTATGCCACAGAGAAGAATCCTCAAGCAACTTGATTATTGAATATGCTCATGGAAAGGGCATAGCGAAAGATGGTCTCCAAAATGACTGCTTCACCCTACCTCCGCTTGGATCGCATGCCGAAACCCAAGGAAAAAAATATTATTCTCATACCATTTACCTCTTTCTACCTGCATTGCCTCAACTGCAGATACGTTGCTTGCTAACTAAATAGTTTATCTGTTTCAAAGTTTCCTTCTCTACAATTTCAAACAGTAACTAAAATGTTTTGGTTTTTTAACAAGTTCATGAATCAGGCTAGTAATCCATTGCTGTAGGTTTAGTGTGTGTGTGGGGGGGGGGGTCAGGTTAGGGTTGAAGCTGTGAATTCATTGGAATTACCTTCTAGACCATCGTAATAATCTGCTCAGGAACCCCAAAGTCCTGTGAGCCTGCTAGAGAGCCTCCACTTTTTGCAGAAGATTTTGGAGCATATTCTTGGGCACACTGCCAGTTCATCTTGCTGTAAAGACCTATTGAGCTTCATTGTTGCCGTGTGCAAATGGGTAGCGAATCCTAGAATATAACCCAAGAGTCTTCTTCAGCGCCACACTGCATATGAAGCTTGGTAGTGGCAAGGAAGCTGGGCTTTGGGGAAGCTAGTCAGCCACTGTTGAACTTCTTCCTGAAGAAACTGATTAAAGTCAGGAGCTGAGCTCCAGGATTTTCAGCAACATTTTGAAAACCAGATCATGTATTTATTAATGGACTGTGAACTAGTTTGTATGTATTTACTTTAGTTCAGCACAGCAGTTTGGAACTTGGTTATTTTAATGCATTGATTTTCTTTCCCTCTTCAACTTTCAGAACTCTGCTGCATATCAACTTCCTGGCACCCCTGCTTATGGTTTTATTGTGGGTCAAGCCCATTACCAAGGACTATATAATGAATCCACCATTGGGAAAAGAGAATGTGCCTTTGTAAGCTGCTTTTGAAAACCTATATTGTAAATCTTACTGTACACATGTCTGCTTTTTAGACCACTGTAGCTGTCCTAAAGAGAATGACTTGACTATTGCCCCAGCCTTTATGGTTGTTTGTTTATCAAACCAAGGAATGCAACATATGTTGGGTAGCATTTGACTAAGTCATACTTAGGGTAGGCCGACTACAGTCAATGGACTCAGGTTAGTCTTGAAATATGCTCCCCTGGTGCCTTCAGTGAGATCTTTCCGGCACCTGGTAAAGATGTACCATTTCTCCCAAGCATTTCCTAGACTGAGGTGATGTTTTCTTTTAATATGCTGCCAAACTATCTTGCAGCTACATGGGGGTGTTATCGCTATTGTTTTGTAGTTGTTGTTTGTTATGTTTTATAGTGCGTTTTATTGGTTTTTGTTTCAACATTGTGTAAGTTGCTTGGGGACCTTGGGGTATCAAGCAACTAATAAATCTAATAAATAATAATAATGCATGGACTGCCTTTAAGTCGATGCCGACTTATGGCAACCCTGTGAATAGGGTTTTCATGGGGGTGAGAAGCAGTGACTGGCCCAAGGTCACCCAGTGAGCTTTATGGATATGTGGGGATTCGAACCCTGGTCTCCCAGGTCCTAGTCCAACACTCTCTAACCACTACGCCACATACTAGCCAGCAGGGCTAGTAGTTACCTTATCCTCTGAATTCATCTGCACCCCTTTTAAAGTTGGTGGTCAGTACTACATCTTGTAGGAGCAAATTCGACATCCACATTCCCTACCAGACTGGTGGAGGCGTGCCTAGATGTCTCATAAAACCACTTCCAAACTGTCACCATTTTGCAGGCAGGATTAAACTGCATACTAGCAAATTCAGGTTGTTGCACAGTTAAAATGATTTTGGAGTTCTTCACAACAACAACAAAAAGGAAAATAGACTGCCTTCAAGTCGATCCTGACTTATGGCGACCCTACGAATAGGGTTTTCATGGTAAGCGGTATCCAGAGGGGGTTTCCCATTGCATTCCTCTTCGCCTGAGAGGCAGTGACTGGCCCAAGGTCACCTAGTGAGCTTCATGGCTGGGTGGGGATTCGAACCCTGGTCTCCCAGGTTGTAGTCCAGCTCTCTAACCACTATGCCACACTGGCTCTCTTAATAAGTCCATGGATTGCAGCGGGCCTACTCTATGACTTAGTTGAATACCACCCATTATATTAGCTGGTTATTCATTCTGTTTGAATGGTAGGACTTTTGATGGTGGTAACGTTGAGAAGTAGTAACACTGGGAATGGCACCCGTAGGAAGCTAGAAAGGCACAGAGTAATGTTAGGAGCAGAACCTACTCCCGAGCTCTAGATTTCAAGGAACTACAGAGATCTGTTTGGCTATGAATGCAGAGGCAGCTAGTTGTCTTAAATAGTACTGAGGAACTGTAATGAAAAGGATCTCTTGATCTTTAGATATTGGGGAGAATCTTCTAAAAGTTAGCCATGACTGCTACAGGTGTGCAAAACGCATTATGTTTTAATATGCTCTTACACATCTCCTATCAATTCCTTGGTAACTACAGTGGGAGGGATCCATATTTGGTGCACATCCTGCTGGATCCTTCAAGCTGAGCTTGCATTGTCACTTCACATAAGTGTTCATACTTAATTTCACAGCTATTGTTGGGAGACGGGAAGGAAAGTGTTTAATCATGACTCCTGAACTTGCTTGTGAACACAAACGGCACCACCTTCTAACTTGTTTAACCAACTCTTTGAAACAGTGAAAGGAGTTCTGGGCTTGGATAGGATGATGTTAGCATGAGCAGCGTACAGAACAATGTGAAAGATTTCTTGTAATTGCTTGGCATTTAATAGAACTGAAATGCAAGAGAAAATGATGCAAAGTAATGCAACGCCTGAAGTAGTGAAAAGACCAAATACCCTGCCCAGTAAACTGCATAATTTAAAAACAGTCAGTATTAATCCTCTTCTGTTGCATTCCACTGCCTGTAAAGATACACTGAACATATTTTTGCCCTTCAATTTTACAAGGGAATAGAGAGACAAATGGCTCAAGATCCATTTATTTACTTGAGTACATATTGCATACAATATCTTGGAAACCCAGGGTGATAGGAATGTTAACTCTAAAGTAGCAGTAGGAAATTTGCTACATACTCTCCCAAAGGTTTGTGACCATCACCATCTCTGTATATGCCTGTATTTATTTATTTATATTCATTAATAGGCAAAAAACCTTGTGGTTTAAGAACGTACCTGTAGCCAACAGATATTTCTATCAAACTTTAAAAAGCAGGGAAATTGGACAGCTATAGTGAATGCACCAGGGGAGCAGGAGACCTGACCTCCTCTCTGAGATATTGGACTGCCCTACAAATTTGTCAAAATGCAAACACAATTTGGGTTGGTCTTTCACAGTCCAATCCACTTCCTGTGTAGCTTGGAAGAATTCGGCAACATGTGCCTCTGAGCATATGGTGAGTGGTGGCAACACCTGCCATTTTGCACCAGCTGGAGCTTCTGAACCAGGGCCCAGAGCAGCCCCACATAGACTGCATTGCAGTAATCCAGCCTCAAGGTTACCAGTGCATGGACTACAAAGGTCAGGCTATCACTGTCCAGGAATGGCCATAGCTGACGAATCAGACAAAGCTCGTAAAAGGCACTCCTAACCACATAAGATACTTGGGCCTCTAAGTTGAATCAAGGAGTACCCCTAAACTATGGACCTGGTCCTTCAGAGGAAGCATGACCCCGTCCAGAACAGGTAACCTGCCTATCTCTCAGACATGGGAACCACCTACCCAAAGAGCCTCCATCTTCCCAGGATTCAAGCACAGTTCATTAGCTCTCATCCAGTCCACTACAGCATTCAGGCACCAATCCAGAGCATTCACAGCCTCTCCTGATTCAGATGTTACAGAGAAATAGAGCTGTGTGTCATCAGCATATTGCTGACATCTTGCTCCAAACCTCCTAACAACCACTCCCAATGGCTTCATATAGATGTTGAAGAGCACTGGGGAGGGAATAGTACCCTGTGGAACCCCATAGTGTAAGTGCCAGGGGGCCAAGGAATACTTACCCAGTGTTACTCTCAGGATAACAGAAGGAAGTAGAAAAAGAGGAAGGCAGAACAAGAGATGGATTGATTCCATAAAGGAAGCCACAGACCTGAACTTACAAGATCTGAACAGGGTGGTTCATGACAGATGCTCTTGGAGGTCACTGATTCATACGGTCAGCTCCAGGTGCTCTTGGATGAGACCGATTATCTGGATCCGTTTCAATCCGGTTTTAGGCCTGGTTTTGGCACTGAAACAGCCTTGGTCGCCCTGTATGATGACCTTTGTCGGGAGAGGGACAGAGGGAGTGTGACTCTGTTGATTCTCCTTGATCTCTCAGCGGCGTTTGATACCATCGACCATGGTATCCTTCTGGGGAGACTCGCGGAGTTGGGAGTTGGAGGCACTGCTTGGCAGTGGTTCCGCTCCTACTTGGCGGATCGTCACCAGAAGGTAGTACTTGGGGAACATTGCTCAACTCCTTGGACTCTCCATTGTGGAGTCCCTCAGGGGTCGGTTTTGTCCCCCATGCTTTTTAACATCTACATGCAGCCTCTGGGTGCCGTCATCAGGAGTTTTGGAGTGCGTTGCCACCAGTACGCTGATGACACGCAGCTCTATTTCTCCTTTTCATCTTCTACAGGTGAGTCTGTGGATGTGCTGAATCACTGCCTGACCGCGATAATGGACTGGATGAGAGCTAATAAACTGAGACTCAATCCAGACAAGACTGAGACACTGCTGGTGAATGCCTTCCCTGCCCAGATGGTGGATGCTTACCCTGTTCTAGATGGGGTTACACTCCCCTTGAAGGAACAGGTTCGTAGTCTTGGGGTTCTTTTCGATCCTTCCTTGTCTCTGGAGGCGCAAGTGGCCACGGTGGCAAGGAATGCATTCTACCACCTTCGGTTGGTAGCCCAGCTACGCCCCTATCTGGACAGGGATGACCTCGCCTCAGTTGTTCATGCTCTGGTAACTTCTAGGTTGGATTACTGTAATGCGCTCTACGTAGGGCTGCCCTTGAAGACAGTTCGGAAGCTTCAGCTAGTGCAAAATGCAGCAGCCAGACTGCTGACGAGGACCAGCCGGTCAGCGCATATAACACCTGTTCTGGCCCGTTTGCACTGGCTACCCATTTGCTTCCGAGCCAGATTCAAGGTGCTGGTTTTGACCTATAAAGCCTTACACGGCGTGGGACCGCAGTATCTTGTGGAACGCCTCTCCCGCTATGAACCGACCCGGTCACTTCGCTCAGCGTCTAAGGCCCTCCTCCGGGTACCAACCCATCAGGAAGCCCGGAGGACAGTTACTCGATCTAGGGCCTTTTCTGTAGTGGCCCCGGAATTGTGGAATAGCCTCCCCGAAGAAATACGCCTGGCGCCGGCGCTTCTACCTTTTCGGCGCCAGGTTAAGACCTGGCTATGCTCCCAGGCATTTTAAAGCATTTAATGTTACAATTTTAAATCTCTTTGTTTCAGTTTATTTATTGTGATATTTTGTATTTCTGTACTTTTAATCTTTTGTACACCGCCCAGAGAGCTATTCGCTATGGGCGGTTTAAAAATGAAATAAAATAAAATAAAATAAATAAATAAGTCATAATCGACTTGAAGGCACATAACAACAAAACTTTCCGGATGCGACCCTGAAGGTAAAAGTGGAACCACTCTTATTCCCTATCCCATTGAGTTGGTCCAGGAGGATACCATGGTCAATGGTATCAAATGCCGCTGAGAGGTCAAGCAGAAGTAACAGGGTCACATTCCCTCTCTCTCTCACAATAAAGGTCATCCATCAGAGCAACCAAGGCTGATTCTGTTCTGAAACCAGGTCTGAATCCAGATTGTGATGGGTCTAAATAATCAGTCTCATCCAGGAATACCTGCAATTGCTCTACAACCACCACCTTTGCCGAGAAAGGGGTGCTGATGACTGGTCTATAGTTGTTGCACTCCGTTGGGTCCAGTGTGGGCTTTTTAAGAAGTGGACTTGGTGTCTGAAAGGTGTACAAATGGTACTGTTAAAGGACCTCTTTTATTCTGTATTGGCATCGTTTCTTTCAGCACTTAATTTTGTACAAATTTCAGAAAATATTAAGAATATTTGTTGAGCACAGTGCGAATGTCCTTTTGGAAAATCATGGTGTTCCTTTTTTCTGATTGACAGGATGTCAGAAGCTACATTTGATACTGTCAGGTTGTGGATTATAATTCTCCTGTGTGTTTTGAGGTTAGCCATGATGCGCAGTCATCTTCAAGCCTATCTTAATTTAGCACAGAAATGTGTAGATCAAATGAAAAAGGAAGTTGGCAGAATAAGTACAGTTGAACTACAGAAAATGGTAAGCCTGATTGAAAAAATAATGTGTATAAAATAAATGAACTGATATATTTTGATTTTCCTGCAGTGGGGGAGGGGATCCTTGGATGGGTAGTCCCTCCTGCTAGCTCCACTAGGTAGGATTATTAAGGGATTGTTACCTCAGTGTGTGGGAAGGCAACCCCTCCAGGTTGTGGTTGACTCCCATCTTCCACTGTTCCTTCTAGGAGAGGCCTTGATTTGTGTAGCCTTGCCTTTCAAGGAGTCATCTGGTCAGAGAGGAATACTGGGAGAGTGCTTATTGATTTTGATGGCACAGATTCTCTTAAGGGCACCTATCCCTATTTTCTTAGTGGACTCGGGAGTCTGAGGTGGCAGAAGACAAAGATGCAACAAAGATGGATATGGTGGAAATCCGACAGGTGGTGTTTTAGAGGTGGTGATAATATAAAAGGGGGATATAATATAAATGTGGGATCTTGCACCTTGAGATTAAAATAAAGTGAAAGAAAAGCCAAAGGCCATCACATAGTGGTGGGGTAGCAAAGATGAGGCTCTCCGCAATGGGAAATAAATTAATAGAGGGAACCCGCTGTTGCTGGACTACAGTTAACATAATTACTGATCATTGGCCATGCTGGCTGGGGCTAATGCATGTCCAGTATCTAGATGGACACAGGTTCTCTGCTCCTGGTTTGTAAGATTACATTGAATGGTAAGAGATAAATGTTTCAGCAGGGCCGGTTCCAAAAGGCAGCCAGGTGGGGCACTGGCCCGATGGTCCCTGGAGCTACAGGGGGCCCCTTAGCCACCCTTCCGCTATCTGCGGCCCCTCCCACCTACCTGTCAGCTGTCTTTTACCATTACCCTTAACTAATATGGCGGCTGTGGTTTCCCTAAGGTACTGAAGCCCCTGCCGCCATCTTAGTTGATGGCAGAGATGTGTACGTGTAGCCCGCACGCATGCCATCAACAAAGATGGTGGCAGAGGCGTCATGCCCTTAGGGAAACTGCATCCACCATCTTTGTTCAGGGCAATGGTAAAAGACAGCAGACAGTAGGTGGGGTGTGTGGAGGGGCCACGTGCGCGCGCTCACACACACACCGGGGCCCAGGGCAAGCTGATGCCCAAGGGCCCCGGCATTCCTGGAGCCGGCCCTGTGTTTCAGAGTGAAAGGGTATCTTTTGGGTGGGTATAAATATTCCTTTGGGGGGAAAAACCTTGTTTACCTTTCAACACTGTTGTTCACAGCAGTATTTTCCCTCTGGTGGTTCAGTGTTATTACTGCACCCCTGCTAATACTGCACCATCTTCCTTCAGTGATTCCTGCCAATCTGAGATGAAATAATGTGTGATGGCATCATGATTCCACAAAGTCAATTCAGAGTGAGGGCTTACTGCTCTCTGTGTGAATAGGTAACGCTGTTGGTTTGCAGTTGAAGAAAGCTTTAGCACCATCTCCTCCTTTGCATCTTGGTGTAACAGCTTGTGGGGAGAGTTGTATTTGCCATCACATTATCTCCGAGTTACTGGTTAGTGGGTAGAAGAACTAGTGACATTGTAGTTGGAAAATGGTGGTTGTCAATGCAAATGACTGACTTGATTGAAAGACTAGCAGACAATGGAAGTAGCAATTAACAAATTATGTTTTCTGGATTGGAGAAATAGTTTAGCTCTATGGGAGCGGGAGTGGGTATTGGCACAGTTTGCCATCCATCCGTTTGCTTTTCAGGGGGTAATGCTGCTTAACCCTACTTAAGTATATGAGTGGTAAACATATTCCTGATGTAAACCATATACTTGCTTTTGGATGGTGTTTAGGACGGAAATAGCAAACAGATTTCAAATTAAAATTGCATGATTTTTCTGATTATTGTGCTCAGTGTTATGATTTAGTATTTTATTGTATTTTGATATGTATTTTTAGATATTAGCTTGTGACTTTATAATGGTAGTATTTTTTGTAAACTTTAGATTTTTATGTTAAGTGATACATAAATTCTATAAAATAAATAAATTGCATTAGGTGTTCTAAGATATTTGGTTCAGTAATGCCAACAACTATGCTTAACTGCTGGCTATGGTAACTTCTGTGATTGTCACACTCTATTGGCTTGTGTGCTGAATCATCTAATATTTTTGTTGGCTTAGGTGGCCAGAGTATTCTATTACCTTTGCATAATTGCACTTCAGTATGTGGCGCCTCTGGTGATGCTGCTTCACATGACTCTGCTGTTGAAAACTTTAGGTAAGAAGCATCCAATAAAGAAAAAATCAGCCCATTAATGCTAGAGAAAAATCAACTCCTTTGAAATGTGGTGCTGGAGGAGAGCTTTGCAGATACCATGGACTGCGAAAAAGACAAATAATTGGGTGTTAGAACAAATTAAACCAGAACTGTCACTGGAAGCTAAAATGATGAAACTGAGGTTATACTTCGGATACATCATGAGAAGACATGATTCACTATAATAATGCTGGGAAAAACAGAAGGGAGTAGAAAAGAGGAAGGCCAAAGAAGAGATGGATTGATTCCATAAAGGAAGCCACAGACCTGAACTGACAAGATCTGAACAGGGTGGTTCATGACAGATGCTCTTGGAGGTCGCTGATTCATAGGGTCGCCATAAGTCGTGATTGACTTGGAGGCACATAACAACAACAGTGCTATGTTATAAAGCTGTATTAGTTTTGTTCAGTATTCTGGAAGAAATGGCAAGCTAAGATGTTGAGATATGACTGCATGCCAAAACATTCCTGCAGACCTCTGTGCACCTATCACTTACCTCAGTTCCAAGTCCAAGAATGGCTGGCAAAATGTGCATGTATAAGACAGCCAGTAATTAGGAAAGTTCTTGCTCAAAAACAGCTTAAGAATTACATGTATCAGGGTTTTTACATATGACTGTTTTGTTATTATGTGCCTGCAAGTCGATTACGACTTATGACGACCCTATGAATCAGTGACCTCCAAGAGCATCTGTCATGGACCACCCTGTTCAGATCTTGTAAGTTCAGGTCTGTGGCTTCCTTTATGAAATCAATCCATCTCTTGTTTGGCCTTCCTCTTTTTCTACTCCCTTCTGTTTTTCCCAGCATTACAGTCTTTTCTAGTGAATCATGTCTTCTCATGATGTGTCCAAAGTATGATAACCTCAGTTTCACCATTTTAGCTTCTAGTGATAGTTCTGGTTTAATTTGTTCTAGCACTCAATTATTTGTCTTTTTTGCAGTCCATGGTATGCGCAAAGCTCTCCTCCAATGCCACATTTCAAATGAGTTGATTTTTCTCTTATCCGCCTTTTTCACTGTCCAACTTTCACATCCATACATAGAGATCGAGAATACCATGGTCTGAATGATCCTGACTTTAGTGTTCAGTGATTCATCTTTGCAATTGAGGACCTTTTCTAGTTCTCTCACAGCTGCCCTCCCCAGTCCTAGCCTTCTGATATCTCCATTTTGTTAATGACTGTGCCGAGGTATTGATAATCCTTGACAAGTTCAATGTCCTCATTGTCAACTTTAAAGCTACATAAATCTTCTGTTGTCATTACTTTAGTCTTTTTGACGTTCAGCTGTAGTCCTGCTTTTGTGCTTTCCTCTTTAACTTTCATCAGCATTCGTTTCAAATCATTACTAGTGATATTTTTGTAAGGGCACACATGCATTTATGCTTCCTGTTTATGATGTCCAAAATATGCTTGCTGGGCATGACATGGCATATACTAGAGTCTTGGCTCTCCGTCCCCCCCCCCCAAAAAAGATGAAGTGCTGCCCTTGTTAGAAGGTGTTGATCAGCTCTTAATGTCTACAAGTCTCCTCCTCCGGTTTAATGGTGAATCAAGGCCTATACAAGTCTTCCCTAAAAGAGACACTTAAGTTCATTCAAAATATTTGTGCCCCAGAAAATAAAGACAACTTTTACCGGGAACTAGCGTAGGAGATAAGAGAAGATGTTTTTGGATCATGGGCATTAATTGTAATACTGTAGGATAGAGACATTAAAGAAATGCCATTTATTTATTCGTCTTTTCTCTTCCCCTCCCCTTCATACATATACATGTTGATACCAGCACGGCCAGCCCTCTTCTTGTGAATGCACAGGGTTGAGGTTCTTGCTTTCTCCCTTTATCCATCTCTGCTCAGTCCTTATATGTTGAATGTTAGTTCACCTCAGCTCAGATTTCCAACAGCAGTTGTCAAACAGTAGGCAGATATAGTTAGAGATCCCACCCAAGATTTCTTGGGACTTGGGAGATACCAGAAATTTTCTAATTGGGAATCAGACTTCAGACAGCAGAATAGACTTCTAACATATATATTCATATCTTGCACACTACAACTACAGTAGGGCCCCAGTTTACAGCGCTTCGCTTTACAGCAATTCGGTAATACAGCGGTCTCAATTAGATGCAATTAGACTAAAGCCCCACTCATACGGCACTTGTTCCACTTTTACGGCGGTTTTCGGGCATTGCGCACCATTCTATTCAATGGGTTCCACTTTACAGCTGGGGTCCAGAACGTAATCCGCCGTATGAGTGGGGCCCTACTGTATTAAAATGCATTCTAAGTGGTATTAGCCATCATAGCAGAAACAGAAAAAGAGAATACAAATCATTCATTCATTTAACATCAAAGTATAAGACCTCAGGCTGCAGTCCAGTACACACTTATCTGGGAGTAAGTCCCATTGAAACCAGTGGAGCTTACTTCTGAGTAGACATATATTGGATAGCAGCCTTAGCTAGGTTACAACAGGTGAAAGGACTGAGTTAAACTCAAAGTCTTATCACAGAGCCAAAAGTACAGAATATATGGAAATACATCTCACTCATCAGAGGACATGAATGGTATATCACTCCTGAGTCTTTGACCTTCTCCAGCCAGAGATGGATCCTGAGCAGTAAATGATTTGTCTTTTTATACACTTTCTTATCAGAGAGAGGGCGTTTTCCCGTGGTCTTATGAGCTATGCTGCCTGGCCATGCTATCTCTCTGTGCTGTCTCTCTGTGCCATCTACCTGAGACGGCAAGTGCGACTAGCCAATCCTTTTGTCAACAACTAGTTGAGTGTTGTGGTGTTAACCATACCATATAAGGAGTTTCTTCTTATTTGTTTATGTCAGCCAGAGTACATTGGCCAACTGCCCAGACGCCTTATCTGTCTGTATTTTACTACAGCCATTCATAGAGAATTTAGTGCTTTGCTCAGAAGGGGGGCAAAGAAACCCTTTCTGAGAACATTTTTGCTCTTTTGCAGTATACATACCATTGTTTTAAGCAGACTGTATAAGCTATTGCAGCAATAATAAACATATTTTAAACCTGTATGAGCTGAGCCCATTACAATGTATTCAAGTCATCTTTTAAATTTGTGAACCAGCGCATGCTGCCTCCAACTTCACCTTGCGTCTCCAGGCTCAGGCTTTACATACTACAAACAAGTGACAACAGGAAGCAAGAACAATACGTATATCTGGGGCTTGCACATCTGACTACAGAGCAGATGTGGGAATTCCTGCTTCACCTGTTGTTAAGAGCATGAAAAAGGGACATTAAGTTTGTACTGAGCAAAACTGCATTGTGAATCTTGGGGTTCAGGTAGCTATCATCTTTTCATCTTCTAGAAACTAGATTATGCTGTTTGCTATATTAACACCAGTCATAGGCTTGCTTATTGACATGTAATTACAAATGTTCAAAGAATGAGACTATAACCCTTAACCACCCCTCTTATTTTCTTTCTGTAGGCAACTATTCCTGGGGCGTTTATCCAGAATCTACTTCAGATTTACCAGAGGAGAGCAGTCCTCTGAGCAGTTCAGTAAACTCTGAATCTTCATCTGATGAGGGAAAGATGAAGGTAACTGTAGTACAGCTAACTATGACACTGGCTAGCCTGAAGAACATTTTCACTCCGCTCTTATTCAGAGGACTTTTGTCTTTTCTCACCTGGTGGATTGCTGCTTGTCTCTTTTCCACAAGCCTTTTTGGGCTCTTCTATCATCAGTACCTGACAGTGGCATGACTTAACAAGGCAAACATTTAAAACTAGGAAGTCCATGTGCCGCAAGGAGACTAAAGAAAATTGAAAGAAATAACATGACAAGGGGGGAAAGTATCAGTCTTTTCTGTAAATGCTTCCTTCACATTCTTGGACAAATTTTGGGTAATGTTGGAAATTGCAAACGAGTTTATAACTTTGTTACCTAAAATTGTAGGCAACTGCTGAAATCTTTTTGGACTACTTTGAAATATGTCAGATAACCTTTTGACCTTTTGTTTTGATTAACTCCGTGCTGTCCTCAAAACACTGTGTTATTCAGTCATTGATTGGCTGATCTTAGTGGTGTTAAGGTACTAGGGTAACAGTGACTGTGTAGAAAATGAAAGTTCAGCTGAGCCGTATGAGGGGTTGGAGAAGTTACCCTGTTGGAAAAACACAGTTGGCTTTTCTACTGAAAAGCAAGGTCATCCAATAGGACAAAGAAATACTGTATATTACAGTAAAGGAAGATGTTTCAAAAGAGTTTATTGTAAATAAAATGCATGGACTCGGAAAGCATATGTGCTGAAGGACTTGTTTACATATTACAGTAAGGGTATTGTATTGCAATATGTGTCACTCGGTTAATTAATGTATGAATAGTCAGGAGTGTGCCGTTATCAGACTCTAAAAGCATTTCACTCTTTGAGCACTCACATACTTGAACTCATCCTTTAGTAGTTATAACTGAAGAGTAGTAAGGCTTAAAATTGTGACACAGCTTACGACATGTGCCTCACTCCTGCACATTCATATATTAAAACTATACAAAGTAATATAATATGGCGAGGCTTCCACACTATGTGTGAGGCATTGTATCCTATAATGTAATATGTTAGGAAGTCCTAAAGAATTTTCATATTGTAAGAGTAAATATATTGTTTCAGTCTTAACAGTCTTTTTAAAAATAATAAATAGCCATATGAATCCTTGAACATATTGGTGCTAATATTTATCCACAAAATCCATTTGGGTTTTATTGTTCTGCTATTAAGACAAATTTAATTGACTTCACAACAATGGTTGGAGTGGCTTGTTAACACTGATCAAAGACTCCTAAATTTGTTTTGCTAAGTGTGTATCATCAACATAATAGATGAAAATGTTGAAATTTCCATATAATGTGTACTGCACGACGGGCAAGCTTTGAAGAATTAAGTTAATAAGGGCTATGTCTGAAAAGATCCTTTAGTAGCCTTAACCATAAATAAGCATAGCTGCAATGTTGTGTCAATGAAAGCACTCTTGGCAGGAGTAGCCAATGAGGTGCCCTCCAGATGATGTTGGACTCCATCTCCCATCAGCCGTAGCCGGCATGCTATTTCCCTGTTCTAGCACTGTAAGGTGTTTTGTGTTTCAGTGAGCCATCTGCTCTGCTTGGCTGTTACAATCTTATCATAAAGGACACCGATACTAGATGGTGCCAGTGTACCTTGTTCTCTTGTGGCTACCTCTTTGCTTCAGCACTTGTAGTAGCATTGGCGGCGGCTGCTAGACCGTTACTACCCTAGAATACCAATTACAGCATGCGGAGTTGGCTCATGACAATGCCATGGGTCATCGTATCGCACTGGCACTATAATCACTGTGCCCCATCCTAACTGTTCTGCTATCACAGTAATGGTTGGGCTGTGTTAAGAGAATATTAATTAAGCTAGGTGAAAAAGCTCTAGAAGAAACTTCGCATTTACTTGTCTATTTCATGTCTGGTTCACAACATTAAATTGGAAAAAAAATAGAACTAGTGGATATTCTTAAATTGGCTTCTCCAGTGTTTTGCTTATTTTTGCCTTAGGAACTGGAACACTTGTATGGATGAAGAGAGACTTCACAGTGTAGCATGAGAAACACCAATTCATAATAATCATAGCAGTTGTCTCTACTAGTGTAAACTTGGAAATGGGAATATCTGCATAATTTTCCTTACTTGATTCAGCCTGAGCAAAACATCTGAGATGAATCTGTATTTCCAAAATGTCAGGGTCATCTTCTAAACTGGCTGTATCCTCAACACACTACCCTTGTTGGACCTTAAATACTTTATTCACTATACCACATATGAACAGTATAAACACAGCACAGACAAACATGGCAATTGGTTTGTGGGATCAAACTCTTATCAGTGGCCATCCATAAGCCCCCAGGAAGCTCACACGATGGAGACACTTGTCTGTTGTTTGATCATATAATATAGAGGTTTCTTTTTTCTGGCTTGGCTTCTTCACCCTCTTGCTCTTCCACTTCATCTGTAGCCTGTTGTAATAGCTTGTAGCAATTGGGGACTTGCAACACAACTCCATTTTAGAAGAACCATTACTTGTACTTAGTTAAGACCTAAAATATGTTACATTGTCACGCTCACTGCTGGTGTTTATACACTTTTATCAGACAGAGACTGCTGTTAAGGTTATACATTATAAATATTTATAAAGGTAGAGTATTTTAAAGCATGGGCCCAGCTGGCAGCTCATAGATCATAATGAAGTCAGACCCTGACCTAAGTGATCCATACCAGTGGTGCCACCACCATTTGCACTTATTTAAAAAGGGAGAGAGAAGACAAAGATAGATGTCTCAAAAATTAGAATTGGGTCCCCTTATCAGTATGGGTTTAAATGAGGTCTCCAGGTCTGAAAAGGGTAAAGGCAATGAGGTTAAAGGACTGTGTTTAATAACTACAAAAATAGAGAATAACTGCTGAATGGTAGTAAAACTGCCTCTGCTTAAAACGAAAAATTAATTGCAGTACAGTTAGTTAAAACTAGCTTTAAACGTAGTAGGGCTTCATGGAATTCTGACAGAAGCAAATTTTTATAAAACTTGGATCCTAACACAGGCAGGTGAAAAATTACACTCTCACAACGGGGCTTTCCTGCTCTTCCTCCTCGCTGCAGCTGCTTGTGCCCAAGCCTTCCCCAAAAGCCACTTTTGAGGGTCAGGACCCTCAAATGTCATGGTATGAGGCAATACTACTTTGTATGAGCTCATGCAAGTGCACCTTGGGATCCAAATCATTTTATCAAACTTCAAAATATAGATGTCCTCTGACAGTTCTTCATGGGATTGACTGTCCTTTCAAAAAATAGCTCTGACTAAATAAATAAAATATCCAGATTACAATGGTGCTGATTTGATTCACCAAGAGAACATTGCATTTCTGTTATGAATGTTCTCATCCAGTGATTTCATCACCATGCAACTTGCTTGCCCACCAGAGCTTTCTCAGTCATGCTTGTAGAGAGGGTAGCTCTGTGCATGAAGGAATGTGTGCATCAGTGTCTCAATTAAAGTGAATGGAGTAGCCTGCTTGTACAGGATTTCCGCCTGCTGATTGAAGTATATTCCAATCTCTTGTCAGTTGAATTTGCAGAGTGTACACTACTTATATGTATATATGAGCTGGAGAACATGAAGCACGGAGAAAAGATTGCAAAGGAATACAGTATGGAGAAAAGCAGTGTAAAAATTGGATTGTCAGCCATGGCTGGAATCCAGTGCAGCCTTTAAAAAGTACATATAAATGAAATGAAAAGGTATGCAAGTTCAAAAACAATCCATGTTGAAAGGTTTGGGTCTAGCATTTGCCTTAATCTCTAGTGCAGAGCACTGTCTATAACATTATACATGCAGAAGATGTATTTTAGTTTTCTTTAAACTTCTATTAACCTATGATAATTCATCATGATTTTGAGGAAAATTAGGACTGGAAACCTTTCCAGTCTTTAACAGCTATTTCTCCATGTTAGCAGAAACTTCACCGGCTGAATTTCTTCGTGTCATATAATTGGTTTAAACATAGAAGAGCTCTGCCAGGAAAAGAAAAAACCCTGGCAACAGTGAAATACAGAATTAATCTTTTGTTGCTTCATGATACTAGTATACTTTTGTATGTAACTAAACCTCCAAGGCAAATTAACTCTATTTTTTTATAATTTGTGGAGTCAGCATAAAAATGTGCATTGGAGATCATGTATTTTTAAAAGACCACTGTTTTTTAAAATGTTTTCTAATGAAAATGCAGATCCTATAGAAAATATGCTTTAAAGTATCAAGTACCATAAAATGAGAATAGGAGAAAAGTCCGTACACTATTATGGGCTATCGCCCATTATTACAATATCCCTGATAGGTGACCATCCAGCCTCTGCTTGAAATCCTCTAATGTAGAAGAGTCCACCATCTTTCAAGGCAACGTCTTCCACTTTTGAACACTGCTAGGAAGTTTCTTGTAATGTTTAGCCTAAATATTTTTTCTTGTAATTTGAACCTATTGATTTGAGTCTTACCCTGTCTTGAGCAGTAGAAAATAAATTTGATCTGACTTTGTGATAGGCGATATCACCCTTGGCATCCTTGCTGTATGATCTCTTTAGAAGTGGATAATAAATCAGAACATTGTAGCAGTGCTTATTTAAAATAGGCATTTCGTTTGTATGATTTCAACAGAATCTTGAGCAAATGCAGACATATCTAAAGGTATTTGAGCATGCTGAAAACTTTCTCAGAAGTGGTGTTTTTCCGAGCTGTTGTGTGATAAAACCAATTGCTCCCTGATGAAGCATGAGCCAAAAGCATGGCTGCACTCTAGAACAGCCTCTTGATGTGAAATATTTTTATGCTAAACAAAGAAAAGCCTCAAAACATACCTGGAAACAATTTGTTGTGGGTATTTGGGAGAAGGTCAACTCTAAATGGTTGAATCATTTGGATTTGAACAAAACTTAAACGCATAACTTTAACTGAAATATATCATCGTATGCGGGACAAGACAGAACTCTGGTTCTCCGGTAAATAATTTCCCCTACACTTCAAATGCAGTAATATGAAAGTACAATGGTTATGAAAATGTGCATTTGTTTAGTGTTTTTTGAATATCCGATAAAAACAATATATACCGGATAGAATATAAAGCAATGTAATGTGGAATCAAAGGAAATACCAGTGAGCTGATCTGATTGGCAAGGGTTAAAACATATCATGTTCCTGGTTAGCCACAAATCTATATACGCATTTAAAATATTTAATCCTGATTTCAGTTTATATTGTAAGGCTTTTTTATCTTAACAATTTAGATTGGGAGGCTTTATTTTAGACTACTTCATTATACACTTATTTCTGTGGAAGTTACCGTATTAGGAGGTATTTCTGATATCAAGGAAGGTTACAGAAGCCTTCTAAATTAACATGGTTTATAACTCCCATTACAGTTTATTAAAACAATAATCATATTGCCCTGGAGTATCCTGACTACATTTTCCATCCCACAGCCAGTTTTCTGACTCCTTGTGCCTTCCTATTGTGAGATGAGGACATGCAGCAAGGCCAATCTGTTGGCTATCTCAGAGAAACAGGCAGACCCTCTTTAAAATTAAATGTTATCTTCTTCTTTGGCAGATTTCCCTTTCACCTAGCAGAGCAATCCTGTTGTCTGAAGGCAGCATTTAGAAGCAAAACCCAAGTGTCACACACACACCATGAGATCACCGCATACATACCCCAAACCCCTCCTTTCCAAATTGCTTGGTAGGAGGGGAAATGTATTTAAGAGCAGGGCCTGAGGGCCCAAGAGTGCACCTGAGCTCCAACATGTGTAACTACACTCTCAAGGAATGTAGCACAGGCCAGAGGTCAGGCAAGGAGCCTGTGGCTTGGTGCAAACCTTGAGGCCAAGAGATTCCTTCCTGGTTGTTGGTCAGAGTTCGTTCACATCACTCCACCTGCATTCCACAGGCCACTCCTTGGGCCTCGGGTAGGTCATCTCAGCTATCTGTTGTTTCATATAGCAGTAAGGACCTTCTATCTCTTTATTTTAGAGTCATGAATGGGTTAGCAGAGTAATGATCAATGCTGCCACGCACCCAGTAATTTTATATTGCTATTCTTTTCTCTCAATAAAAGCAAGCTTTGCTTTAGCTTGGTTTGGACCTGCATTTCTTGAGATATACACACACTATTTAGGCACATTTCAGGACAAAGCGCCTGGTTTATCCCTAGCAAAAGATGCCTCTCCTCTGAAGGAGGCATGTTTAATGGGATACGTGGATAGCAGGTTCACACGCATTGAGGTTCCCAACAGCTACCTGTGTAACAAGAGGGGTATACAAGTGAGCCAGCTCTCAGAGAGCGAGCAAACAGGGAGAGCTAACAAGTGTTTGGCAGGAGGAGGTGTAGTGGAGGAGAATACACCAGTGGGACTCTCCTGTCAACTTTCGAGGAGGACAGGACAAAGCACAGGCCATTCCAATACAAGCAGAACGAAACAAAAGGCAGCAGAGATTATGGACGGCAAGGATGCTCTAGTGGTGGTGACCTACAAGGTGTGTGCAATGTTTGTTTCCTTTTTTTCAGTTCAGTTCATTGTACTAGCCAAAGGCCATGACAAATACATTAAAAAAGTAAAAACATACGGAGATATGCTGAAGTATACAGAGAACAAATTGCTGTTGCAACCAATACTATAAAAGAATTTCAGAGTTACCATCAGCAAGCTCAGTTTAAGACAATCTCCCAAACAATTTGTAGCAATTTTATCTAGTTCTTTCTTTCTAATGTTTTTCGCAGCAAGCGCAAAAAGAGCCACTTTGTATGTCACATAACCATTAGTATCGCTCAGGAGGAATTGTACTTATTCTACAAGGGCATTCCTTTTCCCTGAGACAAGAGGTTTCCAGAATCTCTCTTGGGGGCCATACAGAGGACAAATTAACATATAATGAACAAAGTTCTCCACCTGACATTGGTCACAAATACACAATCTATTTTCAAATTGCACCTTTTTGTAGCGTCCGTCTAGTACTGCAGTTGGCATGACTTGGAAACATAGTTCCATAAAAGCATTTCTTAGGGAAACTGGCATTAATTTGGTCAAATAACTGGCTCTAAAATGTTCAGTTTTCACAGAAGAGAAGCATGGGGAAAATCTGGAGATCTTAATTAATTGTACGTCCCTTCTAGCATCTATCCAGAAAAGCTAGTCCCTTTGTTTTCTTGCCTGAGGACAACATGGCATACACTAGGAACAAGTGCAAGCTGGTGGCACTGTTAGCAGAACAAGTGAGCAGGCTGGAGCAATGGGTGGCCACACTCAAGGTATAAGGCGGGTGGCCACTCCGCGGCTCTCCAGATGCTGCTGAACTACAGCTCCCATCAGTCACAGCCAACACAGCTCATGGTCAGGGATGATGGGAGCTGTAGTCCACCAGCATCTGGAGGGCCACGGAGTGGCCACCCCTGAGAAGATGAAGAGTTCTTAGAACGCTGGAACAACAGCAGCAAAGAGAAGTACAGGAGGTGGAAGAACAGCAGCATGTTGAAGCAGAAGGGTGTTGAGGAAACATGGAAGTGGAAGAAACTGTGCAAAAGGATGACAGGAGCAGAAGAGCTTGAAGGCACCCCATGCCGGTGGAACTATGGGATGGCTTTCAGGTACCTGAGGATGAGATTGGAGGACAGCCTGCAGAAGAATGACTGGGGACCCCACAGGACAGCAAGTGCGAGAGGTTGAAGCTCAGTCAAGCAAAGGCAATGAAACCACGCCCCATGTCAAGAAGAGTAGTAGTGGGAGACTCCCTACCACATGGGATTGAAACCCAACTATGCTGAGCAGATCCATGGACATGCCAGGTATGCTATCTCCCTGGAGGATGGGTTAGTCCTGGGCCCATATTAATGACTTGGATGAGGAGGTGCAGGAGATGCTTATCAAATTTGCAGATATCACAAGACTGTGTGGGATAGCTAATAGCCTGGAGGACAAACAAAATTCAAAGGGATCTTGATAGGCTGGAGCATTGGGCTGAAGACAACAGAATGAAATTTAACAGGGATAAGTGCATTTTCCTACACCTAGAAAAATGAAACCAAATGCACAGTTATAAGATGAGGAATCTCAGCAATGTTACATGTGAGAAGGATCTTGGAATTGTGGTTGATCACAAGCTGAATGTAAGCCAACAGTGTGATGTGGCTTCAAAAAAAGCAAATGCTGTTTTAGGCTGCATTAACAGAAGTATAGTTTCCAAATTGCGTGAAGTATTAGTTCCCCTCTATTCAGCACTGGTGAGGCCTCATCTTGAGTACTGCGTCCAGTTCTGGACACCGCACTTAGGAAGGTTGCAGACAAACTACAGTGGGTTCAGAGGAGGGCAACAAGGATGATCAGGGGACTGGAAACAAAGCCCTATGAGGAGAGACAGAAAGAAGTGGGCATATTTAGCCTGGAGAAGGAACATAGCTGTGACAGGGTATGGCTGTGACCACCATGAAGGGACCCTGTACTTTGAATCTGCCACTACATTACTGCAAGAGAGAGATCATTTTTTTCCAAGAGGAAAGGGCTTTCTCCTACTCTTGTACTGCCCTATCATTAACCCCAATTTTAAAGGGTCACACATTTTTATCCCCCACCCCGGTTAGCAATTGTTACTCACATAAATCCAAGCAAAACTATACATTTATTCCAGAATAGCTATGAATATTCCTATTATACAAATACAGTATAAATTCAAAGATCACAAAATAAAAAAGTAAAAACTCCATTACTTAATAAATATATCTAGCCGTGTCATTTTGATTGGAAATTAAAGAGGGTAGCTTTTACCTTGAAAACCTTGAATGTTTGACCCAGCAAACCATATATACAAACTTAGTATAAATACATTTTTACATAATACCAGAGTAAGCACATTAGTAGCGATTAGAAAACATCTAAAAGATAGAATGTGATCTAATAAGCCTGCTGGTGCACTGTCAGAAGGCAGGCAGGTGGCATCTATGTCGATAGAAAGAACAAAGACCACATATCAAGGCCATTCTTAAGGAACAATGTCATGTCTTAACATTCTAAACCAGATACTAGTAAAATTAAAAAAGATGGCACCAACCAGGCAATAAAATGAAAAGCCATCTGATCCTAGTCACAACTGGTCTCTGTACCATTCTTGAAATAGCCACGTTCCAATTGTCTGAAGAAATCCTGTTCTGCAGAGTAGTCAATTCATCTCAGAACCTGTCACTTCAAAGTTAACTGCGTATTTAATTTTTTTTAAAAAAGAGGCCTGGAAGTTCTTTGCTTTCATCTAATAAGAAAAGCGGTGAAAATCAGTAGAATAACACGCTTCCTCCCATTTGACAGAAACGCGGCATAAAACAAGCGTTAAGCTACAAGCCATATTAGCAAAAACAAAACACCATAATCCTCTTATTAACTCATTTCTGGTGGTAACAGACAGAGATAACAAGCTAAAAAATATTCTGCCAAAGGGGGAAAAACTTTTAGAAAAGCGTGTACTGGAAACAGAACAAACATATACAAAAGAACAGAATTGTAGGTAACCCGAATATATACAAGTGCTCATTACAAATCTCAGCCTAGGTTTGTTCTTTTCAAGGTCTTGCTCGGTCTGAAGCGCAAGTGCTGGATGCAGAGCGATGAAGGCACCGTGGCAGCGGGCAACCGGCGCGGCGCCCATCTCAGGAGCAGGCGTTCTGCTCAATGTACATCTTCGACAAAGACACGGCCATGGATTTGGCCAGCTCCTCGTCTCTCCTGCGCTGCACCTGCGTCTGCCTGCACCACTCCTCGTACTCCGGATTGGAGCACTGGCGGTCCAGCACGGCGTCGTAGTGCCCGTTGCTCAGCCAGCTCAGCCAGATGCTGCGGCGCCCAGGGTCCTCGGGCCCCAGGTAGTGGGTCATGGTGGCGACGGTGGGGCTCTCGGGCCGGCCGCCGGTGGTGAGGTGGACGTTGACATCCAGCATCTGCCCCATGGCCAGCAGCTCCGGGTAGCCCGCCCAGGTGCCATCCTGGGCGGCGTTGATGAGGAACTCGCCCACGTCGCCCTCGATGATGGGACTGAAGTGGTCCAGGTGGTCGGCGATGTAGTGCACCGTCTGCTCGCGGAGCTCGCCGTGCAGCCGCTGCTCGCCGTTGACGGCCTTGCAGACGGCGCGGTACAGGCAGTTGCCGTCGGGGATGATGTGGAAGCGGAAGCGGCCCTCGTGCCGCAGGTACTTGTCCTGCTTCTCCACCTCGGCCAGGTACAGCGCCAGCTTCGTCGGGCGCGCCTGGCAGGGGCTGTCCTCGTCGTCGGCACCCTCGAGCTCGGCCTCCCGCCGGCGGCAGCAGCACCCGCCGCCATGCTCCAAGGCGCCGGCGGAGGCTGCCTGGCAGGCCGGCCGAGACTCTGCTGCCGGCACGGGCTGGCAGTGCTCGCTGAAGCAGGCGTTGGGCTCCGGCGGCAAGCTGGGCTGGGCGGCGGCGGCCGCGTCGCCCTCCAGCAGCAGCCACTGATGGCTGTGCGGCGCCGGGCCCAGCTCCGCCGCCATGCCGACGGGCTCCGGGCGCGGGACTAGCCTCCTGCGGATCATCTGCGCGGCGGAGCTGTAGCATTGCGGCGGCTTCCTTTGGGCAGGCCCCGCCGGCGGCAGCAGCTCCAGGCAGGAGAAGGCGGGCATGGCGGCGGTGGCGCCCGCTCCCACCACGGCGCTCGAAGTCCCGCCGCCGCCGCCTCCGGTGCCGCCCTCGACTCCCACCGGACTTTGCCCCGCGGGCTCCGGCGAAGGGGAGACCTTGAAGACGACGCCCGGCCCGCTCGCCGCGCCGCTCGCCGCTGACGCCGTGTAATGAGTGACGATGGTGCTGTAGAGCTGCATCCTCGGCTTCTTATACGCGGCGGCGGCGGCGGCGTGAGGAAGGCCGCAGGCGCCGGGCTCGGGGGCCGCCGCCCCTCCTCACAGGCCGCCGGGAAGGATGAGGCGCCCGAGCGAAAGTAAACACGGGCATCCCCCTCCAGGCGCCCCCTTTTCCCTCAGGCCCGGCCGGAGCTGAATTCCTGCTGCGCCACAGCGCTGGGCGGTTCCCTTCTCCCTCTCCTAGGCCCAGAGCCTCCTGGAAGGTACTGGAGGCCTGGGGTAGGGGGCGGGGAGGAGGGAAGGCCGGGCCTTGTTTACTTCCCTCCCTCCAGCACGCTCGCTGGAAGGCGCACGTCCTCAGGGCGGCATGGCTTGGCGCTCGCCCCGCGCCGTGTGCTCCCTGCCCCACCGGCGGGAGGAAGTCAAATAAAAAATGAATAGATAAAAAAGGCTTCTTTGTAAACTGGTCTCTCTTTCACTACTAGCAGAAACCAGTAATGATTTGAAAGGAATGCGGATGAAAGATAAAGAGGAAAGCACAAAAGCAGGACTACAGCTTAACGTTGAAAAGACTAAAGTAATGACAACAGAAGATTTATGTCGCTTTAAAGTTGGGGCCAGTGTGGTGTAAGGTTAGAGTGTTGGACTGCCACCTGGGAGACCAGGGTTCGAATCCCTACATAGCCACGAAACTCCCTGGGTGACCTTGGGCCAGTCACAGCCTCAGAGGAAGGCAATGGGAAACCCCCTCTGAATACCACTTACCATGAAAACCCTCTTCATAGGGTCCCCATAAGTTGGCATCGACTTGAAAGCAGCACATTTACATTTTTTAAAAAAGTTGACAATGAGGACATTGAACTTGTCAAGGATTATCAATACCTCGGCACAGTCATGAACCAAAATGGAGACAATAGTCAAGAAATCAGAAGGCTAGGACTGGGGAGGGCAGCTATGAGAGAACTAGAAAAGGTCCTCAATTGCAAAGATGTATCACTGAACACTAAAGTCAGGATCATTCAGACCATGGTATTCCTGATCTCTATGTATGGATGTGAAAGTTGGAGAGTGAAAAAAGCAGGTAAGAGAAAAATCAACACATTTGAAATGTGGTGTTGGAGGAGAGCTTTGAGCATACCATGGACCGTGAAAAAGACAAATAATTGGGTGTCAGAACAAATTAAACCAGAACTGCCATTAGAAGTTAAAGTGATGAAGCTGAGGTTATCATACTTTGGACACATCATGAGAAGACCTGATTCACTAGAAAAGACAATAATGCTGGGGAAAACAGAATGGAGTGGAAAAAGAGGAAGACCAAACGAGATGGATTAATTTCATAAAGGAAGCCACAGACCTGAACTTACAAGATCTTAACAGGGTGGTTTATGACAGATGCTCTTGGAGGTCGCTGATTCAAACTGACGCCATAAGTCATAGTTGACTTGAAGGCACACAATAACACACTTTCACTCTAGTCAGTCAGTCAACAGTCGTACCCTGTAGTTCTGTGTGTTTATGTACACACATGTACTCAGATACACACGGGGGTGGAATCCAAAAGCCACAGAAGCCTGGAGGACTTACTGAAATGCATGGTGCTGTCAGGGCAGGTCTGTGGGGCAGAAGTCCAGGGTCCCTCTAGCTCAGCAGAATGTGCAGGAGGGACCCCACCCCACCCCACCCCAAATGCATGGTGACTTCAAGTCTAATACCTTGGAAGACAGAAACAAAATTCAAAGGGATTTTGAAAGGCTAGAGCATTGCACTGAAAACAACAGAATGAAATTTAACGGATTTATTTATTGTATTTATATACCGCCTCATAGCAGAAGCTCTCTGGGCTGTTTACAGTAACTAAAAACGTTAAAACAAATATACAAATTTAAACATCTTTTAAAAACAATTTAAAAATTTAAAACAATTTAAAAACACATGATAAAATGCCTGGGAGAAAAGTCTTGACCTGGTGCCGAAAAGATAACAGTGTTGGCACCAGGCACACCTTGTCAGAAAGATCATTCCATAATTTGGGGGCCACTACTGAGAAGGCCCTCTCCCTTGTTGCCAGACTCCCAGCTTCCCTTGGAGTAGGCACCCAGAGGAGGACCTTTGATCTTGAACGTAGTGTACAGGTGGGTTCGTATCAGGAGAGGCATTCCATCAGGTATTGTGGTCCCAAGCCGTGTAAGGCTCTATAGGTCAAAACCAGCACCTTGAATTGAGCTTGGAAACATACAGGCAGCCAATGCAAGTGGGCCAGAATCGGTTTTATATGTTCGAAATGTCTGGTCCCTGTTACCAATCTGGCCGCTGCATTTTGCACCAGCTGCAGTTTCCGAACCATCTTCAAAGGCAGCCCCACGTAGAGTGCTTTGCAGTAATCTAACTTGGAGGTTACCAGAGCATGGACAACTGAAGCCAGGTTATGCCTGTCCAGATAGGGATGTAGCTGGGCCACCAACCGAAGTTGGTAGAAGGCACTCCGTGCCACCAAGGCTATCTGAGCCTCAAGTGACAGAGATGGTTCTAGGAGAATCCCCAAGCTACGAACCTGCTCCTTCAGAGGGAGTGCAGCCCCACCCAGAACAGGTTGGACATCCACCATCTGGTCAGAACCACCACCCACTAGCAGCATCTCAGTCTTGTCTGGATTGAGCCTTAGTTTATTAGCCCTCATCCAGTGCATTGTCGCAGCCAGGCACTGGTGCAGCACATTGGTAGCCTCACCTCAAGATGAAAAGGAGACATAGAGCTGTGTGTCATCAGCATACCGATGGCAATGCACTCCAAAGCTCCGGATGACCGCACCCAATGGTTTCATGTAGATGTTGAACAGCATGGGGGACAGAACTGACCCCTGCGGAACCCCATACTGGAGAGTCCAGGGTGCTGAGCAATGCTCCCCAAGCACCACCTTCTGGAGGCGACCCAAGTAGGAGCAGAACCACTGCCATGCAGTCCCTCCCACTCCCAACTCAGCCAGTCTTCCCAGGATACCATGGTCGATGGTATCAAAAGCCACTGAGAGATCAAGAAAACCGTATTTGCACTACCATATCGCTGAAAAACGTATGTGGCTTGGACACTTGAGAAATCATGGAGCCTTTCAAACTCCAAATTTCAAAAGTTGCATTTTAGACATACAGGAAACAGACACGGCTCCCATTTTTATTATGAACAGGCATGTTCATGTCAGCACGAAACCTACATCCTTAACATTAGGAAAACTAAACTGATGGTCCTTGTGTTGGAATTGGAACATTTTCTTGCCTTTGCTGGGGACATTCCAGCAACCCACTTAGAAACTATCAGTTCCATCTGCTTCCCAGGCATATATGGGCATGTTTCTGTTCTAAGATTGGATTACTTTAATTAATTGCATGCAAGGTACACTTATTTGGAAGGGATAGAAGGGGCGGTTCTTGGTTACTATTGAAATGCTTTGTATAATAGTTGGACAACTCAATAAAATGTTTACAAAAAAACTGTTTCCATTGAGACCAGTTTGGATCCTCTTCTGCTACAAACCTGTTTCAGTAGTCTCCACTCTCATAGTCCCCATGGATGGGGTCTCAGCTACAGGACCAGTCAGTTTTGAGTAGCCATTGTACTTTATACCTTTAATACAGGCTTTGCTAATATGAATAGCACTAGATGTCAAAATAAGCCAAAACATGCTCACTTATGACATCTTGCACAAATTGGATAGCTGACTTATGTGTTGACAAGATTTTAAAACAGCTATTAGTGTTGTCAATGGCATTGGGCTGCATCCAGCTAAATTATACTCAAGTGTAAACCCCTTGAGACTAATGGACTTAACCTACTCATGTCCATTAATTTCAATGGGTTTACTCAAGAGTATGACTAACAGATTCAAAATTTTCACAATAGCAAGAGTAACTTGTGAGTTTACAAAACGAGAGCATCCCACTCTAGCTTCACTAGAAGGCCATTGTGACAAACAGGAGGGTTTATTTATTATTATTAGATTTATATCCCGCCCTTCCTCCCAGTAGGAGCCCAGGTTTATGGAATCAAGGTGTAGTTTTCATCTACAACTGTTAAGTTTGGAAATAAACCTCCCCCCCCCAGAAAAAAATAGGGACATGTGCAATGCAGATAGCATGTACTGCATATATAGGGCAGGATGTAAATTTAATAAAATAGTAAATAAAAATCATTTTAAATTAGTATTTCATATTTACACTTACACAACCACCTCTTCCTTTTCTGAAAACCATTATGCCCATTAATGCACTCATGTAAATTTGGAACTAGACAGTTTCTAATATGAATTGTACACCATTTCCAAAGCTATTCAACATATACTCCATTAGTAAATGTGACAATGATGAGCCACAATTTTATTCACACAAAAGTTTTATTGTGTGTGGTTACACACTTCTCAGAGATTAAGGATCCACTATCTTGTTCTGAGATGTTATGGCAAATTCCTCCATCTTCTATACAACTTTTCTTCCAGAGTGAAACAGGGTGTTCTCCTTTTAAAGCTCATCTCCAACATACCTGTGGAAAGCAATGGTTTAGACATCTAGAAATGTAAATTCAAGCTTCCTGTGGAAGACAAGCACAGCTTGGTTCTTCCATGGAAGAATAACTCAGTTTGGCTTGCATGTCCACATTCCAAAGCCTTTTGTACCAGTCAAGAGATCCCAATGAGGAAACAGCCATCCTCTTCATACACCCCAGTCTATGTTTTTAAAGCTTTATGTTTGCTCTTTTCAGAATGTCTGGCCCCGCAAAATTCAAAAGTGCTAGCAGATGGCCAAATCCATCCAAAGGCACCTTGAGTGAAGAAAGGCCAGTTTCAATATTTGATGACACAAAATCCCACTGTCCAAGGCTTGTGACAGCAAGAGGAACAGTCATCATGCACTTACTAATCCTTACTCTGCCCACCTTTATTTATATTTCAACCTTCCACTGTTCTTTTGATGATCCACTTGCATATAGTTTTTAATCCTGCTTATTATGCATAGTAAATTCTACTACATGAATAGCCACTTCTTACAAGATAGTAATGATTGCTCTGGGTTGAAATGTGTCCCAAGGCAAAAGAGAAAAAGTGTCAATCCTTACATTTTCTAGGGAATGGAGAACACGCCAAACTGTTGTCTCGTCTCTTCAGAATCATCAGCCCTATAAAAACAAGGTCTTTAATCAGCAACCATCCTTCTTTTCATCTGACCACAAAGGATGTCCTTTATGGCTCTTGCACCCCTCTCTACTATAGAAAGTTTGGTTACCATGGAGAGTTAGTGTCATGTTTCCTACATAGAATCAGACCCCAGTGGGCAATTTAAATTTTACTCCTATGCTAATGGGCAAAACGTGTGCATATTTATTCACCTGACAGCCAAAGGGTGCCTTGCACATGGAATGAGTCACTATAAATCAAACACCAGAGTCAAATTTAAATGCTTCTGTCTGTTCAACACCCCTTGGGGAGATAAAAAGGGCCAAGCATCACAACCAGGTACGCTTCCAGTCTGAGAAGGAAGAATTCAGTAACTGAAAGCTTGCGTCAAATAAATGTCAGCCCTTACATTTAGGAAAGTATGCCTAACATTCTGGGGGAACTTACTCTTAAGGGCCCTGCATACATGTCTAGATACATCTAGTTAACCCCTTTATCTTTTAGAAGATAAGTTATTGCTGCATCACACTGCTATGTCATTTCAATTGTCAACATCAAGCCTTGACAAGAATATCCTTAAGTACACACACACCCCAGCATTTTTGTGGAGATGTTGATTGGACATAGGAGAGAACTGCTCAGTGCATGTGTATAATCACAGTTAATCAGGTGAAACACGGACAGAACATGCAGTTCATCACAGCAGGCTCCTAAAAGTCTCTTGCTACCTTCTACTTAGCAACCAAGGTATCACAATTTCTTGCTTCAAGAGAAGCCAAGATCATACCTTTTTCTCACTGTCACCAAAGAGACCAAAGTCTTGAGTTCTGATATCCTAGTAGTTTTCAGAATTTGTTCAGTCCACCTTGCATTGCAGCTGTTCACTTTATAGAACTCTTCAGAAGTATGTGGTGTTCACCCTCCTCCAAACCCATATTCTATGAAAGAAAGCCACCAGTTATTATGACGTATTTATATACAAGACTGTCATATCAGTTGTGCAAATGAGAGATCTGCTCAGGGCATGTGTATAATCAGAGTTAATCAGGTGAAACACGGACAGAACATGCAGCTCATCATAGCAGGCTCTACAAAAGTCTCTTGACACCTCCTTCTTAGCAACCAAAGTACCACAGATTTCTTACTTCAACATTTAAAATATATTAAAACAAAACATCTTTAAAAACAGTTTTTTAAAAAATACAAAAGTGAAAGCATCTTGAAAAGCAATTCCAGCACAGATGCAGGCTGGGATAAGGACTCTACTTAAAGTCTTGTTGAAAGAGGAAGGTCTTCAGTAGGCGCCGAAAAGATAACAGAGATGGCGCCTGTCTAATATTTAAGGGGAGGGAATTCCACAGGGTAGGTAATGCCACACTAAAGGTCCTTTTCCTATATTGTGCAGAATGAACCTCCTGATAAGATGGTATGTGCAGGAGGCCCTCACCTGCAGAGCACAGTGATCGACTGGGTATATAAGGAGTAAGACGGTCTTTCAGGTATCCGAGTCCCGAGCTGTATAGGGCTTTGTACACCAAAACCAGAACCTTGAACTTGGCCCAATAGCAGATGGGCAGCCAGTGCAGTTCTTTCAGCAGCAGTGACATGTTGGTGATACCCTGCCCCAGTGAGCAGTCTTGCCACCGCACTACCATCAAGGGCAGCCCCACATAGAACGCAGTGCAATAATCCAGTCTGAAAAGTTACCAGTGCATGGACAACAGTGGTCAGACTATCCCTGTCCAGAAATGGCTCCAGCTGTCTTACCAGCTGAAGTTGATAAAAGGCACTCTTGGCCACTGAGGTCACCTGGGCCTCTAGCAAGGAAGATGGATCCAGGAGCATCCCCAGACTACAGACCTGCTCTTTCAGAGGGAGTACGACCCCATCCAAAGCAGGCAACTGATCAATTACCTGAACTCGGAAACCACCAACCCACAGCGCCTCCATCTTGCCAGGATTCAGGCATTAGTAATGGATCACAGATCAGAGCTTGGAAAAGTTACTTTTTTGAACTACAGCTCCCATCAGCCTAATCCAGTGGCCATGTTGCCTAGGGCTGATGGGAGTTGTAGTTCAAAAAAGTAACTTTTCCAAGCTCTGGTCACAGTATTGTCTTTTTCTTGGCAACACTTGGACACAACTGAATGACATCAACCCTTTATACTGAGAAGCAAAAAAAAAAAAGTTATTTGGCCAAGAATGTGCAAAATATTAATCTTCCTCCACCAGTAACAGGAGCTACTAACAATCAGGGTAGGCCAAATAAGGCTAGAGGCTTCTACCATCATAACTACTCAGTTTACTATTTGTTTTATTTTAGATAAATAGCACACTTTACTTTATCTCATAAAATTTCTAACCAAAATATAAAAAAATCTTGAACCAACCTCTCAATTTTATCATTTGATATTTTTAAGATTAAAGTTATCTGAATCATCTTTATATGCCTCTCAAACTTTTCATCACATTATTACCATATTTTCAGGCATTTGTTCATAAGCACAAAAGCTGAAAACAGAAATGTACGTACAAGTTCAATTTGCTATTCTTATCTGCAGAAGACGTGGGCATACAAGGTCCCTAGGGCTACATACACCCAAGGAGCTGAAAGGGTTCAAATGCCCACTCTACCATGAAGCTCATAGAGTGGCCTTGGGCCAGTCGCTCTCTCAGACTGGCCTACCTCAAAAGACTGTTGTGAGGATAAAGAGGGGAAGGGAGAACCGTGTATGCTACCTTGAGCGCCTTGGAAAAAGAGGTGGGCTAGAAATTAACAAACATTTCCATTACCTTTGCAAACCTTTGCACAAGAGCTCCCCCTCAGAAAAGCCTTACCTAAATATATGGAGAACATAAAGTTTTGATTTTTACCCAGATGAGCGCATTCCAAGAGGACACAGCACTGCTTTGATGAGAGGCCTCAAGCGGTGACCATCCATTTTTCCTGCCTGTTGAGCACAAGAGGGGGGAGAAGCGTTAACAGAGCACTCAAGCAAACCTCAACTCTCCTCCTAGATCAGACTTTTGACTCTAATTAAGAAGAATTAAATCAGGACCATGATGTCAGGAACCACACAGGAGTACAAAACGGGTTAAAAAGTCTTCTAAGGCCCAGAGTTCTAAGAGCTTCTCCTCGCATCAACCCTCCTTTTTGGAACATAATTTTGATGCGGCACATGCACAACAAGCATTTTGGCAATCAAACTATTATACATCACCTATAATCAATATGATTCCCCCAAAAGGAAGTTAACTTCCCAGCATAGTAAGCGTGGCTAGATTTCTAACCACCCTTGAAAAGACCGACCCCCAAGTCTTTCCGACTAGTAAGACGTTGGCTAGAAGAAACTCCCTCTACCCTAACATGCCCCATCGCCAATGTGGCGCCCCCCCCCCGACAAAAACCTGCAAGCCTCGTCTTCACCACGCGGCCTGTTTTCACTCCGTATCCCATGAAAACAGCAGGAAGAGTATTTATAGCGGGGGAGAGCAGACGAGCGACTGGGCGGACCCAGATGGCTCCCTTGCAGGTTTCAGCACCGAACACGCGCTCCAAGGCGCACCATCCGACTTAAAGCATGCCATGTTGGAAGCAAGCCCCACTGAAATCGATGGGGCATAAGTGCGCCCCAAAATCTCACTACCCAATCCCTAGGTGTGCTGCAATTCTTTCCAAAGGCGCAACTAGAATGGATGGCAAAAACTAATCCAAGATTACCAGTGGATTCGATCTCAGGAACGACCGAGGCTTACCCACAACCAAACACCTGAAGGTAATGAAAGAGGAAGAAGGTAGGCGGGCCAGGAAATGCTGGCAGCCTGCCTTGGGATTGGCTGGGGAGGCAAGCCAATCATGTCTCTTTCTTTATCACTTCAAGGCAAGGATCCAATTTGGAGATTTGTGGGGCGGAGGGTGAGAGGTGCCAGTTCTTTTGCATAGGCTACAGATATGTTCAGAGCTTTGCAAATGGCTAATATGATATTATTTTATAGTTTCCAAGTGTACATTTTAAAGAGGCACACTAACCAACTTTTTCATCCCTCTGTGTTTTGGTCGTTGGTATGTATTACATCAGTGCAGAACACAAGAGCATAAATTTACCAACTCAAGCTATATGATCAATATCAGTACGGTCTGCTTGAAAACCAAGTTACACATTCAGGAAAATCAAATCGTTCAGTCGTGATTGTAAATACGTCTGCATTACAAAATCCTTGCATGTAGAAAACTAACACAGGAGAAAAGATGTAGCCCTCTCCCTGCTAAAACAAAACAAAAACAAAATGCACGGGTACAGGATGGGAAATACCCGGCTTATAGTGCGTGTGAGAAGGACCTTGGAATTGTAGTGGATTGCAAGTTGAACATGACCCAGCAGTGTGATGCTGCGGCAAAAAAGGCAAATGCAGTTTTGGGCTGCATAAACAGAGCTATAGTCTCCAGGTCGAGGGAAGTAATAGTCCCACTATATTCTGCATTGGTCAGGCCTCATCTGGAATACTGAGTTCAGTTCTGGGCGCCTCATTTTAAGAAAGATATAGACAAGTTAAAGCGGGTTCAGAAGAGGGCGATGAGGATGATAGCCGGTATGGAGAACAAGTCTTATGAGGAAAGGTTGAAGGAACTTGGCATGTTCAGTCTGGTGAAGAGAAGGCTGAGGGGTGACATGATTGCACTCTTTAAGTACCTGAAGGGCTGTCACATAGAGGAGGGTACAGATTTGTTCTCTGCTGCCCCAGAGGGTAGGACTAGGTCTAATGGTTTTAAGTTGCAGGAGCGTAGATTCAGATTGGACATTAGAAGGAACTTCTTGACAGTAAGGGCAGTTCGGCAATGGAACCGACTGCCTAGGGAGGTGGTGGGATCCCCTTCGCTGGATGTCTTCAAGCAGAGGCTGGACAGCTATCTGCGGGAGATGCTCTAGCTGTGGATTTCCTGCTGTGAGCAGGGGGTTGGACTCGATGGCCTACAAGGCCCCTTCCAACTCTACGATTCTATGATTCTATGCTTTCTTGATATGAAAATATATAGTGTCTGTTAACACTTCAGTGGTGTGTTTTTTGCTGTACGAGACCAGGAAAACTGCTCTTTTGACTTTCTAAAGTGTTGTTGCTGATTAATGCACACATGATGCATTAAAAAGTATATGCAAAAGGGATTGGGTCCTGGCCCCAAGAAGCTTACAATTTTAATGTCAACAGTGAATGAGAAACCACGACATAAGCAAATGCACTTTTAATTTCTTTGTTAAATGAGCAGTGTGGAAGGGGAGAGCAGGAAGGGAATATTATTTATAGATCCACCCTAGGCTGGTTGTTCCGATGAGCATGATCTCCAAAGTACTGGCTGATTGCAGTGAGTGGGGGGGAAAGCATCTGGCCTTCAAGAATTTCTTGCCTATTTCCATTGGTCAAGTCCATTCTCAGTTTATGTATATTTTCTTTATTACTTTGGTGTGTGTAACAATCTGTTAAATTCATGTTGAAGTTAGATCATCAAGGTTACTGCTACATTAAATTAGGAGGGGCCATTTCAGACTTCTCATTAACTTGTGTGGACTATGTAACCAAGAATGGCTTCCCCTGATTCTACACCGACAGAACTTTCTGTCATCTCATTTAAAAAAAACCCTGCATGACTACCGGTATGTCTTGGAGGGATACTTGGAAGAATAGTTTAGGATTTAGAGCATTTCTTTGTTGACCTGTAATCTTACTGCTTAATAATTATTTATTAGAGCTGAGAGGCAGTGACTGGCCCAAGGTCACCCAGTGAGCTTCATGGCTGTGTGGGGATTCAAACCCTGGTCTCCCAGGTCATAGTCTAACACTCAACCACTACGCCACACTGGCTCTCAAATAAATAAATAAAGGAATAAATTTGTGAAATGTTCTGATCTAATTAGACACGTTTTGTTTTGTTTTTCCTAGAATCAAGCACCATGCCACAAATAGTCCCCAAGAACAAAGAGGTTGATTTATTGGGGGGACAAATAAATATATTAGTACATTGTCTGCTCAGACCTGGGCTGCTACATGAGGTCAACCAAGTTCAAGCGACCTTGAGGTGTTTAGCCTGCACGATTCTTGTCAGGGAGGAGATAACTACTTAGCCCATAAGTCTGACCTGTTCTACATCATCAAAGGAGACCATTGTTGCCGTGTCATCAACATGAAAAAGGACCAGGATGCTGTAGTATACACTCTCCATCCCAACTGTCATGGAGGAGACAATTATCTCTCAGCCTTTGGAGACTTCTATATCCTTTTCCAGAGGTGTTTACCGTTGGGTCACCAATATGAATACAGATGAAGATGAAGTTGAGTATACCGTTCGTCCAGCCTGCAATGGGGGGTTGTATTACTGGGGCATCAAGGATTATTACTAATTTATTTATTTATTTGAGAGAGAGAGAGAGAGAGAGAGAGAGAGAGAGAGAGAGAGAGGAAGGAAGGAAGGAAGGAAGGAAGGAAGGAAGGAAGGAAAAAATTCTGAAGCCTGAAAATGGATGAGGAATAATGCAAAGCATTTCTCCAACCTGCCTCCTCAAGTCCAGCAGAACACAGAATAAAGCAGTTCCATGGCCTTCATTTCTCACCATGACCATCACCACCACACACAGACCTTAGGACGTAAGATAGTCTGAAGAGACATGAGAAGGTCCAGTGGGGCGGTGGGTGCACCTTCTCTGAGAAGATCTACGTGGCCTCCAAGCAGGGGACTGCCACTGCTGCCGCCATTTACAACTATGGCGGTGGGATGAGGAACAACATCCAGCCACGACTGGCTGGTGCTGGGGAAAGCTTACTTGTATTTTGCCATCAGAGAAGCTGATCAGAAGTTCAACTGAAGGTGTCGGACTTGCAAGCATAGAAGCAAAGAGACAGAACCAACTCACAGCTTTGTTGGGGGCAGCCTGAGATGTTTCTGCTGCTCCAGGCGCCTGCACCACCCTGTATTTTCACTGGAAATTGTAATTGCTATTTTTTAATAATGTTATTTGTTATTTAATTTTTGTAAAGTGTATTGTTTTTCTGATGTATTTCTATATTTGTGTTTTTCTTGTAAGCCGCCTTGAGGGCCTTTTGGCCATAAGGCGGGGTATAAATAAACTATAATAATAATAATAATAATAATTTATACCCCACCTTTCTTTTCATGATAGAAACCCAAGGCGGCTTTACATGTGGTTTCCAGGCGGTTTCCCATCCAGACACTGACCCTGCTTAGCTTCAGCAGGATGCTGGCCTCATGTGCCTTCAGACCATAGCCTAGGACCACTTTGTGAAACCTCATGATGAATGGGGCATCCAGTATTACTGTATAGATCCACCAACGTTCATGAAAATCTGGGTGCTGTTACACATTCCTTCCATGGTGATATAGGGAACCTTTCCGACGGAGGCTTGCGTTTCCAGAGGGGCACATAATAACTGCGCCCTCTGTGGCTCTATGGGTTTCTAGTTTCCTAGAGTGCATTGCGAGGCCTATTTCTCTTCCGGTTTCGGCCTGAACAGTGGCGGAGGCGCAGGTGAGCTTTCCCTCTGTCAATCTAGTGCCATCCTTCCCGAGGAATGCCGGGGAGCAGCAAATTGGCCGGGGAGAAGGGATGGGACGCCTTCCTAGGAAGCCATTTCGTGTCCTGTGTGTGGAGAGGCCGGTCGGAATTAGATCAGCTTTGTGCCCCAGGAAACGGCAGAGGGGAGAGGGAAATGGAGGGATGGAGAGAAGATGGAACCAATGACCTAGAGAGGTGGTGGCCTCCCCGACACTGGAGGCATTCAAGAGGCAGCTGGACAGCCATCTGTCGGGAATTCTTTGATTTGGATTCCTGCATTCAGCAGGGGGTTGGACTCGATGGCCTTATAGGCCCCTTCCAACTCTACTGTTCTATGATTCTAAGATGGAGCGCAGGTGGGTCTCGCCCTTGGCCCTGCTGGGGTCCTGCTCGTTTGTGGCATGAGGTGTCTCTGGAGGGCATGGCGTGTGACTTGCCCAAGCATTACATCCGTCTTTCTAGGGTTTATATGGAATCCACTTTCATGCAGCAATGCCTAACACATGCAGTGGACGCTAGAGATTATAGGAATGCCTGGAGAAAGCCTCCTGTCAACAGCTTGCTTGCTTCTCGTTCAGTTAATTAATTAATTACTATTATTTGATTTATATCCCATCCTTCCTCCCAGCAGGAGCCCAAACAAAAGCACTAAAAACATTAAAACATCATAAAAACAAACTTTAAAACACATTAAAACAAAACATCTTCAAAAACGTTACTTAAAAAAATTAAATTCCTATCCCACTCTTCCTCCCAGGAGGAGCGCAGGGCAGCAAACAAAAACACTAAAACCGCTCTTAATCAGAGCTTGGAAAAGTTACTTTTTTTGAACTACAACTCCCATCAGCCCAATCCAGTGGCCATGCTGGCTGGGGCTGATAGGAGTTGTAGTTCAAAAAAGTAACTTTTCCAAGCTCTGCTCTTAATATACATCATAGTAATGTATTTGTCTTTAAATGATAAAGTTAAGTAATAAGGTGTAACTGATTTGACCACATCCCAAATCCTGAACTGAATCGGGCCAGTTTGGGTCCAGATTAGTCCAAACCAAATTACATCAACTCAAATTGATCCGGAGCAATCCAGAGTTCAAAACATTCTTTTAAAAAAGCCAGACAATCTCCCGATTATTGCAAAATGTTATTTAATATTATTTATTAAATTTATATCCTGCCTTTCCTCCCAGTAGGAACCAAGGGCGGCAAATAAAAACACTATAAAACATCATAAAAACAGACATGAAAATATATTAAAACAAAACATCTTTAAACACAATTTTTTTAAAAAAGGTTTAATAACATCTTAAAAAGCAATTCCAACACAGACTGGGATAAGATCTCCACTTACAAGGTTGTTGAAAGAGGAAGGTCTTCAGGAGGTGCAGAAAAGACAACAGAGACTGTACTTGTCTAATATTTAAGGGGAGGGAATTCCACAGGGTAGGTGCCGCCACACTAAAGGTCCTTTTCCTATGTTGTGCAGAACAGATCTCCTGATACGATGGTATCTGCAAGAGGCCCTCACCTGCAGAGTGCAGTGATATAAGGGGTGGTTATATAAGGGGTAAGATTATCTTTTGGGTATCCTGGTCCCAAGCTGTATAGGGCTTTGTACACCAAAACCAGAACTTTGATCTTGCCCAGTAATAGGCAGCCAGTGCAATTATTTCAGCAGCGGGGTGACATTCTGGCAATACCCTGCCCCAGTGAGCAGTTGAGCTGCTGCATTTTGCACCAGCTGCAGCTTCCAGACCAGCTTCAAGCCATGAGAGCACTATCTTCAGAGGCTGTAGACCTCTGGCAGTGTGTGTGTTTATGCTCTAGTTAGTCAGGTGTAGTGGTCCGGGGTCCCAGGGGGGTTCTTAGACCCTTTACTTTTTTGGGAGCAGCATCCCTATGTCTCCAGCATCCTATTGAGCAGGAAAGGAGAGAGTGTTAGCCACCAAGAAGAGTCTTCTAACGTGCTTCCTTTTTGTCCTTTCCTGGTGATTGGAGTCAATTGGAGTGAAAGGAGGTGAGTCAGCCACTGACAAGACTCTTCTCAATAGCTAACATTCTCCCCTTTCATGCTTATTGGCTCCTAGGGGCGTTTGTTATCGTGGGAGACTGCATTAAAAAGGATCTCATTCTTAACTCAGCAGCCAAATAAATAAATATATAAAGGATGGGAGAGGATGTGGTTGTGACTATCATGAAGGGACCCTGCACTTCTGAATTTGCCACCACACTACTGGTGTTAGTACTATGGAGTTCAGTGGATTTTACTTCCTAGTAAGTGTGTTTAGGACTGTCTCCTTTGTCTCAGTTGTCAAACAACAGGGGAGTCTTTTGTCTTCACGTTCCTCTTGCGTACCAGAAGCATCTAGATGCCGCACTCCATGCTTGGAGGCAGTGTGCGTCTGAATTCCAGCTGCTGGAAACTGCAGGAGGGGGGAGCTCTGTTGTGCCCAGATCCTGCTTGTGGTTTCCCATAACGGGCATCTTGTTGATCACGGTGAGAAGAGGATGCAGGACTAGATGGTCTGCTGGCCTGATCTGGCAGGCTGTTCCTATGTACATAAAACAGAACTAGATAAACCTTTGGTCTGATCTAGCAAAGCAGATCTTAAAAAGGAGTTTGGGCTGTAACATGGAAATAGAATTTAAAGCTTTTCTACTTTCAAAATGTATTTCTGTGCTGCTGTTCTGTATATGAAAGGAATGCATCTGATTTCGATTCTTTGCAACAGGTTTAAGCCATGGCCAAGTCCAAGAACCACACCACGCACAATCAGTGTAAGTTTGTATAGAATTGGTCAGTAATTCTTTCTTTTGCAAGGCATTGTTGGAGGCATGTAATTATCAGCAACTGTTACTTGGACATCCAAAACAGTTTTAAGTAAAGGTAATTGTGTGTAGTTGTTGACCTCTTAATCAACAGATATAAAACTTTTCGTATTTATAAGTGGGAGGATCCACATCCCTTTACTAACAATTCCAAATAACCAGGTGCCTAAATACAATTCATGTTTTTCTTTACATATTATGTTTTTCATTGGATTTATTTAATGTGCCCGTGAATGGAAGGACTGCGATCAAAACAACAACTTGAAAAAAAAAACTTCAGGTGTGCAGAAGCTCTGGCCTTCCAGATGTTGCTGAACTGCAGCTCCCAGCGAGCATGGTGAATGTCTAGGGATGATGGAAGCTGTAGTTCAGCAACATCTGGAAGATGTTCCCCACACCTGATCTACCCTAAAATCTAGATTCAAATTCAGTAAGACACAGAGTCGTTGAATTCTCAATGAAATTGTAGTGGGTCACCAGTCCCATACAGGGCTCTGTAAGTTTTGACTGGTCTTGTTGCCAGGTACTTTCCCCTCCCTCATCAGCCTGAGGCAGACTCCTCCAAATGAAACCCCCCCCCAAAGGAAAAAAACCTTTCCTGCAAGAAAGGCAGTCTGGGAGTGTGCCATCTTCAGCTGATGGGAGGATGCCTGCTGGTGCATCATCCTTGCCAGAGGGCAGCATCATCCTTGCCATAGTGAGCATAAATGCCCAATGCTTGGTCCCAAAAGTGATATTTCCTGTGCTGATCAAAGCACATGGTCCTTCTAGCCCTTTCAGGACCTCCAGATAATCTTCATTTGAAAGCCATCCTTGAGTGCCTTGGTCCCAACAGTGGTAGGCAAACATGTTTTTCTCCCACTCCCATTGGTGAGATCCATTTGGAATGAGGCAGTATGCTTCTGAATTCCTGTTGCTGGACACCAGGGCTGTGGAGTCGGTACGCCGAACCTTCAACTCCGACTCCTCTATTTTTCTACTGTCCGACTCAGACTCCACCCAAAATTGCTTACAACCCAGACTCCACAGCCCTGTTTACCAAAAAATGTTATAATATTATAATAGTATAAGTTTTTATTTTGAAGTTGGAGTGGGTACATTTCTTCCGACTCCACCCAAAATTGCTTCCGACTCCATGAGTCCGACGCCACAGCCCTGCTGGAAACTGCAGGAGGAAGGAGTGCTCTTGCGCTCAGATCCTGCTTGTGAGTTTCCCATTAAGGGATCTGCTTGGGCACTGTGAGAACAGGATGTTGGACTAGGTAGGCCGCTGGCCTGATCTAGCAGGCTCTTATGTACATAGTACAGAAATAGATAAACCTTTAGTCTGATTCAGCAAAGCAGATCTTAAAAAGGAGTTTGGACTGTTACATGGAAATAGAGTTTAAACTTTTCAGGTAAAAAGTAGGTAAGAATGCTCCGCTTAAGAGTATGGCCTGGATGGTGCAGGTAAGGATGGCAACAGAGAGCAGCTGGGGGACATGTTGACAGTCTTCATGTACATTCTCATGTCTCAAAGGGAAAATTACAGAGAAGACTCATTTTGCAGTCAATAATAAGAACAACGGCATTTGTATGAGTGTTCAAAAGCTTTTCATATCAAGAGTCCATCAATTTTGGCTGTCCTTGATAGACAGCCAAAATTTGTGTTTGCTAGTGACTGCCCAGAGAGCCGTAGTGGTTAGTGTGTTGGACTACAACCTGGGAGACCAGGGTTCGAATCCCCACACAGCCACGAAGCTCACTGGTGACCTTGGGCCAGTCACTGCCTCTCAGACTCAGAGGAAGGCAATGGTAAAACCACCTCTGAATACCGCTTACCATGAAAACCCCATTCATAGGGTCGTCATAAGTTGGGATCGACTTGAAGGCAGCCCATTTCATTTTTTTCAGTGACTGCCCAGATTCCAGTTTTTAACTAGGGAATTCCAGACTAGCTCACAGAACTTTAAAAACCTGCAAGTGTGATGAGGAAATAGATATTTTTCTTTTTGTTAATAGGCAGATAAAAATGCTAGCTGGGGCTGATGGGAGGTGTAGTCCAGTATATCTGAAAGGCACAAGTTGGCGAATGCTGATTTACAACTTCAGCAATCTTTAATCTTTAAATGGTATTATCTCTTAACAGCTCGCAAGTGGCACAGAAATGGCATTAAGAAACCCAGATCGAATAGATATGAATCTTTGAAGGGGGTAAGTGCATTTTTGCTCCTCAGCAGCTGGTTTGTGTAGTAGGCCTTGCATGCTAAGAATGCAGGGTTACAGACGAGAGACGACGACATTAAGCATCACTTCAGTGTCACATGCAGTGGATATTGCAAAACACAGCCTATACTTCGTATGTTTGCACTTCATTGAATGTGAATATCGCAGGCCTTTAGTTATTTTGCTCCTGTTGGGGTACCTCTTTAACCACAGTTGGCTTCAAATTCTTTATGTAGGTAGATGGGACTGATGCAAATAGCCTTTGGATGCAGTGGGAGGGTTCTTCTCGGGGTCAGAGAAGTAGCCTGATAACATGACCAAACTTCTGTTTTTTCATTCCTCAAAGCTGCTGGAAGTGAGCCTGTTTGGCACCTTTTAGAACTTGGGAGCACCTCCTTTCTGATGCCTGCTGTCCAGGGCTTGTGAATATACACAAGGATATATGTCCTTGTTTCTCCTGTATCTGTTGTTTGGAGTCACTCAGTGAAGATCACTTTTGCTCATTTTAGTATATAGCTGTGTTTACGTCATATTAAGAACCCCTATGTTCCAGAGGCCTGACTGGCCGCAACCAGCAGCCAGGCATTTAATGTTGCTGGTCCCATGCTGTGGGACACTCTTCAGCAGAGATTCAGCAGGCATCCTCGCTTTTGACTTTCAGGTGTCTCGTGAAGACGTCTTGTATGCCAGCAGGCCCATGCAGTTGTCTAAAATGGCCATGAGTAGTCAGTCAATTTATGATCTGTACAGTAGGGCCCTGCTTCCCGGTGCTCCGCTAATGCAGTGGCTTTCATTCCCCATTTTAAAGCCGCTTTTGCGGCATTTTTGCGCGACGTGCCCCATTATACTCAATGGGGTTCCGCTTTACGGCGGGGGTCCAGAACGGAATGTGCCGTATAAGCAGGACCCGCCTGTATTGCTTTTGAAGTGTTTTTATGTTGTATATCACCCTGATTTTGCAAAAGAGCAGTAATTAGACTCAGAACTGTTAAGTGAGTTGCTCCCCTGCTATCTTTCAAGTGTAACCTAACTTTTTGTTTGCCAGCTATTACCAATGGCCACTATTGTGGCAGCAGCCATGTTTCTTTATGTGGTCAAGCACAGAACTATAACACTGGGTCAGAAGCTGGAGTGTAGAAAGCCACAGGGAGAGGAAACATTTGAGCCAGACCAAGCAGGCTGTTAACCCTGATGCTACCAAAGTGCTGCTTTATTGAGGAACAGGCTCTGTTGTGGCATTAGCAGGCTGCCTTCAGCTGCCCCGTCATAAATACCAGAGCCAGTTAATATGAGTTGCTAAACAAATTATATTTTTATTCATTTCCCCCCCACCTCTAGGTTGATCCCAAGTTTCTGAGGAACATGCGATTTGCAAAGAAACATAACAAGAAAGGGCTGAAAAAAATGCAGGCCAACAATGCTAAAAATGCCAAATAACCAGCTTGCCTTCGGATGGCAAAAGGGACTGTCTCGGTGGCACCTGACCAGCAGGGTTTTTTCTCTTCTTGTTTTCACTCAAGGCATTTTATATAAATAAAATTGAGTGTAATGTGTGGATTCAGCTGTTGTGCTTCCTGTTTTGACTATAATTAGAGACTGCACCTTCTGAAAATGATTTTGTTTCTTTTGGGGAAACTGCTCCAGTGACTGTGTCCCACTTTTATCTTCCCTTATTAAAATTGTTTAGGAGCTTGTGTAGGGGCAGGAGTTGCTCCACACTGTGGGGTACATCACGGATAATGGAAGGCAGCTGAGGTGATGTGGGGGAAAGCAGAGGGGGAGGGGGAAACTTCAGGCAGGACTTGCGGGCAAAAAGGGTTGTGTGCTGCGAGGAGACTGGCGAGGTGGAAAATGTGGGCCCTACAAAACTGTTGGGAAAGGGAAGCCCTACAACAATGGGGTGTGGCGGCTACTATCCTTGCTGCAGGGGATAACAGCAGAGCTCCCTCTTCACTGGTTCCCTTCCCCCCCCCCTCCTTTTTGTTAAAGAGTTCATGTGTTCGTTTTTTAGAAAAAGAAGAAATGGTGGACAAATGCCTTGTGGGAGGATGTTCCCATGCTGCTGTTGCTAAAAGTTTTTTTCCACTTCGTGTTTTGAGAAGGCCTTAAATAATTTTTCCTACAGGTCTGGTAAAAGGGTCCTCAGCATCCTAAAGGGAAGAATCAAGAGTGTCACATCCCTTGTAGTTATTACTTACTATTTGATTTATATCCTGCCCTTCCTCCGGGCAGAGCCCAAGGCGGCAAACAAAAGCACTAAAAACATTTTGAAACATCATAAAAACAGACCTTAAAATACATTAAAACAAAACATCTTTAACATTTTAAAAAAGCTTTCAAGACATCTTTTTAAAAAAAGGTTAAACGTATTGTTTAAAAAAAGGGTTTAAAAAACATACTAAAAAGCAAGCCCAACACACACTTGTAGTTTGGCGTATGGTAGCTGTGATCATCGAATGATCCTAGTTCTCTCTGCGGTTTTTCCAGCGCTAAGACATTGCTGTTTACTGTTGGGGAAAATCCAGCAATGGATGCACTGGAAAGGGAAAATAGATTTAGATGTCCCTGTAATGGATGCAGAAGGCATGGTTAAAATATTATAAGGGACGCAGAAGCTATAGGTTCTATTTAACGAAGGTGTCCCATTAGTGCAAGGACTTCTGCCTGTGCAACAGGACTTTCTGTGTGCTCCCTGCAAATCAGTTCTGGGGGTTCCCCCAACCCTCCAGAGCAGATGGTGAAGAGGTGCAAGAGAGAGAAGGGGCAGAGAAAGACCCATATATATTGATTTGGCTTTGGTTGGTGCTTACACACACACCATACTTCCATACACCATTAAAAAACAGCCGTTGAGCTTTAACAATAAAAACCATTTGCCCCCTCCCTAAATACACACGCAGAAACAGCAGTGATCACAATGATCATGATCCCTTAAAAGCCTGGGGAAAGTGGTACCTCTTAACATGGCACTGAGAGGATGTAATGTCAGCAACAGGCAGGCCTCACTAGGGAGAGTGTTCCATAGACGGGGCAGAACTGAAAAGGCTGTCTCCCTTGTCACCGCCACCCTCCAAACCTCTCTCAGAGGCAGCACCTGGAGAAAACCATTGGATTGTTAGCACCATTAAACAGAGACTTCCTTCTGAGAAGATGCACAACAAATCAATGCTTTGATTTGGATTCCTGCATTGAGCAGGGAGTTGGACTTATAAGGCCATCAATCCCCCCCTATCACTCCATAGATACATGAAATGGCCCCTCCTAGGCATGCCTGCTTCACTGCCTTGGCTCAGGGCAGTAGATGCCCCCTTTTCAGAGTTGGCCAGAGTCAAGTGGACTGGAAGATGGCTCCAAACGGACAGCAGTGACTTGTTTAGAGCATGGACACCCCACCCTTGCGCCAAGGAGCTCCAAGTGGTGTGTGTGGTTCTTCCCCTCACTGTAACTGAAGGGGAGGCTAAGACAGCCAGCTTTGCACAACTCTCTTGCAAGGTAGGCCAATTGCATGCCAAAACTATCCAATATGCTGCCACAACCACTCCCCTCTTAGCACCTTCGGCCCCTCAGGCAGAAGTGAATTCAAGGAGGTCAGGGCAATTACTTATAAAGGGACACCCTGCACTTGCCAGACAATATCCCTTTCAACTTTACTGGGAATACAAGGCTAGCATCCAGCTGCCTACCCTGCCCTGGGAGTGGGTGATCAGGACAGCTTGCTCATTCCCTCATCAGACCCCACTCACTTGCCCAAGAAGTATGCACCCAGAGTCTAGGCACGTGGGAAATTAGAAAAATCCTTAAGAGTTGGCATAAACACACTTCAGACCGCAACAGCCAAATTCTATAAAGTTTATTTGGAATACTTGCCGTCTGGTTTAGTTTTAAACTAAATCCGTTTAAGTTAAAAGGCACCCAAATGGAGATTGATGAAATGGTACCTGTTCAGTATGGACCGTGCGAATCTGAAGATGAATTGGCCCTTGGCCAGGGTAACCAACTTGGACTACAACTCCTGTCATTATCCCTCAACATGGGCCTTGCTGGTGGAAGGTGGAGCCCAACAACATCTGACTGCCCATTACTGTAAGGACTGGAAGAAGACTGCCCCAGCTGCCGGATCTCTGCCTTCGCCCCCTAGCGAGTTATTCATGGGCGAAACGGGGATCAATCCATGCTTTATGAACAGGAAGGCAGTTCAGGACAAGCTACAACAGTAATACACGTCAGCAACATTCCACACTATGAAGGATCTTGCAGCTGGGCCCAAAGAGCACGTAAGATCACCCCGGGGCAGCAGCACGGTGGAACTCAGAACCTGCAGGCCTCGTCTGTGTGTACGTGGGAGGCCGCTCGGAGGCCTCTTAAGAGCAGACAGAAACACCGCTGCAATCGTCCCTGGGCACCAAATGACTGCCTGAGTTACCTTATCTGGCCTCACAAAGTATGGGGCTGTGGAACACCCCCAGTGAAGGAATCTGCCAGCAAAAGCCTCTCCTCTCTCCACAACCCCTGATTGCTCTCAGTATAGGGAAGGCAGCTGCTCTGAGCCACAGAATCATAGAATCGTAGAGTTGGAAGGGGCCTATAACGCCATCCAGTCCAACCCCCTCAATGCAGGAATCCAACTTAAAGCATCCCCAACAGGTGCTGAGGCCTCCAGTACTGGAGAGCCCACCACCTCCCTTGGTCATTGGGTCCACTGTTGTACCACTTTAACAGGACGTTTTTCCTGATGATGTCAAAATCTGGCTTCCTGTAACTTGAGCCCATTATTCCGTGTCCTGCACTCTGGGACAATTAAGAAGAGATCCCAGCCCTCCTCTATGTGACAACCTTTCATGTACTTGAAGAGTGCTGTCATATCTCCTCTAGTCTTCTCTTCACAAGGCTAAACATGCCCAGTTCTTTCAGTCTCTCCTCACAGGGCTTTGTTTCCAGTCCCCTGATCATCCTCATTGCTCTCCTAAGAACATAACAACATAAGAACCTTTTCCAACTCTATAATATCCTTTTTGAGATGAGGCGACCAGAACTGTACACAGTATTCCAAATGCGGCCGTGCCATAGATTTATACAACGGCATTATGATATCGGCTGTTTTATTTTCAATACCTTTCCTAATTATCGCTAGCATGGAATTTGCCTTTTTCACAGCTGCCGCACACTGGGTCGACATTTTCATCGTGCTGTCCACTACAACCCCGAGGTCTCTCTCCTGGTCGGTCACCGCCAGTTCAGACCCCATGAGCGTATATGTGAAATTAAGATTTTTTGCTCCAATATGCATAATTTTACACTTGTTTATATTGAATTGCATTTGCCATTTTTCCGCCCATTCACTCAGTTTGGAGAGGTCTTTTTGGAGCTCTTCGCAATCCCTTTTTGTTTTAACAACCCTGAACAATTTAGTGTCGTCAGCAAACTTGGCCACTTCACTGCTCACTCCTAATTCTAGGTCATTAATGAACAAGTTGAAAAGTACAGGTCCCAATACCGATCCTTGAGGGACTCCACTTTCTACAGCCCTCCATTGGGAGAACTGTCCGTTGATTCCTGCTCTCTGCTTTCTGCTTCTTAACCAATTCCTTATCCACAAGAGGACCTCTCCTCTTATTCCATGACTGCTAAGCTTCCTCAGAAGCCTTTGGTGAGGTACCTTGTCAAACGCTTTTTGAAAGTCTAAGTACACTATGTCCACTGGATCACCTCTATCTATATGCTTGTTGACACTCTCAAAGAATTCTAATAGGTTACTGAGACAGGACTTTCCCTTGCAGAAGCCATGCTGGCTCTGCTTCAGCAAGGCTTGTTCTTCTATGTGCTTAGTTAATCTAGCTTTAATCATACTTTCTACCAGTTTTCCAGGGACAGAAGTTAAGCTAACTGGCCTGTAATTTCCGGGATCCCCTCTGGATCCCTTTTTGAAGATTGGCGTTACATTTGCCACTTTCCAGTCCTCAGGCACAGAGGAGGACCCAAGGGACAAGTTACATATTTTAGTTAGCAGATCAGCAATTTCACCTTTGAGTTCTTTGAGAACTCTCGGGTGGATGCCATCCGGGCCCGGTGATTTGTCAGTTTTTATATTGTCCATTAAGCTTAGAACTTCCTCTCTCGTTACCACTATTTGTCTCAGTTCCTCAGAATCCCTTCCTGCAAATGTTAGTTCAGGTTCAGAAGACTGAGAGGAGACATGATGGCACTCTTCAAGTTCTTGAAAGGTTGCCATACAGAGGCCAGGATCTCTTTGATCATCTCAGAGTGCAGGACAGGAGGTTCCAGGAAGACAGATTTCAGCTGAACTTCAGGAAAATCTTCCTAACTGTTAGAGTGGTATGACAATGGAACCAATGACTTTGGGAGGTGGTGGGCTCACCAACACTAGAGGCATTCAAGAGGCAGCTGGACAGCCACCTGTCGGAGATGCTCTAAATTGGATTCCTGCACAGAGCAGGGCGTTGGACTCGATGACCTTATAGGCCCCTCTCAACTCTATGATTCTATGATGCTGCCTTCAACCTCCCGCCACTGGAAGACAACTGCTGAAGCAGCTGTTGTGTGAAGCACAATTCTACCTGTTTATAATTGTAAGGAGAGTTTTCTTTTTTATTTCCTTAATAAAAAAAAATTGCAAATATACCAAAAAACACAAAGAAATTTTATTTTCTCAGCAGTGGCACTGCAACTTGAAGGCTGCAAAGTTGATTTTACCTGTTCCTTAGGTTCACAAATAAAAACTTGTTAAACAATGGTTTTCACACAAAAATACAGAATACATACACATTGCTCATAATATTGTGTGTTCCCAGATTCAAAACACAGTACTGGCAACACAGTCAATGCTCATTTGGTTATTTTCCAATGTGATATATGCCAACATCTGCCAGTAACATCTTCCTGCATTCTGTATAGAACAAACAGGTCAGTTTCCACACAACAGTGTAAATGGACACAGATCTGACATCAGAAATGCCAGTACCCAAAAGATGTGGAGAGAGATTTCTTTTTTCTCCAAAAACCATTCAACAGCAAATAAAATTACACCTAAGAAAAGTAAATACCCAATAACTCACACAAGCACAGTAACTTCTGATAATAATGTAAACAGATTATGTTGATGCACATTGTCTTGGAATACATCAGAAAGCTGGTCCAGCGTTCCATAAACTGATTTTCCTGCCCATATTGCTCTTTCCTGTAGAAAGTCAATACTAATTGTTACACAATATCCAAAGGATAAAGAAAGCGACCCAACCTGTTGGATGGGAATTCTACATACTGGGAAATGTTGAAACAGTAGGTGCCTAGTTCTTATGTAACCTACTCTCCATTTTTCCTCATTCACACCTTTGCATGAGTGGCTGGGAACGCCCTGATATTTTGGGAATTCCCTGCAGATGAAGTAGCAAACCTGCTTAAACATTATTTCCAAGAGTAGATGAAGCGTGAAGCAACATGTTTTGCTGTTCTGGCTGAGGTTAACTGGAAAGCAAGTACTCAAGGACAATTGCTAAGTTAATAATATAGCAGCCCCCTAATAACTGTAAATCTGAAGAATTGTGCTATTCTCAGTTATCTCTATCATGCAAGCAAAATACACTGCCAAATAGATAGCAAAACGGCTGAGGACTCTTGCGAAAATGCTACCTTTTTGCAGGCACGTTTTAAGAATAAACAATCAAATGCACTCATCCAAATCAATCCTATGAATGTTTTCATAGGATCCAACAAAATCCTATGCACGTCGTTCAGAAGAAAGTGTCTCTTGCATCCAGCGGAGCTTTTAACTGCACAGCACGAATGCATACAGTTCCAAGCTAAAAAGCACAGTCACCCTCGTACATGCAAAAAGCAGAAACTCAGCTGTTGCATCTTTACTTGGCATGGAAACAAAAGCAGTGCACAGACTGGCTTGTGCCTGGTGAATTTCTGCCTACAGAGGTGTGCCGGGGAGCCGGCGACACTATTGTCAGGCAGTAGTCTAGTGGCAGATTCAGAAGTGCAGGGTCCCTTCATAATAGTTACAGTAATCCCCCTTCTAAGATTATACATGTAGAATAACCTGGCCAGGTTTGAATCCTGCGTTCTGCTTCTCTATCACTGTCACCATTTGACTGTTCTTTCTCACTGTCAGAGATATTGCTTGAATTGCTGAGTTCAGCGTCTACATGTTTGTCCCTCGCGCCTACCACACTGCTTGATGATGTAGCCGGGGCACTGTCATCGGGATTCACTGCCTCCTTCTGCAGGCACCAAATTCTCACTCTCCCCAAGTTGGCTTTTGGAAGTAGGTACAAACAGAAGCTCCTTTCACTCCAATTGGCTCTAATCTGCAGGAAAGGGCAAGGACGCATATTAGAAGACTCTTCTCAGTGGCTAACACGCTCCCCTTTCACCCTGATTGGCTCCCGTGGGGAGCTGGAGACATATTTATTTAAAATATTTCTATCCCGCCCTTCTACCCTACAATAGGGCACTCAGGGTGGCTACAATAAAATCCCCCACATATATAATAAAATGCACAATAAAAACACAAAACATTACAGTAAATTAAAATGCATAAAATACTAGTAAAATACAAAAAATGCATTATGCATACACATACAAATATACATGCATATACATATAAAAGAGTGAGAACAAAAGAACTTAAAAGATAAAAATAAAAGATAAAAAGAATTTAAACAGTGTCAGGCTGACCCATCAGTCCCAACCAAAGGCTCTCTGGAACAATTTAGTTTTTACAAGTTTCCGGACGACCATCAGGGAGGGAGCAAAGCGGGCTTCTTGGGGCAGGGAAATCTAAAGTCTGGGAGCCATGCTTGAAAAGGCTCCCTCCCCTGTGCCAGTCGATCTAACAGGCCTGCAGAGGAGACCAGAGGCAGATGATCTTAAATCCAGGGTAGGAGCATATGGACGTAAGTGGTCCCTTAAGTACAAGTACATAGGGATCCGGCTCCCCAAAAAGTAAGGCGTCTAAGTCCTCACCACTCCCCTGGGGGACTTCCCCCGAGTCAGGAGTGCGACTCCAGAGCCTCGTGGAGCCCAGGCTCCAGAGCACCTCCGCCTCCTGACGCCCGCGAGCCCCCACCCCACCCCGCCAGAAACGCGCTTCAGGACAGGGCGGCAGCGCGGCTTCGCCCACGAGGAAGCCGCGCTGCTCGGCAGCCTTCGCCCGGCGCTGGGGCAACCGCTGGAAAGGAGGCAGCCGGCGCTCCTGTTATCCCGAGCCGACGACGCGCCTTCCGCGGCAGCACCAGGCGGGCCGGCGGGCAGAGGTGCGCTCCCCGTGCTTGGCGCCGTCGGGGCGCCCCTCCCAGCCGGGGCTGGCGCGCGCCGTCGGGGGATTGTCGCCCCTGCCGGACGGCCGGCCTCCGAGGAAGGTTGGCCTCCGGCTGCTGGGGACGCCGAGGCGCCGGAGGAGAGGCCCCTGGCGGCCGCCCTGCCGTGTCCCCACCGGCCCCTCAGGTAAGCGGCTCTTCGCCCTCGGCCCCCGGGACGGAGGGCCCCGCCGACCCCGCGGCGAGGGTGGTTTGGGGCTGGCGGCCAGGCTGAACGGCTTGCACGGCCACCCGGAGCGGCTCTTGGGAGCCGGCGGGTGGCGGCCGCCCCAGCCGAGCCCCAGGCGGGCGCAGGGCGGGCAGCCTCCCCGTGCCTGCTTAGGGCTGCCCGGGCTGCCTTGCTTTCTCTTCCCGGCCCCGCGTGCTTGCCTCAGGGCGGCTGACGAAGGGCCAGGCCAGGAGCCCTACGGGGAGAGGGGCCAGCCAGGCAGGGGCGCCCCCTTCCTCCTGCGGCAATCAAAGGCGCGCCTGGACATCCTGTTCTCACAAGGGCCAAGCAGGTGTGCCCCTGTAGGAAGCCCATAAGCAGGGATGTCTTAGACCCCTTACTTTTTTGGGAGCAGGGTCCCAGCGGGGTCCCCATGTCGCCAGCATCCTATGAGCCAATCAGCATGGAAGTGGAGTGTGTTAGCCACTGAGAAGACTCCTCTAACATGCTTCCTTGTCTTTTCCTGCTGATTGGAACCAATCAGAGTGAAAGGAGGTGAGTCAGCCACTGAGAAGACTCTTCTGAGTACCTAACACTCTCCCCTTTATTGGCTTGTAAGGGCATATGTTGTTGCGGGAGAAGGCGTTCGCAAGGAACTGTTTTCTCAACCCAGCAGACAAAAAAAAAAAAGATGGGAGGGGGTGTGGCTGTGACTATCATGGAGGGACCGTGCACTTCAAAGTTTGCCACTACTTGACTGCCCATAAGCAAGCAAGGCATGAGCGCAAGAGCAGCACTCTCCCCTCCAGCAGTTTCCAGCAACAGGTATCTGGAAGCATTCTGCCAATGGAGGCAGAGCGTAGTTGTCACGGCGGGTAGCCATGGATGGCTTTTTCCTCCATGGATTTGTCTAATCCTTGTTTAAATCTACTACATCAGATGAGTGGAGATTTGTTTGTTTATTGAAACGCACCTACAGATATTTGGAAAAGGTGCCTCATCCCCGCAGGATCTTTCTTTCAGGCTCTGGACAACCTTGCAGGGGGTTATCTGCCATACCGGTGCTTGGCTGCGACAATGGACTGGATGAGGGCTAATAAACAGGCTCAATCCAGACAAGACTGAGATGCTGCTAGTGGGTGGTTCTTCTGCCTGGATGGTGGGTGTCCAACCTGTCCTGGATGGGGTCGCTTTCCCCCTGAATGGGCAGGTTTGTAGCTTGGGGGTTCTCCTAGAACCATCTGTCACTTGAGGCTCAGGTAGCCTCGGTGGCACGGAGTGCCTTCTACCAACTTCGGTTGGTGGCCCAGCTATGCCCCTATCTGGACAGGGATAACCTGGCTTCAGTTGTCCATGCTCTGGTAACCTCCAAGTTAGATTACTGCAATGCACTCTACGTGGGGCTGCCTTTGAAGATGGTTCGGAAACTGCAGCTGGTGCAAAATGCAGCGGCCAGATTGGTAACAGGGACCAGATAGTCCGAACATATAAAACAGATTCTGGCCCACTTGCATTGGCTGCCTGTATGTTTCCGAGCCCGATTCAAGGTGCTGGTTTTAACCTATAAAGCCTTACACGGCTTGGGACCACAATACCTGATGGAACGCCTCTCCCAACATGAATCCATCCGTTCACTACGCTCAACATTGAAGGCCCTCCTCCGGGTGCCTACTCCGAGGGAAGCTGGGAGTCTGGCAACAAGGAAGAGGGCCTTCTCAGTGGTGGCCCCCAAATTATGGAATGATCTGTGTGATGAGGTGCGCCTGGCACCACCACTGTTATCTTTTCAGCACCAGGTCAAGACTTTCCTCTTCTCCCAGGCATTTTAGCATGTGTTTTTAAATTGCTTTTTAAAATGTGTTTTTAAATTTGTATATTTGTTTTTAATGTTATTAATTGTTGTAAACTGCCCAGAGAGCTTCAGCTATGGGTCGGTATATAAATACAATAATAGTAGTAATAATAGTAGTAGTAGTAATAGTAGTAGTAGTAGTAGTAATAATAATAATAATAATAATAATAATAATAATAATAATATCATGGCAATAATTCTCTAAAGAAAATGAAAGCCACCCCAGTGAGCTTCTTGGCTCAACAGAAAGTTGAATCCAGCCGCTCCCAAAGCTGGAGACTTGGCTCTCTTTAACACATTGGTTGTCAGATGGCATGGTCAAGTCATCCTTTTCATTTAAGAAAAATAGGTGCTTATGATGACCCTGTGTACAGCTCCATGGAAAGAGTGGGCCTTCTGCCTAAATTGGCATTCCTGAATTGGGCTGTTGAGGCACATTTAACTTCTCCATGAATGTGCTTAGGACCATCTTTTAAAGGTGATCTGTTGGTCTGTTGTCCAAATATGGAGTGGCCTGCCATCTTCTGCTGTAATACGGCTACATGAAATCAGGAATAAATGTTAACTTTACATTGCTATGGGCTTGATGGCGATGGATCTAGATTTCTGTAATACCAAAAGAGGAGTGCTCCCCCCACCTTTCCATCCCAAAGTAATAATGATACTGCAAAAATAAAGAACCTCCTTACGGTCACTCGTTTTCTCTGTGCTAGTCTGTGGCTGTTCCTTTATTTTGATGGTTGCTCCTTGTGGTTCCCTACAGCAAAATCTCAGTAAAAAATAAGTAAACGCAGAGAAGGATTCCATAATTTCTTCTGTTGGTCTTGGTCTCAACACCACCGTAGATTATTCATTTTGAAAGAAACAAGAATATTCCCTTCCGTGACAGTACTGAGACCGGAACTCTATTCAAACTGGATGTAAAGTTTAAAAGGGGGGGGGGAGAGAGAGAGCTGGGCATGACAGAAAACCCCCAACGCCTGCAGTTGGTAACATCCTTAAAATGGAGCACAGGATATGTATTGCTTAATTTGTTTAAGACTGCAAGATGCAAAACAGATTTCACTATTGGGTTGTTCCTGCTTAGCTTGCTTGCATTGAAACTTCAAATATATAAATTTTTAGAAGGTCCGTATGAATATGTTATACTCCATGGTGATAACCACAACCTATGCTACTTCTTTACCCTGGCCTTTGACGCCTGAGATGTATGTTTTTAGGACCCGTCCTATTTTCTGTGATGTTGAGGTTGCTTTTAATTGTTTTTAATTATGTGTTTTAAAACTGTTGTAATCTGCCCTGGGACCTGTGGGTGAAGGGCAGGTTGATATTATTATTATTATTATTATTATTATTATTATTATTATTATTATTATTATTGTTGTTGTTGTTGTTGTTGTTGTTGTTGTTATTGTTATTGTTATTGTTATTATTGTTGTTTGGTTTCCATTTAGAAAGGGCTACGTGCCAATATTCCTTTCAAGTTACTGTGCTACAAAGGTCTTATGAAACCCTGAAAGGATGGTGTTGATGGGACTTACTTTCTCATAATATGTATAATGGCTTTCATTTTAAATTGCACAAAGAGAATTATATCTTTTAACTAAGACCGAAAAAATATGCTGCATTTATTTACATGGTATTAATGCACATTTCCTGAACTGGAATTCTTTCCTCAGAATTATGTGTATCACTGAGTTGCGCTTTATCCCAAAATTCAGGTCCATTCTGTATTTCTAGGTGACAAACCATAGAGTTCTTCAAACGTTTTCTGCCTGAAATCCAGGAGAGACTCTGCTGGTCAGTGTTGTCAGTACCAGGCTACATGGATCCATGTCTGATTCAGTAAAAGGGTGCTCCTTGTGTTCCTATGAAAAGAGGAACTCATTTATGTATTTAAAATATTTATGAATCACCTATAATCACAGATCACTAAGCGACTTACAACAAAATAAAACGCAAAATAACATGCATCATAAATAAAACTGTAGAGAATTGCAAGTGGCCAGATAAAATTAAGATTCCAGAAATGCTTGCTAAAATAGAAATATTTTCATGGCATACCGAGATCTACATAACGTCAGCATTTATTTTAATTTTTTTGCACTTTGCGATTCTTGTGTGAAGAAATAAACAATATAATTCAGACCTGCACTTATTTCTGCTTTAGCCTCATGCAACACAAGGATAGTATCATGGGGATGCCTTTCAAAATGGGCCAGTTGGTTTAAACCAGTGCTGCAAGATGGTTAACTGGAACTGGGCGATTTGATCACATCACACCAGCGCTTTGTCAGCTGTACTGGTTCCCATTCTGTTCCTGGCTCCAATTCATAGTTCTGATCTTAACATTTAAAGCCCTCAGCAGGTTGGGACCAAACTATATTTATATTTATCAGTATCATTTGATTTATATCCCACCCTTCCAGCAGGAGCTCAGGGCGGCTCTGAAAGATCTCCTCCCTTATAGACCTTGAGATGACCTTCAGAATTGAAATAGGTGGGAGAGTGCCCTCCGCAGAGGGGGCCACAGTCTCTTGTTTACGTCATGTTGGCATCCTTTTAATTCTCCCAGCCCCTTTAAAAGTCTGAGTTTAGCTTTCTGAACTGCTGCTTTTATACTGGCAGTTTTTATGCTGGAAGTTGGGTTATTTTATGATGCTGTGTTTTTAACAGTATTACATCTATTTATGCCGTAAGCCACCCAGAGAACCATCTTTTTATAAATACAATAATTAAGTAGGCAAGTAAGTAAAGAAATAAAATATTGCATGTAGCTAGAGGTCCCCGATAGGCATGTGTACCTCAATTTGCATCAAGAGAGAAAACTAGCAATCCAGTGTGGTCTGGATGTTTGCAGTGCAGATGTGTACATTAGCTTGTATATGATTCTCAAACCAAAAAGAGAGACGTTTGTTTCTGCATATAGACCTTTCTTGTTGGAGGACGAATATGTTTTTTAAAAAACATATTTTATCCTCAGTCAAAATAAAAACTGGGCTCAAGAATCAGAACACTTCTGATGGGAGGGGCCATTTAACAATGATGGTTTTCTGCCTCTCCCAAGTCAGTCCTAGCTTGGCCAGAGCCAGGATGAGACACTGCCTGGGAACCCCAAGTGAACACTTCTGAACTTTCCAGAAGAACTTTGGGATTCAGGTGTGTAATAAACAGGTAAATAAACGTGTTGGTGTTGTTGTTTTTAGGGTTGACTTTGGTACTGGATATCTAGGTCTGTTCTAACTGAATTGATTGCATTTATTGTTAGCTACATTTCAAAACTGAAAGAGCCAGTTACAAGATTCTCCATCTGCAAAGAAAAAAAGAGTGGCTGGAACCACTTAGCAAATTATAAGAACAGCAGGAAAAGCAGAAAGAAAGAAAAAACAATTTTGAATGCTAAGTATTACTGGGAAAAAAGGTGTCCGCAAATTAATAGGCTTTTTACTTGTGCTTCTTTTGTGTGTGAGCAGCAGAGTGAGTTTTGTTCCGTAGTGCTAGAAATATTGTACAACTTATCCATCACGGCTTAAAAAAAACTTTGTGAGAGCTATTTAGTTTAAGCTGGCATGAATCCCAGATATAACAGGTGCAATATGGAAAGGAAAGGATAGAATTGACATTGTACACAGAAGATACTTATAAAATTGCCCAGTTTATAACAATAACTACAGAAACATTTTAAACACTGTATTTACAGACCTTGATGAAGATGTTTAGCATCCTTAGTAATAGTAGGGCTGCAAAAACCTATTTCTGTACAAAAAATACTCCTCTAAAGGAAATTTTCTGAGAGGATTAGACAAAAGCTTGCATGCAGAAAAGGCCATTGGCAGATGACACACCCACTTTTAGGGATGTTAAATTATAGATGCACAAATCTGATTGTTATGTGGGGCTGGTCATCAGTCACAGGCTTCTCATTTAAGAATTTCTTCAGATTAGGGACGATGCAGCTCCAGCCAACATAATACCCCCACATGGCTGTCTGCTAGCAACAGCAGGGGATGCAAAGTCACCTTCCCTCTGCTTTCAAACAGCGTGTGCATGTCCAGCAAAAATTATTAGCTCATAAACTCTGTTGAAAGCAATGGGACTTTAGTGAGTTAAAACTAAAGTTTACGTCCATTGCTGTCAGTATGGCTTAATTCAACTCCATTGCTGTCAGCATGGCTTAACTTTTCTTTGGAGAATCTGCAGTTTCCCACTTGGGACAAAACCTTCAAATGTGTCTCTCCGTCTCAGAACTGAGGACCAAACCACACCTGACACAGAGGATGTGTGACCAGATCTCTTGATATTGATATTTAACTTTAAAATAGTTACGAGACTCTGAATTTGATTGTAGCAGCAGTGCTGGGGAGGTGCTTAATCCACCCTCATCAGTGCTATAAGCCCCTCTCCCAGAGCTAACTTTAGGTATGGATGGATCTGGAATATAAGTGGCAAATTTGGCAGCCATGGAAGATGGAATCAGGAGCCCCCATTGGGGCCTCTGTAGTGAGATATAGCCCCAAAATCCCTCACAACATCCAATCTAGACATTTATTTATTTATATTTATAGAAGTATTTTTATACTGCTCTCTCGCAAAACATATTGTTTGAAAATGATTCAGCTGAAAATAACATTCAGAGCACGCTGGCATTTAGTGAACGTCATTAAAATCAGAACTCCTGGATATGAGTTAAGATGCAAGGAAAGTTCTGCTGCTCCTGTCTTTGTGATCTCCCAGTTTTGGTGCAAGGTTAAATCTTCCGGTCCAACTTCTGTCGGATTTTCCTTTATTTGTGCCACATTCTAATGCATTCCTACAATATGTACCCTGCCAAAACATTGTAAAGAATAAGTTCAACAAGTTGTGCTAGTAACTGAAAAGATTATGTGTCAACACTGGAAATCAGAACATTGCGCATTCTGCTTTGTGGAGGACATTTTATTTATTTACAGTTCTCTGGGCAGTTTACAATAAGTAAATAAAAACAACAACCCAATTTAAATACAATGAATCTTGAAATGAAAGAAAATTCATATACCAGTGATAGGAGCGGTTTTCAGACATTCAAAGGTTTGGAAGTGGGATCACATATGACCTCCACACATTCATTATATATGATTAAAAAGAGCCCCTGTGTATGCAAAAATTCCCTATGTGCATTTACAGTTGTATACAGAAGGCTGTTTCTATTAGAGTTTTTCACAGATATGTATTGCAGCGGAGTGCAGAAATAACTGGTCTGTTAAGACTGGTAGTTGAAAGAATAAAGAAACAAGGTTTATTACTACAAAGAGGTAAAGCCACTCATGATGAAGCAGCCATGCAGCTTGTAAGCCCTTACTAACTAGCTAACACAAAGACAGGAAAAGAAGGGGAGGAGCAAAGCCTGCAAAAACAACAAACACCTTAGAGGAGGAATCAGCAGAGGGAAGAATAGCTTGCGTTTCTGTCTGTCTCCCCCACTAGCTCAAGTCACTTGTAACATAGGTTGTTGTTCCAAACCTCATGCATTCATTATAAGATCCAAACAAGATTAAAGTTTGGTCCTGCAATGCCCTATGTATCTTGCTTACTTTTTGAAAGAGTTATTTTAAGAGGAGGGTGATACTCTGTGTTTGCCATCACACCTGCCGTATCCTGCTCTTCAGCTTTCATAAGGGAGCCTGCTGCTAGAAAAACCTTGGGGGGATGCTTTGTGGACTTTGGGGTCTAGGTATAAAAGTTGTGGAAGGGGGAAAGGGTCTAGGCACTAATCCCGTCACCTGCGGGACTGCTTCAGGAAGTGAAGATACTGGGTACTGTTAATTGACCTGTTGGTAAACTTTCTGCTCCCTTAAATTTTTGATACATTTTAAATGTTCTGTTAATAGTTGAATTGTTATTGTTATGTTGTAATGAAGCTCTAATTTTTATTATGCATTATGGTTATTGTATTGCCATGATTCTACACCTTGTTGAGGGGAAACTTCCCACTGGTGTGGAAATCACTTATCGAACAGATGGAAAGCTTTTTAATCTCAGTAGGCTGAAAGCAAAAAGTAAGGTAATTACAACCTCTCGTAGAACTCCAATATGCCGATGATAACATAGTCTCCGCACATTCAGAGGAAGATCTTCAAACTATCCTAAATGTCTTTGCAGAAGCATATGGAAAGCTTGACCTCTCGCTTAATATAAAAAAACCCAAAGTGCTTCATCAGCAGGTGCGAACTAGTCCCTCTGTAGCACTATCAGTCCAGTTTAATGGTGCGACGCTGGAGAATGTTGATCGCTTTTCTTATCTTGGCAGCCATCTCTCTGTAAAAGCTGACATCGACACTAAAATTCAACATTATCTAAGCTCTGTGAGTGCCACATTCTCCTGAATGAAGCGTAGAGTGTTCAAGGATTGGGATATTCGCAGGGAGACCAAAATGGTTATTTACAAGGCCATTGTACTACCGACCTTACTGTACGCCTGTGAAACATGGGCCATCTCTAAACGCCACTCCCAGCTTCTTGAAAGATTCCACTAACGCTGCCTCCGGAAAATTCTGCAAATTACTTGGGAAGATAAGCAGACTAATGTTAGCGTATTGGAAGAAGCAAAGAGCACCAGCTTTGAACCAATGATCCTCCAACATCAGCTTCGCTGGACCGGCCATGTTGTTCAAATGCCTGGTCTCCGTCTTCCAAAGCAGCTACTCTACTCCCAACTTAAGGATGGAAAATGGAATATCGGTGGACAGCAAAAGAGGTTTAAAGATGTTCTTAAAAATAACCTAAAAAAATGTAACATGAACATTGAGAACTGGGATGTCTTGGCCCATGAGCATCCCAAATGGTTGGCTATTATCAAAGGTGCTATGGACTTTGAAGAAGCACTAATACAGGGCGAAAGAGACAAATGAGCCAAGCGGAAGGCATGTCAAACAAATCCTCATTGTGACCATCTTCCATCTGGAAACCTATGTCCTCACTGTGGGAGGTTGTGTGGATCCAGAATTGGCCTCCACAGTCGCCTACGGACCCACTGTTAAAGACCTTATCTTGGAAGACAATCTTACTCAGCCACGAGTGATCACCATTGATTGATTGTATTAGACTTGTTTATTTTCTGCAAACCACTTTGAACACAAATGTGTGTGGTCGGAGGGGCACGTTTTCAGAGAAGCACAGGAAGTGTTTCTCAAAATTGACAAAGATCGGGTAACTCTTGTAAGACTGGAGCAGAATATATTTAATTAACAAGCGTGGACTAAATCTAATTTAAAGTTTTAATGTAAATTTCTTTGCATTCAGCAGTAATCAGACAAGTACTGTATCCAGTTCCTTGCATTACTATTATTATTAACATTTATTACCTGCTCTTCACCGAGAGGTCCCAGGGCGGGTTACCACAATTTTAAAATACAGCATTAAAAACCATTAAAAACAACCCAAATTCACAGAATAGGGTGGGTCCTAAAATATATATCTCAGGCGTCGAAGGCCAGGGTAAAGAGGTGCATCTTCAGCATTTACCTAAAGTTGTACAGTGAGGTTGCTTTGATAGAGAGGGAGTTCCACAACTTAGGGGCCACCACAGAGAAGGCCCTCTCCCAGGGGCCCCACACACCCTGAGCTTCCAAGGGTGGTGGGACTACCAAACCACTTTAAGAATATAAGCAAATTGAGGAGGGCAAAGAGACAGTGAGTGTAAAACAGATCCTATGAAGCAAGGTTTAAGGATCTGGGTGGGTTTCGTCTTGAGAAGACTGAGGGTAACAGTTTTTCAGATACCTGAAGGACTGATAAGGACAAAGAGATTTCATTTCTGCCTGTTTTACAGGCATATTGCTTTCTCACAATGTGCTAGGTTCTGATATGTACTGAATTCGTTTAACCCATGCCCATGAGTGATAGTTCAAATATTTGGTTCAAAGTCCAGTGGCTTCTAGATCTGTTATTTTACCTTTATGTAACTTAACATAAGAGATAACCTGTAATCTGAACAGGGTGCAAGGAAGTTGCTTTGCTCTTAAGAGGAGAATTTTCTCTGTGTGGTTGCTACTGAGTTGCCGTGACTTGCCACAGCAAGTGTATGTGCTTCCTTGTAGTGGCCTCTTCCTGACAGTGGCCTCTTCCTGCACAATGTGTCATTGGACTAAAGTTGCCACTGCTTCACACACACACGTTAATATGAGACCATTGGGAAGACTATTGATGGTTCTGTTTCCATATGATGTTCCCCGCCATTTCAGACTTTCTCCTAGTTAAATCCGCACTCCCCTGCCCGGCTGTAAACGGATGGGGTTTTTTGTCCTGATTATTAACCACTCCAACCTCTATAGTGAGGACATATTTCCCCGCTTTTTTATTATGGGTGGATGACCTGAGGTCTCACCCCCTGTCCATGCTTCTGCCTTCTTCCTTACAGTTTATTCCTGCTTCCGAAACTGAACCAGAGTGCTTCCTCCTTCTGGCTTCTACAGCAGTATCACACTGCTTTTTTTTTTTTTTAGCTGTTTTGCAATCAAATGCAAAATCAGATGTTTAATGAATCAGATTTCCACTTAAAAGCTATTTTGCAATATTATTATGCAAACAAAGGCCAATTGTTGTTTTTGTTATATGCCTTCAAGTCGATTACGACTTATGGCGACCCTATGAATCAGTGACCTCCAAGAGCATCTGTCATGAACTACCCTGTTCAGATCTTGTAAGTTCAGGTCTGTGGCTTCCTTTATGGAATCAATCCATCTCTTGTTTGGCCTTCCTCTTTTTCTACTTCCTTCTGTTTTTCCCAGCATTATTGTCTTTCCTAGTAAATCATGTCTTCTCATTATGTGTCCAAAGTATGATAACCTCAGTTTCATCATTTTAGCTTCTAGTGATAGTTCTGGTTTAATTTGTTCTAACACCCAATTATTTGTCTTTTTTGCAGTCCATGGTGTCCGCAAAGCTCTTCTCCAACACCACATTTCATATGAGTTGATCTTTCTCTTACCCCTTTTTTCACTGTCCAGCGTTCACATCCATACATAGAGATCGGGAATACCATGGTCTGCATGATCCTGACTTTAGTGTTCAGTGATACATCTTTGAATTTGAAGACCTTTTCTAGTTGTTTTTATCCGTCTCATTGTGAGTTATAGGGCTGTAGAGTCGGAGTCGTGGAGTCGGTAGAAATGTATTGACTCCGGCTTCAAAAGAAAATTAATATTTTAATATTAATATTAATTTAATAATACTAGTATTAATATTAATTTATTAATATTAATATACATTTGCCATTTATGAAGGAGTCGGAGTCGGACAGTAGAAAAATAGAGGAGTCGGAGTCTGAGGTTTAACATATCGACCCCACGGCCCTGGTGAGTTAGTTGCCTTATAATTTTCTTTCTTCTGTAAATATACTTTGATGATTCCTATAGCTTTATCCCTCATATAAACTACAGTACACCACACACTATATAATCTATGCCAATGAAACGATTGTCCCATGGTGCAATCCTGTGCATTTCTACTCAGAAATAACTCCCATTGAGCTCAATGAGAATGGCAACCTAAGAAAAGAAATGGATATGTAAAAAGAAGGGTAAATTTTATGTCTGGAGCAATAATTAATATAGTTATATTGTGAATGTAATTTTCTGCTAAATCTCTGTTGTACACTACTTTTCTCCACTTTTGGTTTGCAAATTCCCACTATCTCTTGGCCGTTTAACCTATGTGATAGGATTGTTTTGAGGGAATGGAGGAGTCAAGGACAACTGTGTATGCTGCCTCGAGCTTTTTGGAGGAATGGTGGGATATATATTTAGTTAATTATAAAAATATGTGTTTGAACTGAAAAACCTTTCTTTTGAGGAAGATGAAGTGAATATGTCCAGCAGGATTTTAACAGAAACTTGTCAGCTGGAGTTTGTCAAGCCACGAGGGTTTCACCTAGTTTCTCAGTTTTAAATTTAAAAAGAACCAGAGTAGTTCTTGGACCTTTTTGTTAAATTAATAAAATTTGCTCACTGTTTCAGTTTGCTGTAAGGAAAACTTCACTTGTGGTCAGCTGTACGTCTGTCCCGTCGCCACATCTTTTGGCTTTTCAGCCAGGGCTGTGGAGTTGGTACGCCAAACCTTCAACTCCGACTCCTCTATTTTTCTACTGTCCGACTCCACCCAAAATTGCTTCCAACTCCACAGCCCTGGAAAGCGCTGTAAATGTCTTTTTAAATTGGAAGCTCTGGTAGGAGCATTTTTATCGCTGCCTGAATATGCGCTGATCTTGGCATCACAGCATTTGTCTTCATCTGGGTCCTGTGTCATACGCTGACACAAAAAATGCTTTCCATCTTGAGTTATGGTGAAATGCTCAACTACAGCTGACTTCATGGGAAGCTTCTTTGACATTTTGAATTTATATTTTTAAAAAATTGTCAATCAAAATTTATTTTGAAGCCGGAGTTGGAACATTTCTACCAACTCCGACTCCACCCAAAATTGCTTCGGACTCCACGACTCCGACTCCATAGCCCTGTTTTCAGCTGAGCGTTACATGACTTATTGTGCAATATGTCTGAACCCATTGTTGTGGTTGTTCTCGTCCCTGTGACCCAAATGCTTACTTACACTTTGGACAGCTCCTTGAAACTTAGGACAAAAACCCGGAGTGGATTCCACTGCCCCACTGACATGGAGCCACTGGCCACCACTGGGTGTAAGCAATGTGGGCTTGCAAATCATACAAAACACAGTGGAAAAGACCTGCACCAGCTGCCTTAGTCAGGAAGATACCGTAGTTACCGGAGACATAAATCAGAAATTACTAGATTCCAGTCACAGATAATGTTTCTGCAGGATGAATAAGAGCAGAGTGTTCCTCTCCCCACCACCCCATAAGAATTATTCCAGTGACATAAGGATCAAGGAAGGAACATGTCTTGGGAATAATATGTTAATATTTCTTGGGTTTTGCTGAGAGAAAGGTGCTCCAAGGATCAATAATTCTGTGCTTGTTTCTCTTCCGCTAAATCTTCTGCACAATGATTAACGGTTACTTTTGGTTAAAATAGGCAATGTTTGAATGTCCACTGGCCACAGGAGGAAACAGGAAAGGCAGGGTCGACGTTTTCAGTTAGAGAGATACATCTCCTTAAATGCTTTGTGGCTTCCTGTGTCAGATGGAAATATTTTTTTAAAAGGGTAATCGAAGAGCGTTGAAGTCTAGAAAAACCTAGACTAAAAAGGTGGAGAAGAGCAGATACCACAAGGCTGTAAACAGGTTTTGGGCCTAAGCATAGTCCATAGCTGCAGAATGACAACCATGCATGATGTTTGCTTATAATTCAGCAGTACATAGAAAGATAAAAAGGGTAGCTGAATTTGCCGTAGCGTGCCTAGCAAACCAGTGACAGGTGTTTTTGAGTTGTATGTATGCACTGGTGTAGGCACGTAGCTTGTGTCCTTGGCGACTGGTGGCTCCATGTCCGTGGGGCAGTGGAATCCACTTTGGGTTTTAGCCTGAACTTTCCAGGAGCTGCCTAAGGTAATGGGCAGAATAATGGCTAAGTGTGTGAGCAAGGAAATCCCTGATTCAAATCTCCTCAATGATGAATTTGCTAGGAAGCTTGGGAAAGCCACAGACTTTCAGTTCAGCCACGCACTTGAAATATAGGGATGAGAGCATATTTAATTTATTGGACTACTCCATATGCAGCCAACCTAGCCGATTCACCACCTGCACCTGTCTTGAATTGGTATAAGACTAAGGACTGCAAAAAAGGCAAATAATTGGGTGTTAGAACAAATTGAACAAGAACTATCACTAGAAGCTAAAATGATGAAACTGAGGTTATCCTACTTTGGACACATAATGAGAAGACAGGATTCACTAGAAAAGACCATAATGCTGGGAAAAACAGAAGGGAGTAGAAAAAGAGGAAGACCAAACAAGAGATGGATTGACTCCATAAAGGAAGCCACAGACCTGAAGTTACAAGATCTGAACAGGGTGATTCACGACAGATGCTATTGGAGGTCGCTGATTCATAGGGTCGCCATAAGTCATGATTGACTTGAAGGCACATAACAACAACAAAAAGGCCCCCAGAGCGAACGTTTGTGTTTTCAGGTTTAGGTCTCATCTTTGATATACCATCAATGGTTTATTCAGTGGCTTAACAGAAGAAAACAATGCACTTCTTTAAGGTGAAGGCTGTATTTTTCCATTGTTTCCCACTTATAATAGGAAAATGACTCTAGTCTATTTGAGTTCATGGCAGTAGCAACAATCAGATTTGTAAGAACCACGGCTCTTCATGTGGACGGGTTCAGTTCACAGGCTGAGGGGTCTGATAGCCACCAAAAGACGGGGTTCCCCTGTGGTTCAGCGTCACATCCTGTTGCGTACTCATGGAGTTCTAATTGCGAGGTCTGAGTCCCGTATTAAGGCCTCAAAGTGATATATTTATTAGTGACAGTGTCACATGTCGAGGAAAAGTAACTGAACAGTAAAATGGAAATGGAAATGTACTGCCTTCAAGTCGATTCCGACTTATGGCGACCCTATGAATAAGGTTTTCATGAGGCTGAGAGGCAGTGACTGGCCCAAGGTCACCCAGTGAGCTTCATGGCTATGTGGGGATTCAAACCCTGCTCTCCCAGGTCGTAGTCCAACACTTTAACCACTAAGCTGTCATATATATATATAAAATAAAGTATATTTTCGACTTCCGGGAAGGGTGACTTCGCTTGTGCCTGCTTTTGGGACGGGCTCCCGCCTCAAAAGAAGCTTATTCAGATATAAATCAGTCAGAACATTTTTTTTTTGACTGATGAAATTTCTCCCGGGCAGGGAGAAACGTAGAGATCAACCTCAAAGCCTGTTTTTGTTGGGAGGACTGGATTTCATTAATTTATGAGATAAGGTCCAGCCAACAATGCCGGACGGACTTTCTAACAAGCTCTATCTGCTTAAGCGATACGTTTATCTTTTCTTCAAAGAGAGAACGGACTAACAGGCAAGCACCCTTCTTTCTATTATTTTTTTTACTTGGTTTAAATTGTTGCAGCAAAAGGAGATTTGTCAGATTGATCGGCTTTGGACAACTTCTGGGTGAGATATAGCTCTTCTCTGTTATTCACGAAATTAACAGCTTATCTCTGTTTCTATTGCAAAAAGCTGTCCTGGAAGTGCATTCTAAAGATAATAAACAGAAGAGGGATTTCTATTCCTGATTTCTATTCCGAGGAATATTATATTGTCTGGGACTATTCTTTTTTTGGTCTATTTTATTTTGACGAATCTGCTTCTTCACGACGCCACTAACTGTTTTGATGCTGGGAACTAAATTTGTTTTGCATTCTTGCACGAGAGAGATAAGGCAGGTTGCTCTGTTTATACTGTGATGTCATCAAGCCTGGAATATTAACCCAATTGTTGCTGAAATAAGAAGTGGTTCTTCTTTATTTTTGTTTTGCTTTGTTTTCGTGGTTTTAAAAATGGCAATCAAGAAAGTGGCTGAGAATCTGGAAGTAATTATGTTTCAGAAAATAATGGATGAGATTGAGATAACGAAACAAACCCTGCGACAGGGTAGTAAGGAGCTGAAAATTGAACTGAGCAAAATGACGCAGGAGCTTAAAGAAATAGGGGACCCTGTGAGAGAGGAGAATGAGATCAGAGATGAGAAAAGAAAAAATAAAGGGAAGATACAAGCCCTGGAGATTGGAACAAATGTGGAATTGGAAAAAGATCTGGAGTTTATGGATTTTAGAAATAAAATCTACTGTTTGGAATTTAACGTTATCTCTGAAGAAATTAATGAAGATATTAGAGATAAAGTTATCAGTGGCTTGGATAATCTTCTGGACTGGAATGATGTGATGGAGCTTGATATAGAGAAAATATATGGAATTAACTGCAGCCATGTGACAATGGAAAAACTCTCAAGAGATGAGCCAGTGCATTTTGTAAAAAAGAAGAACACAGATATGACTTTACAACAGTATTTCAGCAACTTATTCAGAATGGATGGCAAGAAAATATTTGGGATAGAGGAAATTCCCATCAGACTCTTATTATATGACTATGGCTACAACAGCAAGATTATTATGGAATACTGATAATGGAAGATTGGACACTGAAATTACTGGACTTAACAGGATTATTGAAGATGGAAGATGGAACTAATAGGGATAATGGAATAATGGCTATTGAAATTATTGGACCTAACAGATTCTGATGAGATGGATTAATCGAAATGTTTATTTGGACTATGGTTATGACAATAAGATTATTATAATTATTAACGAGATGGATTAATTGACATGTTTATTTGGAGAAAAATTGATAGATATATTTCTTAAAGAATTGAAACCTCTCTTTGACTTTTTGTGGAAAGAATAAAGTAATGTTTATGAGATTTGATGATTAATTAAGATAACTACTGGAGGAAAGTGATTTTATAATATGATTTAAGAGACAGGATTGTTATATATTGTAGACCTATAACTGATTTGATATGTGACAAATGGGAAGTCAACATTTTATTTTATTTTATTTTTTTGTTTAATCATTTTTGTTTTGTTTTGTTTTTTGTCTTTGAATGTTTTATGATTTTGTTTTCTATGTTTTATGAAAATTTGAATAAAAATTATTGTAAAAAAAAAAATAATAAAGTATATTTTCCTTCTTTCCTACCAGGTACAAAATAATTACTCTACAGAATTAAGAAGCGAAAGGAAAAAATGGCAGGGGTTATTCCTATTGGCTACCTGTCCTATTTCTTTGGCAACATCACACGCGAAGAAGCAGAAGATTACCTGATGCAAGGCGGGCTGAGCGACGGACTGTACCTACTGCGACAAAGCCGCAACTATCTCGGTGTCTTTGCTTTGTCCCTGGTCCATGATAGCAAAGTGTATCATTATATCATTGAGAGGGAAAAGAGCGGGACGTACGCCATTACAGGAGGGAAATCCCACCAGAGTCCTGTAGAACTCATTCATTACCACTCAGATGAAGTGGATGGTCTTGTCTGCCTGCTGAAGAAGCCCTGTCATCGGCCACCAGGAGTGGAACCAAAAACAAGTCAGTTTGAGGACTTAAAGGAGAATCTCATCAGGGATTATGCCAAGCGAAGATGGAACTTGCATGTAAGTTTAGTTCTCCTGTGTTTTTATCTGTTATGTTTTTGACACCTAAATAAGGAGGTGTGTAGAGGAGAATAAGGAAAAAGGAAACCGTGTGCTTTTGCAGTGGCACCTAAGGACTTTCCCCTTCCTAACAAAAATACCATTCTGGCTGGCACTTTCTGATCTCCATTCTGAAAATAAACATTTGACTATTTGAAATTCTCCAGTGTCAACATCCATGTAGTAACCACATTTCTTATCTTAAAAGCACAGGGTACATTCCTAGGTGACATGTTTTCTTGCATGCGACTTGCTTGTATGAAATCTTACTGTTTGCCTTATTTTATCTTTGGCTTTTTTTTAGTGTCGCTTTTGAAATAGAAGGGCTCTTCTACTATGAATTGTCCTGATTTGTTATCTAATGAATATATATACATGTTGATGGGCCAGTATAACTAAACATACCTACTAGTCAGCTCCTGACAAAGCAAAAGACTCTGAACATCTCTAAACCATTCAATGCTTAGCTCAGTTTCTGGAACTGTTTATTTTATATTCTTACATTCCCCCTCCCCCACTTTTTTTTCTATTGCGCAGGGACATGCCCTTGAGCAAGCTATTATTGGTCAGAAACCCCACTTAGAGAAATTGATTGCTACAACTGCACACTTGAATATGCCCTGGTTCCATGGGAAGATATCTCGGGAGGAATCGGAGTATCGTGTTCGCCTAGGGACAAAGACGAATGGGAAATTTTTGTAAGTAAATTTGTTTGTCTCACAGTTTCTAGGGTCATGCTTGCTGACTGAAGGGTAGTTGGAAAACTGAACAGTACAATGATGCAGTCGGCATTTCTAGCCATTCCAAAGTATTTTATGTTCATTATATCAATCTATCCTTTTCATTCTCATTTGCACAAACATTGTACGTTCTTTGTGGAATATTAAATCTGCTTAACTTTCCTGTTGTTAGCAGTAAATGAATGTATTTTCAAAACAGCTCTGTCAGTGGATTATACTTCAATTTTTTTTAACCAATTTTATTACTAGTTTTCTAAGAGGGGCAATGGCAATCTGTTGTTCTTCAGTATACCAAAACCATGCATGGTGTTTCAGACACTTTGCTCTATTTTATTTTTTCAAGCACTAAATCCCGTTGTTTGATGCATTTACTGAAGCCCAGTGAGCAGTGCTTTGAAGCACTGATGATCAGCTGATTGTTGGGCCTTCAAATCACCGGCTCTGCAAGACTCAAGAGTTAGCTGACAGTAATGAAAACAACTCAGCTGTTAGAAAATCTCTGTTGTGGACTTGACTGTATGGGCTCATCCAGACGATTGTATAATCTGCAATATGATCACTTTGTGTGTTCATTAATTTTCCATGGTCCATACGACCTCACCTGTTAAAGCGGACTTTCTCGCGGTTAAATCCGCTTTGGCATTACCGCAAAAAATGCTATTTGCTTTTTTAAACCGGGAATCACCCGCTGTACCTTCAGGCACTCGGATGCAATACTGCGGACTTTAGAGCAGGAGGCATTCCGTGGGCGGTGCTTGGGCGTTTCCCCATACCCCTTCCCTAATTCCCAGCCAATGATATATTTCCACTTTTGCGCATGTTCGAAAATGACCAGGGAAAGTCCGGGAAAACTGAACCAATCAGAGCAATGGGGTGGTGTTGGGGGGGACTCTGCAACTTCTACTGCGCAGATGCAAAAAAGCGCATTTGCGCAGAAGCAGAATCAGCATTAATTTTTAGCCATCGTGCAAACTAGGCGGCAATTGTGGTTGTTTGTAAACCCCCCTTTTCCTGGCTGGTCTCACTCAAGTGTGGCTGGTTGGTGCAGGGAGCTCGCTTTGCTCTTTCCTCCTCGCTGGGAGGCAGACAGACATGCACAGGCACACACGGGAGAAAAGCGAGACCCTGGCGCTTTGTCTTTCTTTCGCATTAACTAACTTTTCTCTTCCTCATTCATTTTCTGTTTTCCTTTCCATCTACCAACATAGTACTGGATATACCCGGGCGGAGAGGAGATTTCCCCCATGCACACACACTGTGCGCTGCTTATTTCCTTCCGTTATCTGCACCTCCCCGCCCACCTCCCCACCACTCCTGCAAAGACCTGCTTGCTCTCTCTCTCTCTCTGTGTGTTTAAAAACAATAAACTCCTCATTACCTGCGTTTCTGGAGAAATAAGTGGAATTGCCAGCCGTCTGTATCTCCAGAAACTTTAATATGCATAAAGGCAGAAAAGCATACAGTTGGTTTTGCAAAATATCGCAAAACAAGCAAAAAAATAACAGAGGAATTTATTGGCATAAGCATACAAGTGGTTTGCTAGAGCTTCTCGGCCACCTGGAACCATAGAGACTGGTGCTCTACCTTCCTAGACATGACATGTCGTTACTTGCGTTTCTGGAGAAATAAGTGGAATTGCCAGCCATCTGTATCTCCAGAAATTTTAATATATCATAAAGGCAGAAAAGCATACAGTCAGTTTTGCGAAATATCACAAATAAAGCAAACAAAAATACAGGAATTATTGGCATATAAGTGGTTTGCATGTTTCTTTTATCAGAGGGAACACCGCAAAGCGTGTGCTGGGCGCTTCAGCGCAGATTGACATAGCAGCACACAGGGCTGTTTGTCTGCATTTCCTGCCCGAGCCCAGAGCTGCCACCCGCTGGGGGGGTTGTTTGCTTCCCTCAGGGGCAGCATTCCTGCCGCCGAGCCACACAATGCCCTGCAGTGAATGAGCCCAGGGTTACGGGGGATTCGCCCAGCGATTACAAGCGCTGATCCCTTGCACTGCCCACAATCCCCCTGGACAGTTGGGCACCTGGAAACCACCACCCCCCCGGCCGGCCCTGCTCCAGAGTGGCGAGCGGCAAAGAACTCCATTAGAGCCACTATTTATTTATTTATTTATTTATTTATTATTTCAATTTATATACCGCCCTTAGCGAAATAGCTCTCAGGGCGGTGAACAAACAAAATAAAATACAATATATCATAATAAAAATACAAAAACATATACAAACAAACAACAAAAAGCACAGCAAAAACAAAATAAATACTACAAAAATTAAAATACAGATTAAAAGATTAAAAAAGTTAACAAGATTAAAATGCCTGGGAGCATAAAAAGGTCTTTACCTGGCGCCGAAAAGATGGAAGTGTAGGCGCCAGGCGTACCTCTTCGGGGAGGCTGTTCCACAACTCAGGGGCCACCACAGAAAAGGCCCTAGATCTCGTAACCACCCTCCGGGCTTCCCGATGGGTTGGTACCCGGAGGAGGGCCTTAGATTGTGAACGAAGTGAACGGGTAGGTTCATAGCGAGAAAGGCGTTCCACAAGGTATTGAGGTCCCACGCCGTGTAAGGCTTTATAGGTCAAAACCAGCACCTTGAATCTCGCCCGGAAGCAAATAGGGAGCCAGTGCAGACGCGCCAGGACAGGTGTTATATGCAAAGACCGACTGGTCCTCGTCAATAATCTGGCAGCTGCGTTCTGCACCAGCTGAAGCTACTACCAAACCATCAGGGAATTCAAACTTTCGCGCTCTTACGTTCAAGCGCATGTGCGTTATTGCGCTTTGGTGCAAAGGGGGAGAGGAGCATACGTCATATTTTGCAGACCAATTGGCTGATAGGGGGTGGTGTTACAGGCGGAGCTTGGAAAAAGCGAAAAGAATGTACGGGTCTTCCCGCTGCGTGTGTGGGCGCAAAAAAAGCGTATTTTTTACATCTGAAAGAGCGAACAAACAGGCAAAATGGGGACTGTCAGATGACAAAGCGAATATGGAAAACATGGATTATCCGGGTCAGTTTGGACAAGCCCTATGTAAACCCAGATTTATTAAAGGTGGAGAAAACTTGCCTAAATCTACTCTAAAAGCAAATGTTACTAGTCTAGAAAATGTTATTTGTCACACTGTTGTTCTTGATAGGTGTTAATGGCCCTGCATTCTTTTGTGATGGAGCAAATTAAGTGAATTTCCCCTCCAATGTTTAATTTACATTTGGGTGTTTTTCCCCCTCCTCTTTTATTTAGAGAGGCAGTGTGGTGTAGTGGTTAAGGTGCTGGACTGTGATCTGGGAGACCAGGGTTTGAATCCCCACACAGCCATGAAGCTCACTGGGTGACCTTGGGCCGGTCACTGCCTCTCAGCCTCACAGGGAGGCAATGGTAAACCCCCTCTGAATACCACTTACCATGAAAACCCTCTTCATAGGGGCGCCATAAGTCGGGATCGACTTGAAGGCAGTCCATTTCCATTTCCTCTTTTATTTGACTGTGCCATGAGATAACAAAATTTGTAATGCACTTCTCTCTTTATTTCTGTTAGCAACTACCTAAACTATTTATAGGATAGGCCAACAAATGCATACTATGCGTGCACAATTCAGGAACTGGAAAATCCAAGTCATCTTTGTAGCTTGGACTGGGCAAGATCACATTAATTGTTAGTTCTGCCTCTCACTTTTTTCCAGGCTACAGCATAAAACAAGTGTGATAAGCCAATATATTTCCTCCTCCTAACCACGCAACATCTGCCTCTCATTTTGGAATTCAGCTGCTTTTTAAATGAAGAGCTACTGTAGACAAAAAAACAAAAAAACTTGATTCTTAAGGACATGAAGTTTTTTTATAAAGAATAAAATCAAGCCATTTTTGGGGGGGGGGATCTTTGTATAGCATGCAGAGAAGTGGGAACTTGTTGATGTTAGCGCCTGTCCCAAGGATGGAATGTTACAGAGCTAGGCATATCTCGCTTTATGATACAGGAATATTCTAAACAAATAATAATAGTAATTCCCTTTTGGGGCAGGGCTGTAAGCTCAGTGGTTGAGCATCTGCCTTGCATGACAGGGTTCCCAGGTTCAGTCCCCAATAGCATCTCTAGGTAAGGCTGGGAGAGAGACTCTTGCCTGAAATCCTGGCAAGCCACTTCTGCCAGTCTCTGTAGACAGTATGGAGCAATGGTCTGACTCGATATAAAGCTGCTTCCTGTATTCATAACAATAAATGATATGCACACTGAAAAGTACGATTTGCTGCCCTAGAACTGAAGAACCCATGAATCCTTTATTAACTGGACTAGACTACTGTAGCAGTCAGTGCAAAGGACTGTTTTCCCAGATGCTGCTGACATGCTGTGGAATCTCAGAGCGGCTGTACGAAGGCTGCTTCCCTGCTCACTTGGGAGGTACAGACAAGTATCTCCAGTCGCCATTAGACAAGTTGCAAATTGTGATTTATTTATTTATTTATTATTTAATTTGTATCCCGCCCTTCCTCCCAGCAGGAGCCCAGGGTGGCAAACAAAATGCTAAAAACACTTTACAACATCATAAAAACAGATCTTAAAATACATTAAAACAAAACAGTGTTAAAAACATTTTTTAAAAAAACAACTTTAAAAAAGGGTTAAAAACATTACAAACATACCCCGCTTTAACGGTTGCAATGGGACCGAAGAGTATACTTTAAGTGAAAATCTACTTTAAGTGGAGCAATTGTCTTCACTTGTACTGCACACAATCACCACTAGATGGCAGCGGCGTCATGCCCATAAAGTACACGTTATTGCCAAGCGCACAAACGTTAAGCGGGCGATGGGGATGAATGGAGCATGTACGTTATAGCGAGGCAGCGTTAAGCAGGGCAACGTTAAGCGGGGTATGTCTGTATTAAAAAACATATTAAGCAATTCTAACACAGACGCAGACTGGGATAGGTCTCAACCTAAAAGGCTTGTTGAAAGAGGAAAGTCTTCAAAAGGTGCCGAAAAGATAACAGAGATGGCGCCTGCCTAATATTCAAAGGGAGGGAATTCGACAGGGTAGGTGCTGTCACACTAAAGGTCCGTTTCCTATATTGTGCAGAACGAACCTCCTGATGAGATGGTATCTGCAGGAGGCCCTCACCTGCAGAGCGCTGTGATCGACTGGGTATATAAGGGGTAAGATGGTATTTCAGGTATCCTGGTCCAGAGCTGTATAGGGCTTTGTACACCAAGACTAGAACCTTGAATTTGGTAATGAAGGTAATTCTGAACAATGTAGAAAACATGGTGAGAACTGGGAGCTGAACACAGCTAATAACAAACTGGAGAAGAATTAGCCCCATATTTGTTTACATAAGAATGACACTCCCTGCAGTTTGAAAATTATCATTTTATTTATTTATCTTTTTCCTTGGCAGAATTAGGGAAAAAGAGAACCAGGAATCCTATGCTCTCTGTCTGCTCAATGAAGGAAAGGTAGTACATTATCGCATTGAGAAGGAGAGAAAGGGGAAATTCTCAATCCCGGAAGGAAAGAAGTTTGATAGCCTCTGCCAGGTTTGTTGGGTGTTGCCAACCAGCTGACTTTTACACCTGCATATCGACAGCATAGCTAGCATGGGTTTTGCTGGTCTGTAGTCCAAATATACTTTGCAAAATCATATCTTCTCCTGTCTTTCATTGTGGGCACAAAATGTGGGGAATATATGATTTATTTAGACCTTCTTAGACAAAATTAGGTTAACTGGGGTTATTGCTGTCGTTGAGCAAATTGCAGGAATCCCAGAAACTGAAAATGGGAACATTATATAAAAACAGTGAAATTCTGTGCCACTTTTGTTATACCCTCTCTGAAACACAACATGCTACGAGGGACTATAAATATAGGATTGTGTTGTGAGACATCTCTTGTGGCCTTTAAATTTTTTTCAATGTAAAACACAAAAGCAGAAATAAACTATATATTAATGTGGTTTTGTAAACCATTATGAAACCAAGATTTAAAGGATTTTTTTGCATGTACTTCACATTAATTCAGTGCACTGAGAAAGTTTAAATTTAAATCCCACCGACTCTTTATGCAGGCTCTGCCAAGTCATTTTCTCAGGTGACTTTCCTACAAAGGAGTAGCAACAGCAAATGCATGAATGATTTGTGTATTCAGTTTGTATAATGCCAATGCGACATGGGCAAGGGAAGGTTGTGCCTCTTCTCCCCGGGGGAATCTGTGGCCACTTTTTGGAGTATAGACATCTCTCTCCTGGGGAGGCGTGCAAGTTCATTCTTGCATGTTAAAATGAAAACACCAAAAGAGGATATACAGGTTTGTTGCACATCTGCCATTACTGCTTTTTAATCGAGGAAGCCACCCTCTGTCTTGACTCCCCATTACTATTAAGAGTAGTATTGATTAATGAAACGCCTAATACTGCACTTTGCAAATAATAGTGGCCTTAACCTATGAGCAACCAAGAGGTAACAAGCGGAAAAAGTAGTATGCTCTGGAACGCTGGTGCTGACTTGTGGTTGGGGATGATGGACAAGCTACTATGAAAGAAAGGGCCCGGGGTACTGAAGACAGATTCCGTGGTTGAGTCCAAGTGAATCCTAGCAAATGTGAGACCTCACAGTACTACATGTTCTCTGTGGTTGGGCTGGATGTTTTGTTTGCGTGCACATAATGTGAATGATTCGGATCTCTAAAGTGGCACAGGCGTGGTGATGAATGAATTTTGAAATCAAAGGACATGCCACCTGCTGCTGCATCATAGTATGCCAAATGTAACACGTGTGTTGATAAGCTAAATGCGCCATTTTTCCTTCATGGAGATAGTCCAGAGCTTGGAAAAGTTACTTTTTTGAACTACAACTCCCATCAGCCCAATCCAGTGGCCATGCTGGCTGGGGCTGATGGGGGTTGTAGTTCAAAAAAAGTAACTTTTCCACGCTCTGGGAGACACTCAGTAGCTCTATTCATGAGTTACTCTCTCTCTCTCTCTCTGTGTGTGTGTGTGTGTGTGTGTGTGTGTGTGAGAGAGAGAGAGAGAGAGAGAGAGAGAGAGAGATCTGTAACAGAGTAAGGCCACATTTTTATAATGTATTCATTCATTTTATTTATTACATTTATATCCAGCCTTTCCTCCCAAAGCCTTGCCCTTGCCATTGGATCTTATTTCTGCAACAAGTGGTGTGTTGCACGTATCTGTCCCATGCAGGGTCTCCCAATCAGGATACCTAGTTGTGCAGGTTTTCCAGACATGCAGAGTCCTACATGTGAATGGTGCTCATGCGTGTGAATTTTTCTGCAGACGATGCACACAGCACAGATTTGTTGCAGAATCAAGACTTGGGGGCAGGGCTAAAATGGCAGTCCTACTCCGTATGCCCTACATAAGAGTAATTTATGAACAGGGCTAGTGTGAATATCATCAGGTATGAAGTACGGCATGAGAGTTTATTTCACTTTTAAGTATGTAGACAGAATCATTTTTCCAGTTGTGTACATACTGCAAAATAAACTCTTTTTCTAGGGGCACAGCCAGAATCGCTTCAAAAAGTCCTCCATACTCATGAAGTCCTTCTGCGGCTCATGGTGAAATCTTGAGTTTTGCCCATCCCTATGTTAGACAGTATTTTGCTCGCCACTTTGGAAGTGGACTAATTATTGGATTCTTCCCCTCCCTCACAAAACTGAATCACAGGATCCCTTCCTGATAAATGGAGATCTAAAGGGAGAACGTGGCCTTGAAGGATGAGTTATGGTCAATGTGGATGGCTAACGAGAAAGTGGGGCTTTATTAAATCATTGCATGCAGCCTGGGAACAGTTTGGTAGGGAAAACATGAGGGAATGATTGGAGGCCGAGGAACAGACAAAGAGGTTGGCAGGGCAGGTGGCGGGATTCTCTGGCTGCAAGCCACTAGTAACAGTTCAGTGTAGGGTTTTCATCCTGTTTCCTTTTGCTCTAATCTTTTCTGTTTTATTTCTCCTCACAATAGCTAGTGGAACATTATTCCTACAAAGCAGATGGACTTCTAAGAATCATCACAGATCCAGTCCCAAATCCTCACTTGGCAAATGGTGAGTGACTGGGTTTATTTTGAATATTTAGAAGGTGAATCCATATGTGCATCATTAGTTAACTATAAAGGCTAAATCTAGGGAGGATGATGATGATTCCATTTGTAGGCCACTTTTCCACATAGTGTCTCCAAAGCGGCACTCAACCAAAAAATACTTACCAATATAGCAATATAACATTGCAATTTATTTTATTTATTTATTTTATTTATTATTTGATTTATATCCCGCCCTTCCTCCCAGCAGGAGCCCAGGGCGAAAAACAAAAGCACTAAAAACACTATAAAACATCATAAAAACAGACATTAAAATACATTAAAACAACTTTAAAAACATATTTTTAAAAAGCTTTGAAGACTTTAAAAAAAAGGTTTAAAAACATAATTGTTTTTTTAAAAAAGGTTTAAAAGCATATTAAAAAGCAATTCCAACACAGAAGCAGACTGCAATATACACATTATAACATTTCAATTCATTATAAAATAAACAATAATTAAAATACATCAATTAATTAAAATATATGAACCAGAGTCCAATATCTCACAGACCATTTCTTTTTACCACTTTAAACAAGTCCCTAATGCTAAGAAGTGAATAGAACCTATTGATGCTGTTCTGTCCCTTAGATATCTCTTATGCCACTTGAAAATTCATATTCATCTATTTCATACAAATTGTCTCAAATTGGAGTACTGAGATCATTTTAAAACAGATTTTCAAACTTTACTGATGAGGCAAAGCAGAACATGCAGTAGCGTGTGAATCGGGAACCTCCCAGATCATAAAGCTTGATTTGTTTTATCCCAAAATAAGAATAGAATAGAATATCTGAATATCAGTATCCCGATCTCTATGTATGGATGTGAAAGTTGGGCAGTGAAAAAAGCAGATAAGAGAAAAATCCACTCATTTGAAATGTGGTGTTGGAGGAGAGCTTTGCGCATACCATGGACTGCAAAAAAGGCAAATAATTGGGTTTAGAACAAATTAAACCAGAACTGTCACTAAAAGCCAAAATGATGAAACTGAGGTTATCATACTTTGGACACATCATGAGTAGACAGGATTCACTAGAAAAGACCATAATGCTGGGAAAAACAGAAGGGAGTAGAAAAGAGGAAGGCCAAAGAAGAGATGGATTGGTTCCCTAAAGGAAGCCACAGACCTGAACTTACAAGCTCTGAACAGGGTGGTTCATGACAGATGCTCTTGGAGGTCACTGATTCATAGGGTCGCCATAAGTCGTAATCGACTTGAAGGCACAGAACAACAACAACAATGTTTTTAGTGCTTTTGTTTGCCGCCCTGGGCTCCTGCTGGGAGGAAGGGCGGGATATAAATCAAACAACAACAACAACAATAATAGTAATAATAGAAGCATCCTGTGTTAAGCAAGTGGGGCACAGCTATCTTGGAAACTTCAGAGTTCCCTTTTAGTACTGTGTTTTGCAACAGGGCTGCCCTACCAAGCTTTAGGGGGTAATGACAGCATAGCGTAGGAGTATATTTAGCAGTTTGCTGCAACCTCAGAGTCCCTCTGTGAGAAATCCAGCCTCTTTGGGAGAGACCTGTAGCTTAATGGTAGAACATCTGCTTTACATGCAGAATGTTCTTGGTTCAATACCTGGTATCTGAGCTAGAGGAACCAATGGTCTGATTCACTATAAGGCAGGTTCCTAAGTTCCATTCCTTAGTTTTGTGACTACATTTTCAGCAGGATCATGCCAGAGCTAGACTGATTTGTGCACATTTATTCCCTACAGAATGTTTTTCTCCTGTCATTTTTCCTAGAAACAAATTCTGATAGTAGTTTACCTCATTCTCTTAGGCACGTCCTTCGCAACACATCGTAAGTCTCGTGGCAGCAAGGTAAGAAAATTGTACTGGTGAAAAGCAGTAATTATGGTTTCTGTTATATAACAAAAGTCTAAGGATGATTAATTTTTTTTTAGTTCTTAATATATGAATACTTGCTCTGATTTTCAGAAATGTTTGTGTATTTTCATACAACAGCATTAGACATATGGATTTATTTATTTTTTGCTCTGCCTTTCAGTTCTTTGCAAGAAATAATTTTGTGTAAAAATAATTACAGCAATACTTTGTGTGTGGCTATCTGGATACTGGAAATGGACAGGATCCAAGTGGTGCTGCTCCACTTGTGGACGGTGTAGGTTAGCGTAATAGGGAAAGGAGGAGATTTTTGGTGATTATTTTTCCCTGCAGCTTCCCAAACCCTCTGAAATCTACTCAGGAGGGTTCCCAACCCTCCAGAACAGTTTGGTTTGGGGTGGGGACTTCAGGAGGAGTCACCGAAAACCACCTCCTTCCCATTTCCATTGATGAAGTCCTTGCCATTAGTGGAGTCGTGACACCACTTGGATTCCATCCCCTTTCCTCTGCACACACAGTTCCTATATTCTGGGGAGAGAAAACACTAACTATACATTCAAAATAACTCATTTAAATTAAGATATTCTGCATGTATTTTCTTGCTCTGCAGCCATTGTTCCTCCAAAGCAATTTGAATGTGTTGACTACTAGAGTAGGGAACAGGGTGAAAGTGAGGTAGGATGAAAAAATAATAACAGTGGAGCCAAAATATTATAGAGGGCCATTATATGGAGAATGAGAGGGGAAATAGAACTCCAAGGAATGAAAACATTTGGTCTCAAGCACAGAGGCCTTTTGAAAATCCGACCCTGTTTTGAAAGAGTAGGCTTTTCTCCATGTCGTTCACATCGGTGCTGAAGGAGGCAGGGCATTGACTTCAAATTGAACGGCGATACCCTTTTAAGGTTGTACACTTACTCCAATTGCCACACCGCTTCTGGCATCTTTCACTATACGAACCTCCACTTGTTGCAGTTTACCATGATAGGGTGAAAACTGCTTACGCATGGGAGAAGAGGAACACTGTATATAAACAGCTTGCCACATGGAGCAACCTCCGCTCAGTTGGGTTTGAAGCAACCAATAACATGTTTGCATGGATGAACTGGGCCAAGGAGATTGAAGGTGTCTGTGTGTTTTAAGTAAGGTTTCATATTGGTTTACTATCTGGTAGTGCATATAATTAAAAAATAAAGGATGCGTTCAGAGCAAACAGTCTAAATATTAATTCTCTTACCATGATTCAGATAAAAAAATAAAATAAGAATGAAATGGAGATTTCTCTGTCCAGTGGCCTTACTTTCATTAGACATCTCCTCTGAATTTTTGCTAAATGTAGATCCCTAAGGATGCTTTTATAATCTATTGAATTTTAAAATAAGCAGCTGGACAACTTGATTAGAAAGCCAAACATGTTAAAGAAAAATGCTCCCCATAGTTTTGTTGAAGGCAAAACAAGTTACAGCTTTGAAAAGAAAAAAGAACACGCAGGAGAATTAATTTGCTACACAAAACATGTCAAACCTAGACCTGCCCTTTCCACTTACCTAGAATTATCTCCCTCATATAATAAATAAAAAAATACATGTGAATTATGAGTTTTGCTGTTTTCATTGACTCTCTGAAGAGCCAGTGTGGCGTAGTGGTTAAGGTGTTGGACTACAACCTCGCAGACCAGGGTTCGAATCCCCACACAGCCATGAAGCTCACTGGGTGACCTTGGGCCAGTCACTGCCTCTCAGCCTCAGAGGAAGGCAATGGTAAACCACCTCTGAATACTGCTTACCATGAAAACCCTATTCATAGGGTCACCATAAGTCGGAATCGACTTGAAGGCAGTCCATTTCCATTTTTCATAGAATCATAGAGTTGGAAGGGGCCTTGTAGGCCATCGAGTCCAGCCCCCTGCTCACAGCAGGAAATCCACAGCTAGAGCATCTCCCGCAGATAGCTGTCCAGCCTCTGCTTGAAGACATCCAGCGAAGGGGATCCCACCACCTCCCTAGGCAGTCGGTTCCATTGCCGAACTGCCCTTACTGTCAAGAAGTTCCTTCTAATGTCCAATCTGAATCTACGCTCCTGCAACTTAAAACCATTAGACCTAGTCCTACCCTCTAGGGCAGCAGTGAACAAATCTGTACCCTCCTCTATGTGACAGCCCTTCAGGTACTTAAAGAGTGTAATCATGTCGCCCCTCAGCCTTCTCTTCACCAGACTGAACATGCCAAGTTCCTTCAACCTTTCCTCATAAGACTTGTTCTCCATACCGGCTATCATCCTCATCGCCCTCTTCTGAACCAGCTCTAACTTGTCTATATCTTTCTTAAAATGAGGCAACCAGAACTGAACGCAGTATTCCAGATGAGGCCTGACTAATGCAGAATATAGTGGGACTATTACTTCCCTCGACCTGGAAACTATAGCTCTGTTTATGCAGCCCGAAACTACATTTGCCTTTCTTGCCGCAGCATCACACTGCTGGGTCATGTTCAACTTGCGATCCACTACAATTCCAAGGTCCTTCTCACACGCACTACTGCTAAGCCGGGTATTTCCCATCCTGTACCCATGCATTTTGTTTTTGTGGCCTAAATGCAGAATCCTGCATTTGTCTATATTGAATGTCATTTTATTAATTTTAGCCCAATTTTCTAGTTATCCAGGTCCCTTTGGATTTTATTCCTGTCTTCCATTGTGTTAGCTATCCCTCCCAGTTTCATATCATCCACAAACTTCATAAGGCTTCCCTCCACCCCGTCATCTAAGTCATTGATAAAAATGTTGAAGAGTATCGGCCCCAGGACAGAACCCTGTGGCACTCCACTCAAGACCTCCTTCCAATCCGAAGCAGAGCCACCGACGACCACTCTTTGAGTACGGTTTTCCAACCAGTTGTGAATCCACCTGACAGTATTTCCATCTAGTCCGCATTTGACCAGTTTGCTAATCAAAAGGTCATGGGGGACTTTGTCAAACGCTTTGCTGAAATCTAGATAGATTACATTTACAGCATTTCCACCATCTACTAAGCTAGTGACCCAATCAAAAAAAGAGATGAGATTAGTTTGACAGGATTTTTTCTTGACAAACCCATGCTGGCTCCTACCAGTCACAGCATTGTTATCTAGATAGTTGCCAGTGGACTCTTTTATTATCTGTTCTAATATCTTTCCCGGTATTGAAGTCAGACTGACCGGCCTGTAATTCCCCGGATCTTCTTTTTTACCCTTTTTAAAGAGCGGGACGACGTTTGCCCGTCTCCAATCCTCCGGCACCTCTCCCATTCTCCAGGATTTCTCAAAGATGATGGCAAGAGGTTCCGAGAGTACATCAGCAAGTTCCTTCAATACTCTGGGATGCAGTTCATCAGGCCCTGGAGACTTGAACTCATTTAGGTTAACTAGGTATTTCCTGACTATCTCCTTATCAATCTTGAACTGCAATCCCGACCCCTTACTGAGATTGCTACCGATGCAAGGTTGCACACTGTTCCCTTTTTGGGAGAAAACGGAGGCAAAATAGGCGTTCAGCAGTTCTGCCTTTTCCTTGTTATCTGTCAACATTTTGCCATCCTCATTGAGCAGCAGTCCCACCGTTTCCTTGGTCTTTCTCTTGCTTCGAACGTATTTTCTCCCAATTCAATTTCAATCTGAAAAACCCCTTGTTGTTGTTCCTCGCTTCCCTCGCCAGCCTCAGCTCATTCTGGGTTTTAGCTTTCCTTACGCTATTCCTGCAAGCCCGAGCTGCTCGTCAGTACTCTTCCTTGGTGATGCATCCTTCCTTCCATTCTTTATACATGCTCTTTTTTATTTTTACCTCCTCCACCAGTCTTCTGTGTAGCCACATTGGCTTTTTCCGATGTCTTCTGTTTTTCTTCCTCTTTGGAATTGTTTGCGATTGCGCTTTTTGTAATACGTTCTTCATGAACTCCCACACTTCTTGGGCTCCTTTTTTCTTTAGTCTATCTAGCCACGGGATCCTACCATCATTTCCCTGAGCTTGCTAAAATCGGCTTTCCTGAAATCCAAGGTCCATATTTGACTATATTCTTCTTTGGCATTCCCCAGAATCACGAATTCCAGCATTACGTGGTCACTTTCCCCCAAGGTACCGACCGCTTTAATTCCCGTGACCAATTCGTCCCTGTTAGTTAAGTTCAGGTCCAGGATTGCCGATCCCCTTGTTCCTTCTACTTTTTGAAAGAGGAAATTATCAGCAAGGCCCATCAGGAATTTGTTGGAGGCTTTGTGCTTCGCAGAGTTTGTCTCCCAGCAGATATCCGGGTAGTTGAAGTCCCCCATCACTACCACTTCTTGCCTCCTTGAAGGCCTTTCCTGCCGCCTTTCCTGAAGACAAGCTTATGATGCAGTTGCTAGGGCAGCCCACACACAACTAGGATTGGAAAAAGAGGCTTCCTCATCATATTGCTTCACAATAGACTTGTGCTGCAAAACCTAAGTACTACTTAGTGTCCAGAAGTGTCTTGAGTTCCAACATCTTTTTTGTGAAATATGTGCATTCTTTTCTGCCATTATTGTTTTCATGCATTTGAAGACACAGGGTATGATTTCTCAGAATGTACCTATGTCTTTTAAAAGTTGTTTGTGAAACCTGCCCCTGAAGGTAATGCAAAAACAGCTGACCCCTTAATTTATGTACACATTCAGAGCATGCAGTTCTGTTCCTATTGACTTTAATGGAACAGGATTACAGTCAGAATAAGCACTGAACTACCTGAGTGTTCAAAAAAGCTAGCTATTTAAATACACAACTGCCAATATGCACAGTTTTCTGGTTTGGAGGATCTTGGTGGGTGAATCTTTTATTAATATAGTTCCACAGACTTCTTAAACCTAAACTATAAGATTAACATTGCAATCCTATACATGTCTACCTCAGAAGTAAACCCCATTGAGTTCAGAGGGAGTTGCTTCTTGGTAAGTTCATAGTGGATTGCATCTTCAACCTAGTTACCCCCTTGGAAAACCATCCTCACTTATTTAAGGAAGAATTTTAAAAAATAACCTTGCATTCAACATTCATGTTTCAGAGTATCACAATAAACAATTGTATCTCATTTTCTCCAGCCAAATCAAGTGCTTTGAAAAACAGACTGGAAGAGCTTATTCTTTTGAAGCAAGGAGCAAGACTGTTTTAGAGTGATGACAGTTCAGATGCAATGATAAACTATGGTTTGTCATTTTGGGAATGAGCATAGCAGAGGCTTGGCCTGCCATACTTCCTCAACTTCATTTTCCTGCAGTGTGGCCAAGAGGAGGAAATCTGAAGTTTTCGCTAACATTTTTTAAATCATAGTTTAGTGTTTCATCAGAGCCCTAAACTGTGGTATATTTAACTATGATTCATTAGAACAAGGCAGTTTCATAAAGCAAAATTTGAACTTGGCTTGTTTCAATAAACTGTACTTAAGGCTAATTGCCATTGCTAGGCTGGCACTTACTGCTAACCAGAATTGGAAAGGAAATCTTCAGGTGATCTTGCAGCCACACCAGGATCATAAAATAGGATCCAAAAAAATGATACCAAAAGCAGCCCAATGATTGCTAAATCATTGACTGAAAGCCACCAGTGTTCAGCAGAAACCATCTGGGACTGTAGGTCAACAGACAATGGGTCTTATACACGAGGAGCAATGATTCAATCCAGTACTCAAAGGGAAGGTTCCTACATGTGAATCATGGAGAAAAATGCAAAAGTCCACAGTTGAGCCCTACTCTCAGTAGAGAGTTTGGAAACCACTATTGCAGACAACTTAAGAAAATAGGTATGTGTGTTAAACATTTCTTTTAATTTTTCTGATACACTTATTTATTCTTTTGATATCCTTTGTGGTTTCTAGACTTGGTCAACATGTGGAATTATCACCAGAATCAAATCACACACTTTCCCAAAGCTGGGAAGCAAAAAAGTGCATAAATGCAGTGTTTTGTAGATGTGTGGAGGGACTGACCCTTACTCAGCTCACTCACAACTCTTTTTGATGGTTTGACTCCATGCCTTGCTGCTAATCCTTTGTGCACATTTGGCAACTTTCTTCAGTGTTTACTTCTGACCTGACAGCTTCATGCATCCTGGAATCAGGGGTGGCGTGTGGTTACAAATAAGGTCAGGAATGTACATCCCTCCCCCCCAGTTGCCTCCTTAACCCTATCCCATACAGGATTGGGGGGTGAAAACTGCTGTAGTGTTACACGTCTGAGTCGAGAGCTAGCACTATAGAACTATAACTGTTAAGGTTTTGGACTAGGCGACCAGGAGCTGCACATGTAGCCCTGGAGTTCAGTAGTCTCGTGCTATTGGGGGCTGGGGTGGGGGTGCTTCAAATTATTTTTCCTACACACACCCCACAACAATTCTTCACAGGCTCCCAACATTTAGTTAGACTGTTTACCTCTCAGCCTGTCATGTAAATGCAAGTGATGTTGGACATCCTTGATGGCCTATTTTTGTAGTCTCTTGAAGGCCTTCAAGCAGTTCAGGATCAGCCGCATGCAGACTATAATAGGATGATGATAAAATTGTTCACTGGCTCTTACAAAGACTTCATGGAGGATTAGTACACAGTTTAGAAGTATAACAAGGCGACAATCCTACATACGCACCTGCAAGTTAGTCCCGTTGAACTCATTGGGGCTTACTTCTGTTCAGAGTAGATATGTAGAGGCATGCACGTTAGGAAAACTAACTAAGATAATGAAAATAGTTAATTAAGGTAATGAAGAGTAATATTTGGGTGCTTGTGCTTATTAACACTGGTTATTTTTAGGAGAAATGAATGGAAGCCAGCTTGCCCCCCCTTTGTATGTTACATTAAAAGTTCCAATAAAAATACTTCCTAATTGGTGAAGCAGATTGGCACATGCCTGCTTCTTTTCCCATAAGTGTGGGGCAGATCAGTTCTCTGTGTTTCTTTTATCTAATAAATGGGGGAAATTAAGTGGATTTTACATGTCTCTCTCCTTCATGCTAGTCCTAATCAATTCTGAAATGAACAAACTTTAAATCGCTGATCATTTAATCTGGTTTAGTCTGATTTTGCTGGATGAGACTACTGCATCTCTCAGTTTCTCGTTAGTGAAAAGATCCACGGCTTAGGACGTAAGATTTGGAGGGGGAAAGAAGTAAAGGGCTTCCACACTTCCTGCCTCCCTGTTTCTCTGCTGTATTCAAAGTCAAGATTTTGCATCTTCCCCCTAACAAGTGCAGAGATGGGAAGCACGTATCCATGTACTTATCTCATTTAAATTATATTGTACCAAAGATTTGGAAACAATTAAATTCCTGCTTCCATGTATTTAATGGGATACACAGCAAATTAGATACACTTTTTAGAATGGATGCAGCAGGAGTACGTTTGTGCTATAGTGTTTAGAACTGTGGAGCAAGACTGCAGTCATAAATGCATTCAGACATACTGTTCCATGAATATTACTCAGAAGTAAGTCTGAGTAAAAATGTTTAGGGTGCCAAATGCCTACTTGGAAGAGTGAATAGATTTGTCTGTCTCCCTAATGACTTGGTTTCATTTGAATCAGTTTTATTTCACCTACTGTCTTTTTCTTCATCAAGGCATCCTTAATAGTGTTACAGACTGATAGAGGTGCAGGAATACAAACAAGACTTAAAATGACCACCAAAACCAAAATTCTTTTCAGGATCTCAGTTTCTCTGCAAGTTAAGCTTAAGCAACGTAGGCCCTGCAGTCATTCAGCTGCAAACCCATTAAAATAAAATTTACAGACATAGCTGAGCAACAATAAACAAAATCTGCTGAACAGCCTTTATAGGTAGCCTGCAGGTAGCACATGCTGGCTGGGGCTGATGGGAGTTGTAGTTCAAAAAAGTAACTTTTCCAAGCTCTGGTCCCATGAGACACACAGGTAGTCCTTGCTCAAGAATGCACTGGCCCGTGACAGAAGTGAACCAGGTAAACACGGACACAGTCAACACCACTTTTCCAGCCATCGTAACTCTGGGAATTTTATCTCTGACAGTCTTTTTCACATGTGTGATCCTGGTTAATGGGTTGCCACCAACTGTCAGGACTGACTGCATGCCGAATAAAATGCCATTGGTAAACCATCCTTTTGTATAGTCAATTTTATTGACTCATGCTGAAAATAAAGCCAAGGGCCAGGAACATAGATGAGGAGCTTGTCAGTTTGACAGGGAAGATATAGAGACAGGCAAAAAAAAAATGATTAGTGAGATGAACCTATGTCTACCACTTTAAATACTGGGAGATATAGATGGGTTCACTCTCAGACTTACTGATTCAGAGTTTTTTTGGGATATGTTTATATATGATGCAGAGACCATAAAAAGGAAGTCGTGAAAAACATAATACAGAGTAGGGAAACAAACATTGAGCAGCTTCAGTTAGAGCGGGTGGAGAATTCTGCAATAAGACCAGCAATTCTACAGAGCTACAATTTGAACACAAAGCCATTAGTTAATTCCCTCGTCAGGAAATGCTGTGAAATATTTGCCAGAATTCTTTAGGCTTTGTCATGTGTCTTTTTATTTTGCTGGCATACGTATGCAAGAAATAACCTGGAGGTTTAGGTAAGCTTTGCTTGCTTCCTTATGCATACTTTCATCGCCTATATCTTTCATTGCTTAGTTCTTGTCATATAATACTCTCCTTAATACCCCAAAAATATGCTAATGGAAGAATCTGATTATGTGCCACAGCCACCTTTACCTGTTCCTGGCTGGAATGATGGTTGTGCCTTACCTTCATCCTCATCATCTAACACTTCTCCATATAACCCTTATGGGCCATCATGGATAAAGCAAGGTAGGCATTGATATCACTCCTTTATTGATAGTAGTTGTCGTTCAAGATAGGCCAAGTCATTTGTGTTATCTTGCCACATATTCAAATCTTACTTGCCTTCACTCTAGATGTCTGCAACTCTCAAAATAGGATCTAAGGGTTAGGCAGATGTTTTGGTCACATCTTTCCCTTGTAAACGTTAGATTTTAAAACCGTGTGACCTTGGGCCAGTCACTGTCTCTCAGCCTAACCTACCTCAGAGGTATAATAATAATGATGATGATGATGAAAACTTGCTTTGCCTTTACTGTGACTTCAGATGGACTTTGAATTGATGTGCTCGTTAGTGCTTGCTAGTATTATAAGGCTTTCCTTCCACCTTGAATTTAGTATCATCTTAATCCCCCTTCTTTCTTTTGGGCCTGGTTAGGTTCCTAACTTGAATAAGAGACCCCAATGAGCTTATCTGGCCAGTGTGGTGTAGTGGTTAAAGTGTTGGACTAGGACCTGGGAGGCCAGGGTTCAAATCCTCACTCAGCCATGAGACTAACTGGTGAGCTTGTGCCAGCCAGTCTCTCAGCTGAGCCTACCTCACAGGATTGTTGTGATGAGGAGCAAGGGATCCATGTATGCCACCTTGAGCCTTGGAGGAAAAGTGGGATATAAATGTAACAATAAATAAATTCCGCTCCTCCAAGTAGCCTTGCTACACCAAAGAAAGATTCTATCCCAAACTTGATTCTAAAGCCTTTGGAAAAGGAAGCCTTGTGTTTTCCTGTTCTGAATAGGTCCCAACACTAGCTGGAAACAATAGCCAAGAACCTAGTAGCAGTTTTCTTTTAAAAAGTCAAGTTCCCAGGGATGTCATCTATTCCTTCTTATTTTGAGGTGGACAGATGCTTATGCAGAAATGTTAAAGTGCTAAACATGGAAACTGGTAAAACCCTGAATAATTGTGGTAATTCATAATGCAGAAATCTTCAAAAAAAAGTCCTGGAAATGCTTTATAATGCCTAGAAATGCTATTTATAATGAGCATATTTGTCACAACGTTTAATTATTTTTATTTAGAAAATTAGAACATTTATAAACCGCTTGATCAAAAAGCTCTCCAAGTGGTATTTCAGTCCCACTACGTTCAGTTGCTGATATTGCTGAAGAGGTATAGTGATTTGACCCAAAATTCATGCAATTCACCCAGTAATTCAAGGAGAAACTGTTTTGTGAAACTGTCTCCTCCTAAGCTTTGTTTTGCCAAATCATTTTGTTGATTTATCAGCACATTTACTTGGGAGTAAATCCCTTTGAACTTTCCTAATTAGACATGCATAGGACTGTATTGCTAATTTATTTTTTTTCCCCAATTCCGCACCAACACCCACACACAAATAACATGGGACCACTTTTAAACTTTTAGGTCTGTTTTCAAGTGAAGCATCTTTGGAATTTTGCAAAACCTTCTTAATTTTTTTAAAGGCCAAATGTGGGGAAAAAGGTTTTTCCTAGTCTTTCAGGGTTAAAGATAGGATTGCATGGAACTACACACTGACTTTCCATTTTCACAAGTCTGCTTCAGTCACTGCAGTTACTTTAAGATGGTTTGCTGGAGGAATGAGCAAAATATTAGAAGAGCTGTTTATTTGGCGTAAAGTCAGACAAGCAGGTGCCTGTTAAACAACCAACAAAAGAGGGGGTTGGAGGGAAGAGGTTAGGAGATGACAAATTGAGATGAGGGTGGGGAGCAGTGGGTAATGGAAATGCAACTAACATGCATCTGGGAGGCCTAGTCAGCAAAGGTGTTGCTGCGGAAAGTCGGTTTCAAGAAGCTTACCAATTGTGGTTGGTAAAAATAGACTAAAGTAATGACAACAGAAGATTTATGTAACTTTAAAGTTGACATTGAGGACACTGAACTTGTCAAGGATTATCAATACCTTGGCACAGTCATTGACCAAAATGGAGAGAATAGTCAAGAAATCAGAAGAAGGCTAGGACTGGGGAGAGCAGCTGTGAGAGAACTAGAAAAGGTCCTCAAATGCAAAGATGTCTCACTGAACACTAAAGTCAGGATCATTCAGGCCATGGTATTCCCAATCTCTATGTATGGATGTGAAAGTTGGACAGTGAAAAAAGCGGATAAGAGAAATATCAACTCATTTGAAATGTGGTGTTGGAGGAGAGCTTTGCGCATACCATGGACTGCAAAAAAGACAAATAGTTGGGTGTTAGAACAAATTAAACCAGAACTGTCACTAGAAGCTAAAATGATGAAACTGAGGTTATCCTACTTTGGACACATCATGAGAAGACATGATTCACTAGGAAAGACAATAATGCTGGGAAAAACAGAAGGAAGTAGAAAAAGAGGAACACCAAACAAGAGATGGATTGATTCCATAAAGGAAGCCACAGACCTGAAGTTACTAGATCTGAACAGGGTGGTTCATGACAGATGCTCTTGGAGGTCGCTGATTCATAGGGTTGCCATAAGTCGTAATTGAGTTGGAGGCACATAACAACAACAACCAATTGTGGTAGAGGCTGTTGCTGGCATATGGTGCTGTCTGGAAGGAGAAGTGAATAAGAAATAAGGGAGAGGCCTAACATTCGACAGTTCTTGTGTTAATATTTTTTTTAATTGTTTTTATTGAGTTCTTGTGTTAATATCAGGGAGAACAGAGGCATTCATATCACATACACACATGCAATGTAAAATCTGTCCTGTTGTTCAACGTGTAGTTGATCAGAGGTTCCCCATGGACACGGAGGTCTATGTGAGTCCATATGTAGACACAGAAGAGATAAAAGCTACCCTTGACCGAAATCTGCTGACCCTGGAAGAGCAGGAAATTGGTTCTGGTAATTTTGGCACTGTGAAAAAGGGCACCTATGAAATGAAAAAGTAAGTTTTGAAATTCTCTCCATCTTGATTTCTTTGTCATACATCTTTGATACTGCTACTTTTAAGTCGTGAATCTGACATCCTTTCCCTCAGCCAGCAGCAGCCCAAGGGGGGTGATGGGGGGAGCACATGCCTGATGTCAGCAATGCTTCTACTTTCCAAGATGGGATGGGGTGAGGTGGCAACAAGGTCACGGCTGTTCCAGGTTGGTGCTGTTGGCAACGCGCAGGAGTGACCTATTAATGCCATCATCCCAGAGCCACCCTGCCCAGGCCATCACCTTACCCCACCCCATCGCTGGGAGGGTGGCACTGGCCGCTCTGCCTCTTCATGCGCCGCTGTTGACCTTTGCCTTCCCCAATCTGGTGCCCTCCAGATATTTTGGACAATGACTTCCATGAGCCCCAGCTGCAAGTCACACAGATGGAGAAGGTTGCTTTACCTGGTACAGGAGTACATTCCATGAAATGACCAGGATCTATTATTCTGTCATCAACAGTGGTTTGTTTCGGTTTGTTTGTTTTTTAACGTTAAGGGTATACTAAAGTTGTTTTCCTTCAGTAATTTAAAAAAGTGAAAGCTAATCCCACACATTTTTGCTCTAAAAATAAGTCACACTTCATTTCATAGAACATAGATTTGCAGCTGTGCAGCCCAAGCCCACATGGGTGCCAGCAGGAATTTCTGGGCCAAGGACATTGTAGGTAGATTGGGCCCTCTGTCCCACTGGCAAAAGAAGACAAACATTTGCATATACTTTGGGTCATGTGCAAAATTCATCGTCTTTTGGGTGTACAGTGGAGGGACCAAAATTAAGTCAGGAGCCACATGCAACGAATATGATGTCTGACAGACATCTTACCTGAACTGAAGCTTTCCCTATAATTGTTTTTCCATACTAGAAAAGACTTAACCTGTTGAACGTCTGCCTTAAGAACATAAGAAGAGCCTGCTGGATCAGGCCAGTGGCCCATGTAGTCCAGCATCCTGTTCTCACAGTGGCCAACCAGGTGCCTGGGGGAAGCCCGCAAGCAGGACCCGAGTGCAAGAACACTCTCCCCTCCTGAGGCTTCCGGCAACTGGTTTTCAGAAGCATGCTGCCTCTGACTAGGGTGGCAGAGCACAGCCATCATGGCTAGTAGCCATTGATAGCCCTGTCCTCCATGAATTTGTCTAATCTTCTTTTAAAGCCATCCAAGCTGGTGGCCATTACTGCGTCTTGTGGGAGCAAATTCCATAGTTTAACTATGCGCTGAGTAGAGAAGTGCTTCCTTCAATGCAGCTGTGAAAGGCACAAAAATGGCGCTCTCCCCTAATGTCAATACTAAGCCATGCAAAGAATTCACATTTAATGAGTTGTAGAGCAGTTATGTTACTGCGGATCTGTCAACAGTTGATCTTAGGCTAGCAATAGTGCATTCAACGGCAGACCAACAGGTCCATATTTCAGATCAGGGGGCGGGTGGTGAAAAGAGATTTTACAGCCACCAAGGTCCAGATACCCATGCTTGGATAAATTCAGGTTAAATAATTAAAATGGAAACAGTGTCTTCAAAGTCTATTTGTTGTGATTATTTATTGACATTGTATAACAACTGCAGCAATGTTATCAGCACAGGCCATACAGCGACCCTTTTCTTGTTTTCTGTGTTGAGGACAAGGACTTCAACCTTTGATACAACCATTTAAGTGTTTATACCAATTCCCAACCCCAAGGATCCCCCTATTTTTCCCCCATTGGTGGGGGAAAATTAATGGTTCCTTCCCCCATTACTGTTGCTGTTGTAGTCAGCAGCCCCCTCTTGCACTCCTACAGTCCCCTTTAAAAACAAACAAATAATCAAAAAACACTCCAGGGTTGTCATATGCTCCTCTCCCTCAGCCCTCTCCTGCAATATGGATATACTAACAGGTTTTATTTGCATTAGCAGGGTAGTTTTTTAATGGCTGCATAGAAAAAAAATGACATTTTTGCATGAAAGTAAGCCTGTGTTAGAGTATGAATGTTTGCTGTCGCTACTACTTTTTGCTTTTTGATGGACACACCACTGCCCAGTCACAGCTGCACTAAAATCTTAGATTTCTCAGTTATTTTATCTGAGCAACAATCACTACTTGAGCAGGAAATAATGAAAAAAGTTTCAAAGTGAGACAAGAAGTACCATAAATACAAATCAGGCAGTCCCGTCTCTATTGTCGGAGTCTAGAAACAAAAATTTGAATGATGACCCCTCTCCCCCGAAAAAAAAGGCGAAAACAAACCTTCACAATTAACCAGGAAGTTCCTTCTGCATTGTCTGCCTTCTCTGTGCATATGTAACTGTGGGCTTCTCTAACACACTTGCTAGTTAGAGCTGTGACATCACTCATTGGCTAAAAACAGTGGAAGGTGGAAGCAGGCTGATTCATATCTCTCAAAACATTTACTTTGAAGGGTACCTGCCTACAATGGCAGCTAGTAGCTTCATGTCAGTGGGACAGTGGAATCCACTCCGGGTTTTAGTGTGAACCTTGGACAGCTCCTTGAAAGTTAAACTAAAATCTGGAGTGGATTCCACTGCCTCATTAACATGGTGGCACCAGCTGCCACTACCTGCATATTTTGCTTCATAACTTTCACTCTAGGAGGGCTAGAGACTTATACTGCATGAATTAAAAATGTTAGTTGCCACTTCTCTGAGGTGATACACACAGCCACACTTAGAAATGGGAAACTGAATAGACTGAGCATGTGCCAATCAGGGAAGACTCCTTTGAGCAAGGCATATAATGTAAGTTTCCTGGTGGTTTATTTGCAGAGGGAAAACAACAGTGGCTGTGAAAATTCTCAAGAACGAAGGCAATGATCCCGCCATAAAAGATGAACTGCTGAGAGAAGCACTTGTAATGCAACAACTGGATAACCCTCATATTGTCCGAATGATTGGCTTGTGTGAGGATGAGTCCTGGATGTTGGTAATGGAAATGGCTGAACTTGGCCCATTGAATAAATATTTGATAAAACACAGGTAACGTTTATTGAATTCTTGAACTTTAAAATGCAAAATCAATAGACTGTAACTTTAACACTAACATGGGTGCTAGAAATGTATAATGATGGTTTTCCAAGGCTTAATTTTTTTCTGAGAGCCCACTTACACTGCTGGTTTGTGCAGAAGATTCTAATGTCCAGCCATGTTAGTGAAATTCAGTAAAAAACTGAAGCAGTTTCCGTAAATGAAACTAAACCCATCAGGTCCAGGGAAGAGAAGGGACTGTGAAAAGCTAAATGGATCAATCAGTGACAAGGCGTAGACTTAGGGGAGTGACCAATGCTAAAGCAATTTAGATCTCCCCCCCAAAAAATCCCAGACGTATGGATGTTTGAAAATTGGGTTTTCACAATATAAATCAGACCATAAACAGGACATATATGGATCTCAAATATGGAAAATGTGGATTTTATAGTTAGGTATTCATGGGCCCCTAGACACACAAGCTTGCCTGCTGACTTGGGAGACAAGGAATTTGGCTGCCATGTTACTGAATTTAGTATTTCACAAATGAACTTCTGCATGGGGACATAAAAAGAGCATGTATCATGTGCACTTTTGTCCATTAGCCATATTTAATATACATAGGAGAAAGCTATAAAAGTGGTTTTCTGGGAGTTTTACGCCTATTGCCCACAATGCTTTGCTTGTGCTGGCTTCTGGTCAACATCAGGCAAGTTCACTTCCCAGTGACTAGTGTCAAGTTATGAAAATCTGCTGAGCCGAACTGTAAGGATGATTGATAGGGATTTTTATTCATTTTTCTTTAAAGACTTTATTATGTATTTTGACAATCGGTACAGCTAGACTGAAGACATTAATTTTGGAGGTGTGGAATATCAAAATAATGTACAAAACTTTAAACATTTAACATGGAAAATATTCAAAACCTATGTGAGACACAGAAAACCTTAAAACCTTTGATATACAAAGTATTAGAAGAATTCAGATATTCTTAAATTCTTGAATCATTCAAAAGAGAACTAGTTGAATAACAGATTTAACTGAATTTTAGCAATACCTGATGATAGTAGAATTGTCAGAATGAATAATTACATGATAGGTGTGCTCTCAAAAGAGTCGAGAAATGTGTACAGTGCGTCATTACTGTTTGTTCTCCAGTATGGAGCCCTTCTAGATGGGACACCTTCAGTCTTGAAAAGTGCAAGCATGTAATGGGTTTGTAACATAAGCATTTATAATACTTATATTTGATAACACACTCACACACCCTTGCATGTTCCTCACATTCAAACAAAAGATTGCAAAGCTGGCTGCAAGGAAAGGGGTGCGTGCCCCCCAACATCATTTATGGAGGGTTTACTAGCCCTCAGGAGCAGATTTGTAGCACATCTGGGAGCCTGTAAGGTGGAGGAAAGGAAAGGCAAATCCATTTGCACAATGTGGGATTCGACCCAAAGAAAATCTAGTAACAACTGATTAAAATACAATAAACAAACTGCCATGAAATAATGAGTGAAAATATACTACAAATTGCTAAAGGTGCAGTTTTTGTTTTTCAGAGATGTCACAGAAAAGAATATCATAGAGCTGGTTCATCAAGTGTCCATGGGGATGAAATATTTGGAAGAGAACAACTTTGTGCACAGAGATTTAGCTGCGAGAAACGTACTGCTGGTTACACAACATTATGCCAAAATCAGTGACTTTGGACTTTCCAAAGCACTGGGCTCTAGTGATTATTATCAGGTAACTAGCAGTTCTGCCCTTGCTTGCTTCACTCGCCAACCCTGCCTACTCTTGCCAGCGCACCCCCACACACACACAGGTCACCAGCACTCCTCCTCCTTTCCCCTGCCCACAGGTCGCCAGCGCTCCTGCCCTCTATGGGTCAGCAGCCCTCCCCCCATGGGTTGCCAGTGCTGTACCTCTCTAACCCTCACCAGCACGTCCACCTCCCTCCCTGCACATGGGTCACTAGCAGTCCCCCTCCACCCCTCCCCTCATGGGTCACCAGTGCTTCTCCTCCACCCACAGGTCACCAGCCCTCCCTCCCTCACTCCCATGGGTCATCAGCCCTCACCCCTCCCACGTATCATGAGCCCACTCTTCCCCTTTCCCCCCATGGGTCACCAGCTCTCCCTCCATCCCCCTCATGGGTCTCCCCTCACACGCAGTCTCCCTCCCTCCCACAGGTCCCCCTTCCTCTCCCCCAACCAACCCACCCCCCAGCCAAGGGCCACGCCCATCCACCGCTGGGCACCTTGCTTGCCTCCGCCGCCACCGCACTTGCTCGCTCACCTGTTTGCTGCAGGCGCTGTCACCATTGGGCCCTTGCCCCCTAACCTCACAGCATCACAACTTGCGCCTGCACAGAAGCGTGTAGCGCAACACAAAAATATTACATAGAAAGATATTTCACCCTGTTAAAGTGCCTTGGCTGAGACTTCTTGTCACAGCGTCACTGTAGCTTTCTGTGATATGCAAGTACTTCCGCTGTAGTTTACAATTGGTAAGCCACTCTTCAATACAAAACATAATCAGGGCAGCACAGGCACCACTGCAAGGCATCTTTTCTGGGTCCTTGTTCTCTGAAAACTAATTGGACAACCTGCTAGCTGTCACTGCTGCCAGCTGAGCCAAGCAGGGAGCGGCAGGTTTTTGTTGTTATATGCCTTCGATTACGACTTACGGCGACCCTATGAATCAGCGGGTGCAGCTATGCTGTCTGTGCTGAGTAGATTCTAGCAGGTTGCACGTATACACACCCACACTGATGACATCATTGGCTCACAGCACGATGCTACACTGGGAACATTGGACCCCTCAGTGGTTAACCTTCCCCCCCTTCTCTCCTTACTGTAGATGCACGGACCATCCCCTAAGCTGTCAGAAGAGGGTAGACTTTAAAACCTCAAAAAAATTCAAAAACGAAATTGTTTCTACTTATCGCTGTATATATGGCTAATGGTATATATGGCTAATGATCTCTCCATTTACTTGTGGAATCATTGTAGGCACAGCGTTATGGGAAATGGCCAATCAAGTGGTATGCTCCAGAATGCATGAACTTCTTCAAATTTTCAAGCAAGAGCGATGTTTGGAGTTTTGGTGTCTTAATGTGGGAGGCTTTTTCCTATGGGCAAAAGCCATACAAGGTATGTATATATGTGTGTGTGCTTGTTGTTTTCCATATTTTAACGCAGATTCAAGACTTTCTCCGTGAGCCAAAACCACAGCGCTGGCACAGACAGTATTGGCATGCTCAAACATAACAAAAATCTCCAGAAACAAACTGGGGGGGGATCCCCCAAACAGCCCCATAATAATGATAAATATGCTTTAAAGGGTTTTTAGTGCTTTTGTGTGCCACCCTGGGCTCCTACTGGGAGGAAGGGCAGAATATAAATCTAATAAATAAATAAATAAAATAATAACTCCGTGTCATGGAATCATGAGAGACTGGAGAAGAAATAAAAGGATAGCCGGGTGGTGGTGGTGAATGGAGTGGCAGTAACAGGAGGACAAGAGACATATAGATCTATCTGAAATGTGAAATGGAAAAGGACTGCCTTCAAGTCGATCCCGACTTATGGCAACCCTATGAAGAGGGTTTTCATGGTAAGCGGTATTCAGAGGGGGTTTCCCATTGCCTCCTTCTGAGGCTGGTCCTCCCCAGCTGGCCAGGGCCTGCTCAGCTTGCCATATATCTGCACAAGCCAGCCCCTTCCTTGTCCGCAACTGCCAGCTGGGGGGCAACTGGGTTCCTGGGGACTATGGAGCTTGCCCACGGCTGCACAGGTGGCAGGGCACGTGACCCCTGAGCCACTTGCTGTGGGGGTGATCTTTAGCTGGCTCTTGATGCCCAGGAGACACGAACTGGGATTTGAACGCACAGGCTCTGGACTCCCAGCCAGGCTCTCCTCCCCACTGTGCTATACCAGCTGTTATCTGAAATGTAGAACGGGCCATTTCATGTCTCTCCCCAATTCCCTCTAACAATCTATTTTTAAGTGTCCCCTGGGGACAGAAGAGACTTCAGTGGAGAAATCAGATAATTTAACATAGGTGGGATCAGCACAAGTTATGTCTGCCCCACTCAAAACCCAAAATGCAGATTCAGCATGCATGCTCAGTGGGCAGAGGATGCGGACTCACTGGGGGGGGGGGGGAGGTCAGGGAGTCAAATGGAGATGCGGGAACCAAAGAGAGAGGCACTCCATGTTTTCCCAGAGCCTCACTTGTCTCTGTAAGTAATTCCATCCGACCAAAATCCTTTCTCACTCTGTTGCAGGGCATGAAAGGGGGAGAGGTTGCTCAGATGATTGAACTAGGATTGCGCATGGAATGCCCACCTGCCTGCCCACCTGAGATCTATGACTTAATGAAGTTGTGTTGGACGTATAAGTGAGCATCATCATATTCCTGTTTCTTCTGATAAAAATATTGGATTGCTTGTGACTTTCTCCCCCTGCCCTTTCTTTGCTTTTTCTGCATTTTAAATTGGGGGGGGGGATTAAAATATATGATCTGTCCTAAATGTCTTGAGCCAAAAGAATAAAAATGTGAACTAGCAATAATTGTTCAGCTACCTAGCACAGCAAGGAAAAACAGCAAATAATCCCCTGCAAGCCCATTTGGAGTATAGATGATTGGGATCTAGCTTTTAGCGGAGAATGCTGCACAGCTGCTCAGAATCACTGTGCACAGCTACATAGCAGCTGCCAGTTTCCAGTTCAGCATTTTCCAGAATTAGGCTGACAAAACGCTGGACTGCAACAGCTACGCAGTTGTTGAGAATCCATGAAAAATACATCTAATATGCCATTTAAAAAGTAGGTATGGTTTTTAAACCTCAAAAGCAATGTTGATGAAAAAAAATACAAACGCATTGCTTCCACCGAAGAAGATAGAGTGGTGTTCTTGACCCTCTCAATGCTTCTCACAAACAGAGGACCCTTCCTTCAGTGATGGGGGTGCCCTAAATTATTGTAGGAGAGGCCTTAGAAGAGACCCACTTAGCAAACATTCTGGGTCATATGGGAACCGAGTATGAACTAATCCCAAGCATGGTGCTTGATCTAAGGGCCCCTTCAAGTATTTTCTCTCTGAGGAAGGCCTTTTTACATCTATGGGAGAAATTGCCTAAAGCAATGGGGTGCTGTTGGATGCTCCTCCGGTCCCGCTCCTGGACTCCCAGGGAAGCTCAAGAAGTGGCTGGTGCCTTCCAATCTCCACCAGTCCGAGAGCTGCCCACTCCTCAAGAGGAAGAGAGACGGTCTTTATAATCACATTGCAGCTGGGAATTGCAGTCTGTCTTCAGCTACCCGACTTCCTTCTCATAGCTGTCCCCTTCCTTCACCTGGTGGAGAGGGGACCGTGTTGCAGTGTTGTCCTTTATTGCTCAGGAGGGACTAGGGGCTGAATGTCTGTATCTCCCTCGCAAGTCTCCATCAAGTATCTCCGGGACCTTCCTGATGCGGTTGGTGAGCAACAGTCTGTGGCATTACTGACATTTGTGGTCAAAACCCACTTCCAGTGTCTCCAAAACATGCCTTTCCATTACACAGTTTGGGTCTTGAAGTAACAGATGGCTGGAAATTGCCAAACAGGTCTTAAATAATGGGAAAGTAAAGGGGTGTGTGCCTATTTTAAAAATTGCCTTTTGCTTGCAGCGTTGATGATCGGCCAGGATTTTCTGCGGTGGAGTTCAGGCTGCGCACCTTCTACTATGACATTGCACAATAAGAGCATGGCGTGCTTAATATTGACGATTGTAAAAGGAGATACCGAGCATGAGGCAAATAACAAGTCCGAAGATGCTCTCCAGGGAAATCTTTGGGGAAAAGTTTTGCTGTGAAACCGCCTGTGCTGCTTTTCAGAGCGTTTCTACATGTAAAGGATCGTTTTCAAAGTGGGGTTCCTGTTGTCCTTTGGATATTAGTTATGTTTTTAACCTTTTGACTGTGGACTGGCATGGATTTTGCTGCAGGCCAAGAGAGCTAAGCAGACCTCTCCAGACACCTTTCCTGCTCTCAGCAGAAGACCTGTATTGCTGTTAAGAGGTCTTCCATGCCTTACTTGTTCCTGTTAAATCAGGGATACTCACACTGCCTCTTTCATAGCCTTTCCTTGGGGCTTTTAACACAGGGATTGATTCTAGACCACAACTGAGCCTGTTTTAAGTAGTAGAGCTCAGCCTTAGACTGTGTTTAATGAGTTACCAATTCAAACTGTATAAGTAGTATGTTGTTCATGTGCTAAACAACCATGTTGCCTTGGTCTTTGCCAGTACTTCTTCCTTGCTGTTAAGTCTTATTCTACAGAGAAATCTAATTCTTCTGCAGGCTGTTTTCCACAACAGCAACTTAACCACAACCTCTACCCTGATCTATACAACTAAAGCTGCAATAACTGAAGGCATTTACTTGGGGTGAATCCCAATGATGGACTTGAGTATACATTTTCATCATTTCCTGATAAACTATAAATCACTTTCACAGTAAGAATAAAATACATGAACCTGCATCAGCAATATAGCTCTATCTTAACTAGTACTATCAGGCCGTGTAACCACAAATCCAGTGTCCGGGCATTAGTATCTTGTAGGGCAAGGGCTTCCAAGCTGTGGTCCAGGGATCACCAGTGGTCTGTGAGCTTCTTCCAAGGGGTCCTTGGCATGCCTGCATTAAATACATTTATTTTAATTGTATTTTATTGCTTCTTTTCTGTCTTTTACTGTATTTTCGTGTATTACAGTTTGAATTCAATGGAATACAAATTGTAAGGCAACAAAATAGAGTATAAGAAATGAAAGAAGTTAGGAATCCTACAGCGTCTAGCAGAGGGCCTTACAATTGCTACAGGCAATTGGTCCGCCAAGACCATCAGCATAAGAATAAAAGTTGGGGTGCCAGTTTCAGGGATGTGACAGTCACATTATTTAGGACCCTGAAAGGTATTCCCAAGGGAAGACACACCAGTTGATGGGCATCTCCTTTTTGAAAGCCCTTTACTGTCCCAAACAGCTCCATGAGCACTACACATCCCAGCAATTGTTAGCACTGATGCGACTGAATCAATGAATACAGCAAGAACAGAAGTGCTTTTCAGTGGGCTACAGGTACAGTTTGTGGCATTTTAAATTGCCCTCATAGTCTGCATTGTTGACCACTGCAATAGAGCCTGGCTGGCAGAAGGCCCACCTCTGCATTTCCTTTCCTCCACTAGGGCCTCTAGATTTCCTGGCCGGGCACAGCTGACCAAGCGGTTCCTGGGATGTTTCAGGAAGCTCTGCTCCTAAGCATTGCCAGATCCATTCTGCAGCCTTCCATGGAGCTTCCTAAAGCAGTTTCTTAACTTAGTCCAGCAAGCAAAATGATCAAGGGACTGCAAGCTTATAACAGTTGGAGATTTTTAGTTTAGAAGAAAGGTGAATAAGGGGGAACACACATGATAGAGGTGTATAAGATTATGCATGGTGAGAAGAGAAAGATGTTTTCTAGTATTTTGAGAGAGGGAGATAAACAAGACTATCCAACCTGGATGTTTGGAGATTCAGAACAAACAAAAGAAAGTACTTCTTTACACAGCATTATGGATGGAACCCTCTCTTTTTTTACATTCCGTTTTTAAGCGTGCCCCTTAGTGGTTGCTAACGATCTGGTTCCTTTTTCCTCTGATATCTATATATAATTGATATTATAATTGTTATTCATTCATGAGTCTCCACTGATATCCATCTTTATTCCAAACTCTGCAATTATTGCCTGTTTACATTCCTTTTCAAGTGCACTGCAGAGCAGATTAAGGCAGATAAGTCAGTGTCTCCCCCCTGCTGCTGACAATCACCACTTAATGAAAACACATTTGAAGAGCACACATAGAAAGTAGATCAATAAAAGTATCACTCACACTATTGATGATTTCAAAGCAAATTTTAACAAAAAAAATAAAAAGAATGGATTGAAAACCAGTCGGGAAGAGTTTCTACTTCAAAATTCTCTCAGCAAACACAGAGACTACCAGAAATAATAATTAATCCGATGGCAAATCTGATTATTGCAGGAATGGAGCCCATCGCTACACTGCACATACATAAACTATAGAATTCACTTTCACAAGATGAAGTAATGGGACACCAACCTGAATGACTTTAAGAAAGGATTACAAATTCATGGAAGATAAGACAATGTTCAGAGGCAGTATACCTCTGAATATTTGTTGCTGGGAATCCCAAGTGGGGAGAGTCCTGTTGCACTCAGGTCCTGTTTGGGGGCTTCCCATAATGGGCATCTGGTTGGCCACTGTGAGAACAGGAGGATGGATTGGATTGGCCCTTGGTCTGATCTGGCAAGGCTCTTCCTATGTTTATATATATGGAAAATAGAAATGGGCTGCCTTCAAGTCGATGCCGACTTATGGCGACTCTATAAACAGGATTTTCATGGTAAGTGGTATTCAGAGGTGGTTTACCATTGCCTTCCTCTGAGGCTGAGAGGCAGTGACTGGCCCAAGGCCACCCAGTGAGCTCCATGGCTGTGTGGGGATTCGAACCCTGGTCTCCAAGGTCCTAGTCCAACACTCTAACCACTACACTACACTGGCTTTCTTAATATATATTTGTGTTAAAACACCTTAATGTTGAAAGCCTAGGCCTTATTCCCCAAAAGTCCTCAGAATTGCAATATACTTTGCATTGGGGATAGGAGTGTGTCTGCTACTTAATACAGATACAAAATTTCTGAGTGGTATCCAACTCAAAAGATTTATTTATTTATTTATTTATTGCACTTGTATCCCGCCCCATAGCCGAAGCTGTCTGGGCTGTTTACAGCAATCAAAAACATTAAAACAAATACACAATTTAAAACACATTTTAAAAACAATTTAAAACATTTTAAAAACAATTTAAAACAATTTTAAAATTTAAAACAGTATAAAAGCAATTTAAAATAGATCCACTAGCACAAGGACTTTTGGCTTTCCCTTCCCTGTCCTCACATGCCCCCAAACCTCGCTAAATAGTTCTAGAGGTTCCCCCAATCCTCCAGAGCAGATTTGGGGAGACATAGGAGCACACATGGAGAGGAGAGGGAGTGGACATTCCATTGTGCAAGTGGAAATCCTTGTGCTAGCGGATCTATTGAGTTAGGTCCTGCCCTCTCATTTTGGGTTTTGAAAGGAATTCAGTGGTCCCAAAGGATTTATTTTACTATGCAAAGCCAGGCTCATCTCAGTTTAGGCTGGATTTCTATACACACTTGACCAGTTGGTAAGTTCCATTGAAGTCAGTGAGGCTTACATCCGAGTAGACATATTTAGGATTACATTGCAAGTACGTCATGTGTTAGAGGAAAGAGAAATGGGTTCCTTCTCTTCCACTTGTTCTCCCTTTCCCTTGAGGTCCCCAGTGTGTGCCTGCATGCACATGTGCTTTCCCAGGGACAACAGCACTAGCTACTTCCTGCTGGTATACTTACCTGACAGGCCTTAAATATAAGGCATGCACAAGAGTGGAAGATAGTGAGGTAGTAAACCAGCACCACCCAGGGAAGAGGCTTAGTATTAGTAAGCATTGTGTCCATGCTTTTCTACCTCAGATGCAACAGTTAAGGAAGCTGACTGCTGGAAATGGAAAATCACTTCATATTCAAGCAGTGCTACAGAATGTAAACCAATTCCGAACAAGTAGATTCACTTGACAGTATGAATGCAAAATGCCTTTTTTGAAATAGATGTTTTGTTTACAAGGAAGTCCTATTTTCATTGCCTATTTATGTACAGAAATTGCTTCTCTTTTTTTATTTCCAATTGTCTACATTTTTATTTTGACAAACAAAATCTGTTCACTGAATTTCTCTGGCTGTTTGTTTTCCTTGATCTAGAATAGATTTTCGGCGTCCTTGCTCAGTGCCAATTTACACCACAAGAAATTCCATGTCCAAGGTGCCACACCTGGATAAAACCTGGAGCAGATTCCACTACCCCACTGACATGGAGCCACCCCCCGCCACTGCTAGGAGCCCAGTCCTCAGGGAATGTTTTCTTCATTAGCCCAAGGTTGTCTGCATATGTTTTGGTTCTGAGTAAATTCAGAATAAGCTCAGCCTTTTGTGGCAGGGAAGATCTGCTTGCCGGTGTGCAGGCGATGCCTGTTGTAATCTCAGAAATGTAGAAGCCAGATATATGATTGGGATCCTAGGCAGCTGCCTGATACAAAGTGAGACCCTTGGTCCATCTAGCTAAGTTTTGTCTACACTGACTGACAGCAGCACTGCAGGGTTTCAACCAGGGCCGGTTCTAAAGGGCGGCCAGGTGGGGCACTGGCCCTATGGCCCCTGGAGCTACAGGGGGGCCCTCAGCTGCCCCTCTGCTCTCCTTCCACAATCCATGCCCCCCCACCTACCTGTCTGCTGTCTTTTACCATTGCCCTTAATGAAGATGGTGGCTGCCGTTTCCTTAAGGTACTGAAGCCCCTGCCGCCATCTTAGTTGATGGCAGAAATGTGTGCGCGTAGCACACATGCGTGCCATCAACAAAGATGGCGGTGGAGGCATCATCCCCTTAGGGAAACCGCAGCCGCCATCTTCATTTAGGGCAATGGTAAAAGACAGCAGACAGGTAGGTGGGGGGTATGGGGGGCCGCGTGTGTGTGTGTACACACACACACGCCGGGGCCCAGGGCAAGCTGATGCCCAAGGGCCCCAGTATTCCTGGAGCCAGCCCTGGTTTCAACCAGTAGCTAATCCGCGTAGAGATGTGGCTGCATTATTCCTATCAGATGTGAAACACCCTTATATTTTGCATGCCATGAAGTCATTCATTAACTAAATCAAACTAAACCAGAACTATCACTAGAAGCTAAAATGATGAAACTGAGGTTGTCATACTTTGGACACATCATGAGAAGACCTGATTCATTAGAAAAGACAATAATGCTGGGGAAAATGGAAGGGAGTAGAAAAAGAGGAAGGCCAAACAAGAGATGGATTGATTCCATCAAGGAAGCCACAGACCTAAACTTACAAGATCTGAACAGGGTGGTTCAGGACAGATGCTCTTGGAGGTCGCTGACTCAAAGGGTGCTCAGAAGGCCAGACAAACCCTTTGCTCTCTCTCTTAAGAGCGGAACAGCACAAAGAATCTCAACTCCATCCAAATGCAGCAACACCCAGTGCCACTTAGTGAGTAAAGTATATAATGACAGTGTCTGCACCGGGAGCTGTCTACCTTGGATCAGTTGCAGCACCTCTTGGTCTCGGCCAATGGCCCAGCGGTGCTGAGTGCTTCTGAAATGCTGGATTTGTTGCAGCATCTTATAGATTCAATGCAATTTCCGAAACCCACAATTTCCTTTTATAACATTTTGTTGAGTGGTGAGACGTTTGGTATGGGTGGCCTTATGGAGGTCTGGAACAGAGAACTGGAACACGCCATACATTTGAGACAATGGCAATCCATAGTGACCACTGTAAGGTTGTGCTGCCTGGAACTTAGGGTATGTCTTATCCAGCAGAAATTTGTTTTTTGGGCTTGCTGGACCACCCCCCCCCATCACGTCTGTCAGAAGCATATTCCATCTACTGATGCGTGTTGGCGTTGTGATGAGACATATGCGTCTTGCCCTGGCATGACCCCATTTTGACAGAAGTCCTTACACGCATGAACTTGGTCCTAGGAACATCTCTACATTTTTCAGATGTTCATGTCATACTGCATTATATCCCAATGTCCTAGAATTTGATAGAGAAACACCGTAGCTGGAACCTGCATGCTCTGTTTGTAGCCAAGCAACTGGTCTTGCAGCACTGGAAGGATCAAACAACTCCCCTGATGGCTTATTGGTCAGAGGAACTTCCTTCCCTTGCTGCACATGAAAGAGCTACTTTTGTTGTTGTTATGTGCCTTCCAGTCGATTACGACTTATGGCGACCCTATGAATCAGTGACCTCCAAGAGCATCTGTCATGAACCACCCTGTTCAGATCTTGCAAGTTCAGGTCTGTGGCTTCCTTGATGGAATCAATCCATCTCTTGTTTGGCCTTCTTTTTCTTCTCCCTTCTGTTTTCGCCAGCATGATTGTCTTTTCTAGTGAATCAGGTCTTCTCATGATGTATCCAAAGTATGATAACCTCAGCTTCATCGTTTTGGCTTCTAATTATAGTTCTGATTTAATTTGTTCTGACACCCAATTATTTGTCTTTTTCACAGTCCATGGTATGCACAAAGCTCTCCTCCAACACCGCATTTCAAATGTTGATTTTTCTCTGATCTGCTTTTTTCACTGTCCAACTTTCACATCCATACATAGAGATCGGAAATACCATGGTCTGAATGATCCTGACTTTCATGTTCAGTGATACATCTTTGCATTTGAAGATCTTTTCTAGTTCTCTCACAGCTGCCCTCCCCAGTCCTAGCCTTCTTCTGATTTCTTGACTATTGTCTCCATTTTGGTTAATGACTGTGCCAAGGTATTGATAATCCTTGACAAGTTCAACGTCCTCAGCAAAAAAAACATAAATACTCTGAGATCCAGGACTCCTACTTGGAGTGGTTTGCATGGTCCATTAAGGCAAATGTGCCATGTGGGGCTCTGCTAGAGCCTATTCCCTCCCTTCCCTTCCCTTCCCTTTCCCTATCCAACTCCTTCTCTCCCAATTTATTTATTTTTATTCATTTTTTCTTTATTTTAGCATTTTATAACTTGATAGCGTTTTGTTGCTTTGTTGCCTCCGGCCTTTTATTGTGTTTTTGCTTGTTACTTGTATTGTCATAGAAAAAAATGGAAAAACAAATAAACTATGCATAAAAAAGTAAGCATGTTTTTTAAATTACCACATCTACACTCCTCCCTTTCCCCTTCCTTGTCCCCCAGTCATTTGCATGTGTTTTTCTGCCTGTTTTCCTGCCCATTTCCACCACTGTGCTTCCTGTATGAGTTCTCTAGGCCTGAAACTGCCTCCCTGCCTCACCCTCGACTGAGTAAGCAAATGACAAGTGAAGGTGTTGAAGAGGTAGTAGGTGCAGCTAGTATTGTTGCCAGTCTTTTTCCAGATCAGTCCAAGTCAGTCGTGTAGTGGTAAATCCAGATGTTGCAGGGTCCCTTCATGTGGATAAGAGCCACCGCCCCTTCCCCCTTTTTTTGCTGTGGGGTTGAGAATGAGATCCTTCTTAACGCCTAGGAACTAGTAATCATGCAAGAGGAGAGTGTTAGCACTGACAAGAGTCTTCTCAGTGGCTGACTTGCCTCCTTTCACTCCAATTGGCTCCAATCAGGAAAGAAGCATGTTAGAAGACTCTTCTCAGTGGCTAACACACTTCCTTTCGTGCTGATTGTCTTACACCCCTGGTCCAAGTTGAGTCTCTAAGTGGAGTAGTGGACGCATGTTGTTATTGTCTCTAGTGTGCATGTTTGCCTGCATAAATGAAAAGTGCTATGCTTTTAATTGCAGGGAGGATTAATTACTATTCTTCTGCAAAGGACGGTGATATTCGGTACCAGAGAAAGTGCAGTTACTGCTTTCATATTTATGCGTCACTAACATGCGATAGTCACATTAAAAAGCTCTTCAAAATATTTACTTCCAGCAGTTTTGTCTTTAAATTCTGCCTCTGAATTAGCATTTTAGTTGCTGTCAAAATAGCTCATGGATTGCATTTAGATCATGGCCATGATGTGTCTCACAGGCGGCATTCCCAGTTCAAAACGTAGTTGTGCAATTAAATAAATGACTCAATTCATTGTTACTTTGATGTAGATCAAGGGTTACACAACCACTGTGACTGCTAATTATCTTGGCATTACTCTCAGGGTTTTTTCTCCAAACCCAAGCTGAAATCCTCAACTGCTATTGCGATTTTTGCCCTGTTTTTCAAGATCCTTATTCATGAGGATTTTGTGTGTAAGTTTCTTTTGGAAGAAAATCAAACGAAACACGTCAGAGGAAAAACCAACTGAAGAATATGTTCTCTCCCCAAGGCATACCACTTGACAAATCACTATTTTTACTTGATAATGTAACCCGTATGGATTATTGGTTTGGTCCAGCGGGTGGAGAAACCTTAAGGAAGTGGCTGCACTTGTGGATTTTAGATCACAAAGAGAGAAAGGCTGGAGGGGAAAGGTATTGTTAATGCCAGGAAGGAAGAATTAGGCCCTTGTTACCTTGAATTAGGTAACAGGATTTTAATTTGTGTGTTGGAGGGAATGGAAGAGTCAATTCCTTTTAGTGGCTTTATGTATTTGTATATATCTTGTATTTTATTTAGGGCTTTAAGGTTTCTGAATGGAAACCCTTAATCTTCCTGTTCTGGAATTTTCTGCAAGCAACTCGTGCACTGGTGGTTGCTTTGAACTTTGGGAATTACTATATTCTGAAGACATCTTTTATATTCTGTTGATACATGTTGTGCTGTTTTGCCATTTTTGCTACCTGATTTAAACTTTCAAAAATCTTACATAATTGTAATTGTGTTTGCATTATTCATGTACAAAGTAGCCCCATAGAACCCAAAAGATTGGTACATTAGCATTGCACCTTATGTGACATAAATTACGATATTCAGCAAACTTGCTACAGGTTCCTTAACATCTCCAATTACACATATATGCCATCCTGAAGTGACTTATACCACAATTAGGGCTCTCAGAGAATTTCAACGGAAATGGGAGTGGAAATGGCCAGTGTTTGCTTCTTTATCCCACATCTGGAAAGGAAATCAATCCAGCAAACAGAATCAGTATTCACTGTTGTTGTTCCATCCCCAAACAAACAATACACAATAAATGTTTTGTCCCCATTCGCAATCCATTTCCTTTGTATTGGAATCAATGGGGTGTACAAACATAATGACAATGTAATGGCGGGGAATTTTGTAGTTCGTTGGACTGGGGGTCCTTGAGGGAATTGAAGACACAGGCTTGCAGCAAAAAGGTAGGCCTTTATTGGATGACAAGCTTGGTCAGTCTCCCTCTGAGTGAGTGGAGAACTGTAACCTGGCACTGGTTGCCTGGGGTTTTTATACATTTCAGAACATAGACTTTAGCATCTACCAATCAGGAGGTTACACATCAGTATGACACAGGCATTACAGTATTTCATAGGCATTGCACAGGTATTGTATAGGCATTGCATACTATACTTTCTGCATCATGTTCTTGTGAATTTGGCAATGTTCAGTACTTCACATAAAAGTACATTTTTGCCATGAGCTAAGCAATTTAGGTAAGCATTTTAGCTACTGCAATTTTTCCTACGTTTTGGACAGTTCAGTTTCTATTCAGTGTTATTTTGTTTAGAGTACAAGCTGTTCCAAACACACCAGCACAGTCAGGGAAGAAAAAGGGTTCTAGCTGGCTACTAAACTTATTAAAATGTTATAAAATAATATATTTTGCTTTTTGTTTGAATATATAAAATTTTCCATCAGTAATTTACATAATGACAACGTAATTATGTAATTAATTATGTTAAGTTACATAGTTTCTCCACAGTGGACAACAAAACAAATAACATATTGTTTTGCAAATGACGAACTGCTGCAGAACAGAGACAGTGCTGCATGTGATGAACGCAGGGCGGAACAGAAGCCTATGCCTTCTTACATTTCTAAGACCTTCTGAAGTCACTACTCCTTTAGGAAGTGCCATGTGCCAATTTTTCCTTTCTGTCACAAAGTGGCTATAATGTCTTTGCTAAGTCTCAGCATATACAACTCTTCTATAAACATCAACATTTATTAATATGCTTCAGACATGGCAAAGCGCAACATACACCTTGAGACTGGAACTATTTAGGCTCTGGTAGTAGGCCTCAGCTCAGTTCATAGTACTACTATGGCCCAGTTCACCTTTGCTCAACAAGCATTTCATACAGTTTCCTTAAAATAACAGTATACCACAGTGGAAGATAAAGCCAATGCGTGAGAATGTGTGTCACCTCTTTTTACTGTTTGGTCTGTGAGTAGAACACACTAGAACTAGTCAACATGTGTTTTGGCATTGTTTTAAAGTGACATGAACATTATGATGGAGTCAACATTTATTATTTATTTATTTATTATTAAATCTATATGCTGTCCTTCCTCCCAGAAGGAGCCCAGGGCAGCAAACAAAAACACTAAAAGCACTTTAAAACATGTTAAAAACAAAAGACTTTAAAACATATGAAAACAAAACATCTTAAAAACATATTCTTTAAAAAAAAAAAAAACAACTTTAAAAACATCTTAAAAAGCAATTCCAACACAGACGCAGACTGGGATAAGGTCTCCACTTAAAAGGCTTGTTGAAAGAGGAAGGTCTTCAGGAGGCACCGAAAAGATAACAGAAATGGCGCCTGTCTAATATTTAAGGGGAGGAAATTCCAAAGGGTCAGTGCCACAACACTAAAGGCCCATTTCCTACGTTGTACAGAATTGACCTCCTGATAAGATGGTATCTGCAGGAGGCCCCCACCTGGAGAGCGCAGTGATCGCATGGGTATATAAGATTGCATGGGTAAGATGATCTTTCAGGTATCCTGGTGCCAAGCTGTATAGGGTTTTATACACCAAAACTAGAACCTTGAACTTGGCCCGGTAGCAATGGGCACCCAGTGCAATTCTTTCAGCAGCGGGGTGACATGTTGGTGAAACCCTGCCCCAGGGAGCAGGCGGGCTGCCACATTTTGCACCACCTGCAGTTTCCGGACCAACCTCAAGGGCAGCCCTACATAGAGCACATTATAGTAATCCAACATGGATGTTACTAGTGCTTGGACAACAGTTGTAGGAAGATTTTGGGAGGGGGACCAATTATGCATTTTGCCCCAGGCCTAGTGCGAGCTCTCAGCAGCTCTGCTTTCTGCCAAAAGGATGCTAACACAGGTCAAGGCCAGGAAATAGCCACCTGTGGTAGCTCTGGGTCCCTCCAGACATCCTTTTTGTTGTACGTTCATGATGACTTGTGCTCATGATGCTCTGTGAGTATCATATGCAATCCCACTTTCAATACTGTTTGTGCTTGCAAGTGTTTGGGGGCAGTCACACTGCTGCCTTTCCAATCAGTGCATAACCTGTACTTTCCTGGTGAAATACCATAACTTTTTATACCCCAAATGTTCCGGTTTATTTTTGCACATTTTTGTTGTGCTATACCCAGACAGCAATGATATGGTAGCATTGGGGAAACATCACAGAACAGCTAATAAAGCAGAATAAACCCATCACTAATGCACTATTATTCTGTCAAGAATATGTTACAGAATACATCTGCAATAAAAGATCTATCTGGAGGGCATAGGAGTCTATACACCTCTTCTGCAACTAGCCTTGCCTATCCTGCATGATATAAAAAAATATCCTCCACTTTTGACAGCAAGCAAACCATGCTGTGTTTAAGTTTGACTATTCTGTTTGGTCTTTTTAAATGTGTTTAGTATGATTTTTATTACTTTGAGTTGCCTCCAGCAAACTCAGAAAGGCAGAGTACAAGTACTTAAAATGTAAAGTTGTAATGGGTGACCTTAGGCCAGTCACTGCCTCTCAGCCTCATGAAAATCCTATTCATAGTGTTGCCATAAGTCGGAATCGACTTGAAGGCACTACATTATTATTATACCCAATGCAATACCATACCATCAAGAGACATAAGAAGACAGCAATTTTCATTTTGACCTGTATTCATCCCAATCGGTGCTGTTTCCTTTCTGCTGCAGTTCAGTTTCTGCCAGAAACTGTTATTTGTCTCGCTATCCACTATTTAATGTAAGTTACATAAGTATTTATGTAACTTTCATAACTTACACTTATCTAAATGTAGAGGAAACATCAAAACAATGTTTAAAAAGTCATTAATCATGTATCGTTTGCAGACTTAAAAAAGCAACAGCAACACTGTGAACAAATACCAATCATATTTGCTTCTCTGATTTCTGTTCCTGACCACATACGAACACATGAACTGCAGCAATTTTTGCTTCCTTTTCCATTTTCATCAGAATTCATCCCTAAGGCCATCACAGCACAGTATTGGAGTCATGTTAGCATAGGGTAAATTTCCCTAGCCATCCTTAGCCTCGCAGCTTGCTGATTTTGCAAGCAGTGAAACATTATTCACTTACTTTTTAGGCTACAACGTTAAACAGAGGGATTTGAACTTCAAAATTCAATGCAAGTGTTGCAACTAAGGTTGCCAGATCTCTGGTTTTTGCCCAAAGACTGGTTTTTTTGGGTCCTCACAATTAAGGTGAGTCACCTTAATCTCCAGGCTCTTAGCTTTCATTAAAAAAAAAGTTTCTAAGTGGTCTGGTTCAAAAGATATAAACCAAAATGTCAGCCGCCTACTGTGATGTCCTTATATGTTAAAAAAAACTGTAAATATGATAAGTGTGGGTTTATATAGGGATATATGGTAAGTGAATTGAGTGAGAGTACATGGGCTAGAATGTGGGAGAATGTTGGATGATGATTGGCTGAGGGTTTGAATGGCTGAAGGTATAAATGAGAGGATGACAGTTGAGTTGGAGAGGTTGGTTGGGGAAGAGTTGAGAGGAGAGTGATTGGAAAGGAGTTGAAGTGGGAGGCAGTTGGGATTGAGTTCTGAGGGAGGTTTGGATTCTATTAGGCTGATATTTGGACAGAATATATATAACTGGAAACATAAAGAGTGACACTATATGAAACCATACACTTGTTGAACATTCCTAAAGTAATCTTATTATTTCCTGGTATTATCAAATAAATACTTTTATTGGTTTACCAAAAGCCTGATCCTTGGCTGGGGATACACAGACCAGAAGGGAGGGCAGGGTAATTAGCAAGGCTGGAGGGAAACTGTATCTAATGGTGACAGTGGTGAAGGAAGAAAGTGTAACATCGTCAAGTATCCAGAGCAACCCAGGATTGTATGCTTTATAGACAAAGATACAAGGGGGTTGTGGACAGCAAGGGCACCCAGACACAAAGTAACAACAAGCCATAGGGAGACTAAAGCAAAGTCTCTAGCAGTATTGTTTACAGGGAGTGGCTGGTGGTGCTGCTTAGCAGTGGGATCTTGAGAGATCTGTGCTAGAGTGGAGTGAGAAAAAATAAAAACGATGCTCCTGACTGGTGGTGCCTAGTGAAAGGCGGTAGCCACAAGCAGGTGAGAACCTGACTGGTGGAGCCAAAGGTGGGATCGTCACCCCCACCTCCACAACTTCTGTTAGTACCAGCTGCTCTAATCCCTGCCCTTTCAGGTTTTTAGCCAATAAGTGAAGTTGGGGTTGTGATTGACAATAGCAATAGCTAAACCCCATTTCAAGTTCTGAGAACAGTTTCCTTTCCCTGCTTGTCTCACATCAGGAATTCAGTAAATATATAGCTTTCAGCAGCATAAAGAGTACTTTCTCTGTACAGGATTGAGATTTGCTTCTGAGTAAACATGCATAGGATTGCACTACAACAGAAGATCACAGCAGGATCTTGGTGGGCATAAAACTGTACATGCAGGTTTTTTTAATTACTTAGGGAAAATGGCATACTTTTATCTTTCAAATAATTTTTGAACGGAAGTTTTAAAAAGTGTACATGCTCCAGTGTTATACTTTTCTAATTAAGGAGTCAAACAAGTTTAAATTTTACTGGATGGTTGAAGAGGGCAGTTCATCTATCTATCTATCTATCTATCTATCTATCTATCTATCTATCTATCTATCTATCTATCTATCTATCTATCTATCTATCTATCTATCTATCTATCTATCTATCTATCTATCTATCTATCTATCTATCTAACTATCTATCTAACTATCTATCTATCTATCTATCTATCTATATCTGTCTGTCTGTCTGTCTGTCTGTCTGTCTATCTATCTATCTATCTATATTATTTTATTTATTTATCTTATTCATAACCTGTTTGAAAACCTTCCCAATATGAAGCTGTTCTGGGAGTAAACCTGCAATGCTAATTCCACATACTGGGGAATTAACCCCATTGAATTCAGTAGGACTTACTTTTGAGTAGACATGGTTAGAATTGTGCTGAAATGGGACATTTGAGTGAACATAGAAAAGGATTGTGTTGTAAATCGTTCTCTCCTCCGATCCTTTTTTTAAAAAGCAGATAGGCAGGGCTTACTTAGGTGTCACTGCTTGTATTTGGCAGGAAACTAATACTCTAAAAATAATAATTCTGCAATGGCCAACTAGTTTTGACAATAAACTATTGTCCAGGGTGTATGTATTTTTACATCTCCAGTGTGTGTGTATATGGAATCTTTCCAACAACCCTGTGAAGTAGGGTTGGAAACCAAGGCAGCTCACAAAGAGAAATAAAGCCATTTAAAATCCATTAACCATCAAACCAGTATAAAACAATTGCAAAACAGCTTAGTGGAATGATTCTGAATTTTGGGTTGGGTGAGTGAAGTTCCTTATCACTGAATTGCAGTCCTGTGCATAGTTCCCTGTCTGAGTAAGCCCCATTGAATACATTGGGACTTGCTTCTGAGTAAACATGCATAGGATTGCACTATAAATATCTTTACAGGTTGTGTAAATAATAATCATATTTGACATTCATGCTTATATCAATATTTCTTTATACTATGTCTTGATATGTATCTGATTTCACACTATGGTTGTAAATTATTATTTACAAATTATTATTTCCTCTACATTTTAAGTGTGCCCTTCTTCCTTGGGGTGGTCATGGTCCCCCTGTTGTTTTCACCCTGAGGAGCAGATTAGGCTGAGAGATGGTGCATAGCTCATGGTCAGCCAGTAAACTTTGTAGCTTATTTCCATTTTAAAATTTAATTAAAATTATTTATACACAGGCAAAGTTTATTAAGTAAAGCCACAAAATACTTTTAAAGCACATCCAACTTGCATTTAAAGTGCATGGCTTCCACTAAAGAATCCTGGGAAGTATGGCTTCCCACTCATAATTATAGTTCCCACCACCCTTAACAAACTACAGTTCCTTTGATTCTGTGGTGGGCTTCATGTGCTTCAAATGTGTGTTGAATGTGCTTTAGATGAACAGTGTTGATCTGCCCTAGTATGCTGTGCATTCATTAGTGAATTGAAAAGAACAATTTTAAAATATACTTTTTTAAACAGGGGAAGGAGTGTAGCTCAGTGGCCGGACATATGTTTTGCATGCAAAGGTCCAAAATTCAATCTCTGGAAGAGACTATTGTCTGGAATCCTGGAGAGCCAATGCTAGTCCATGTCATCAGTACTGAGTTAGATGGTATCAAACGACCTGACTCAGTATAAAGCAGATTCCTTTATTCCTAAAAGTGGAAAGAGACCCAAGGGCCATAGTGACTTCAAAATTTATTTATGTATTTTATTACAACATTCATATACCACTTTATTGTAAAAAATCTCAAAGCAGTCTACAGAAAGAATTAAAACAATAAAACTATTGGCAAAAACAGTTGAAGACGGGTATTTAAAAACATTCAAAATAATAAAACCAATAATGAGTTAAAAACAGATAAAAAAACACAATAGCTTCTACCTGCTTGGGTAGGCTTGCCTAAACAAAAATGTTTTTAGCAGGTCCTGAAAAGAGTACAATGAAGACGCCTGCCTAATGTCAATAGGCAGGGAGTTCCAGAGCATAGGTGCTGCCACACTAAAGAACTGATTTCTTATGTGACACCCATAACATGGAAAGCACAACTTGAACTTCGCCTGGTAGCAAATCAGTAACCAGTGCAGATTTCAGAGCAGAGGTATTATGTGCTGATAGGATCTCACACATGTCAGCAATTGTGCCACAGATTTCTGCACTAACTGCAGCCCCCTGGTCAGGTTTGTGCTGTATGGGGATTTCTGTGACCTTGGCTGACTGGCTGCCAGGTTTTTTTGTTTTGTTTTTGTTTTTTGGTTAGGAATCCTGATTGGTTGTGGGATGCTGAGTTTTCTTCCTTACTCATAGGAATCTTGTTGTGGTTGGTATGGTATTGCATTTAGGAAATCATCACTGCCTTTTGTTATTTCTTTTTCTATTTGCATTTAATTTACCTTTATCCTCACTCCCTTTCATCCATAAAAGCAACAACTGTGGTTCCATGCACTCAGCTGAACCCTCTTAAACCCAGTTATGATGTACCTTGTTGGTTGCATTATGGTTTGCTTCTTGCCCAGTAGTGATAAAAGAGCATTCACATACTGGGAAGTGTGGCTGCAATTGTTGTTGTTCCCAAGCTGCTGCCTGTGAAGGTAGACCAAACCATGTGTGCTTTCTCTCTGTCAATTATTATTCACTAGAATTGAGTTGGCTGTCAGCATGAGTTTATAGGAGCCCACAGGGCCAAATCTGTAAAGAAGTTTGAAGCAGCCACATTAAAAGGCAGGCAGGCATTCCAGGCAGGGGGTTGCCACCCTTGCTTTATTTTATTTATTTATTGAATTTATTAGTCACCCATCTGGCTGGTTATCCAACCACTTTGGGCGACGTACAATATAAAACATCCAAATACATTAAAACAGTTAAAATCTCCAACCAGAATAATAAAACCTAACCCACCCCAAAAGCCTGCCTGAAGAGCCAGGTCTTTAAGGCCCGGCGGAAGCCCATCATAGAGGGGGCATGACGGAGATCATTTGGTAGGGAGTTCCACAGGGTGGGGGCCACAATTGAAAAAGCCCTCTCCCTAGTCCTCGCCAGTTTGGCTGTTTTAACTGGTGGGATGGAGAGAAGGTCTTTTGAGGCTGATCTTGTTGGGCAGCATTGCTGATGATGCTGGAGGCGCTCCTTCAGATAGACTGGGCCGAAACCATGTAGGGATTTAAAGGTCAAAACCAACACCTTGAATTGGGCCCAGTAAGCAACTGGTAACCAGTGCAACTCCTTCAGCACTGGAGTGATATGATCTCGCCAACGGTTGTCTTTAATCAGGCACGCCGCTGCATTTTGTACCAGTTGCAACTTCCAGACTGTTTTCAAGGGTAGCCCCATGTAGAGCGCATTACAGTAGTCTAGGTGAGAGGAGACCAAGGCATGTACCACCGATGGGAGCAGATGATTGGGAAGGTAGGGGCGCAGCCTCCGTATCAGATGGAGTTGATATCGATATCTTTGAAGAGGATCCCTAGTCAAGCTTTACCAACAGCACAATCCAAACCATATCTACTGAGAAGTAAGTCCTACAGTATTGAGTTCTATGGGGCTGCCGCTTAGTCCCTTAGTAAGCATGTTTAAAATTGCAGCCTTCAGGGGCATCCATCTTTACTCCTGAGTGCTCCCATCTAACATCTCCACAACACTAGGCTGCTTTCTTCCTACAGTGTCCTTCTGGTGACTGGCCTAGCCTGAGGGCACTTAAACCCTTCTTGCTAGAAGTAATTAGGCTAGGTTAAATGTTCCCTACCCACACTATATCTTTTAGCTAAGATTTCTATCTTTACAATCAGAGAACTGTTTTTGTTTGAGTGGTATGCTCCAAGCAGCTGTGGCTGATGCTGAATGTATCATGCTTAATGACATCACTAGGGCCCGTCCCTGTGACATCACTAGGTCACACCCCTATGATATCACCAGGGCATGCCCCCTATGACATCATTATTTTATTTATTTATTTAATTAATTCGATTTCTATACCGCCCGTAGCAAGCTCTCTGGGCGGTGTACAAACAATAAGATATATAATTACATTTCAGTTTTAAAACAATCCTTAAAAACACAATTAGACGAGCAGACAAAACACAACCAACTTAAATAATATCAAATACAAATACAAGATACAAGATACAAATATTAAGATTTAAAATGATTTTAAATGATTTTAAAATGCCTGGGCAAAGAGGAAGGTTTTCACCTGGCGCCAAAAAGATAAAAAAGTAGGTGCCAGGCGTACCTCGTCAGGAAGGGTGTTCCATAGTTTGGGGGCCGCTACCGAGAAGGCCCTCTTTCTTGTAATCACCTTCCAGGCATCTTTTTAAGTAGGCACCCGGAGGAGGGCCTTCGATGTTGAGCGTAGTGCCCAGGTAGGTTCATATCGGGAGAGACGTTCCACCAGATATTGTGGGCCCGTGCCGTGTAAGGCTTTATAGGTTAAAACCAGCACTTTGAATTGGGCCCGGAGACGAATAGGCAGCCAGTGCAAGCCGGCCAGGATTGGTGTCACATGTTGCGACCGCTTGGTCCCAGTTATTAATCTGGCCACCGCATTCTGCACAAGCTGCAGTTTCCGAACCGTCTTCAAGGGCAGCCCCACGTATAGTGCATTGCAGTAGTCCAACCTTGAGGTTACCAGAGCATGGACAACTGAAGCAAGATGTTCCCTGTCCAGATATGGGCGCAGCTGGGCCACCAGCCCAAGTTGGTAAAAAGCACTCCGTGCCACCGAGGCCACCTGCGCCTCAAGTGACAAGGACGGGTCCGAAAGGACTCCCAAGCTATGCACCTGCTCCTTCAGGGGGAGTGTAACCTCATCCAGAACAGGTCGAACATCCAACTGGTCAGGGGATCCATTTACTAACAGCATCTCAGTCTTATCTGGATTGAGCTTCAATTTGTTCGCTCTCATCCAGTCCATTATCGCGGCCAAGCACCGGTTTACGACCTTGACAGCCTCACCTGAAGAAGATGAAAAGGAGAAGTAGAGCTGCGTATCATCAGCATACTGATGAGAACGCACTCCAAAACTCCTGATGACCGTCCCCAGCGGCTTCATATAGATATTAAAGAGCATGGGGGACAGAACTGATCCCTGCGGAACTCCATATTGGAGTGCCCAGGGTGTCGAGTAGTGCTCCCCAAGCACAACTTTCTGAAGACGATCTGTCAGATAGGAGCGGAACCACTGCCAAGCAGTGCCTCCAACTCCCAAATCCGCCAGCCTCTCCAGAAGGATACCATGGTCGATGGTATCGAAAGGCGCTGAGAGATCAAGGAGAATCAACAGAGTTACACTCCTTCTGTCTTTCTCTCGACACAGGTCATCATACAGAGCGACCAAGGCTGTCTCCGTACCAAAACCGGGCCTGAACCCCGATTGAAATGGATCCAGATAATCGGTCTCATCCAAGAGAGCCTGGAGCTGGGATGCAACCACCCTCTCCAGAACCTTGCCCAGGAATGGCACATTTGCTACCGGTCTGTAGTTATTCAAGTTATCTGGATCCACCCCTGAAATGTCAGGGTTTGGGATGCTTCTGACCTGGCAACCCTGGTTTCAACTGGCAGAAGAGAGAACCCCATAATATCCAGACAGGTCTGCTAAAGCTTCAGCGACCAGCGATAATCTTAGGAGATCTTCTAATGCTCAAAGATTTCTACACTCTGCACACTTTTCTTTTCTCCCAGGATCCCGGTCTTTGCGCTGTGCTTATTAGTTCATCATTCCTCCTCGTTTATGTTGATTCTGAAGGGATAAATTCATTATCTTGAGACAAGGGGGGAACCTAAAACCAGCAGTATCATCAATATCCAATTTTAAAGTATATCTCTGCCAATTTACTGTGTGTAAATTGTTTATTTCCGTCGCAGAATTTGGATTTCTAGTTTTCTCTTGGGGCAAATCTTTAAACCTCCTTGTTGGCATTGCTTGCCTTGGCTGCCATTGCCTACAGGTTGACTTGCAGTTCTGTAAAGTACACCCTGTCCTCTCAGCTTAAATGTATATTGTGTACACTATGTACTGGTAGAACAAGTTTTTTTGATTTCAGAAATCAGCGTCATGGTATAAAAAAGATCACTCATAATTCCCACGTGAATCACGCTCTCTACAATTACTGCTAATGAAAGTCTTATAAAGGCCCTCCAGTGAAGGTATAAAGCCAGGATTGCATGTGCCAAACTGCAAGTGATGCTTCTCGCACACACATGAACGCATGCATGTACACACAGAGTTAGTAATACCTTGGTGATTTACACACACACACAGAGCTAGTAATACCTTGGTGATTTAGATCAGGGAAACAGTATAAAGCAAAGAACAACTATCAGGACAATCTATGACGGCAGTGTGCTTGCAGTCTTCAAATAAATTACATAAAAAAGAGCAACTTTTCAATCACCCACAAAATATAGTTATAGAATGGCTCCAAGTCCCTATAAACAATAGTTGTGTAAAATACTTAAAGGTTATCATGTCTAAAACCTGAATAGACTTTTTAAATTGAATTTTATTCCCTTACTTAATAGCATCAAACTAGATTTGGAAAAACAGGAGAAGCTAAATTTGGCTTGGCAAAGTATCAGTTCTGAAATAAAATTTTACACCAAATGTCTATACTATTTTCAATTATAGAATAGAATTAATTAAAGATAGAATAGAATTAATTAAAGATACACGCAAAACTTGGCAGAACTCAAATCATTATTTTTATACGTAAGGGAGAGGACAGTAAGACTGCGAGCTATATTTATTAATTTATTTTATTTTACAAAATGTATGTGGTTATAGAAAACTTGTAAGCGGTCTACAAAAAAGCATTAAAAGTATCAATAAAAACAGTTAAAAGCAAGTAATTAAAAACATTTTTAAAACAATTAACAACAGATAAAAACAGATCAACATCTATGCGTCTGCAGGACAGGCTTGCCTAAACAACAATGTTGTAAGCAGGCGTCAAAAAGAATCCAGCGAAGGGGCCTGCCTGATGTCAATAGGCAGGGAGTTCCCAAGTGTAGGTGCTGCCACACTAAAAGACACAAAAAGACCAATTTCTTACAAGTGCAGAACAAGTATTATGTGGCACCTGGAACAGTGCCTGTTCTAAACATCAAAGTCGTCGAGCGGGCACATATGAGGTAAGGCTATGATCCAAAAAAGCAAAGAAGAGGGACTAGGCATGCCAAACATTCTATGGTACTATGAGGCCTTTCAGATCAGACGGTTCATCACTGCAATAAATTATAACGACAACAACAGGAAACGATGCATTGATATAGAGGGACTCTTTATCTATAAATAAAATTAGTGCATTGCCGTTTATTGCCTCCAGGAGACAGCACATAGATGAAATGTACAATCCCATTTTGAAAAATACATTTAGAATTTGGATTAAATCTGTCAGAAACCGGACCCCAAACGTTTCACCGCTAACTCCAGTAATATATCATCACTCACTCTTTATTGCCAAAATCAATGAAGGGCTGGGAAAAGAGATATGTGCTCTCTCAAAGACTGAAGTAATGAAATACAATTGAAAACAGGACAACGAATAAAAGACCAATCTTTTTATAATGTTTTTAACCCTTTTTTAAAAGATGTTTTTAAAGCTTTTTTACAAATGTTTTTAACATTGTTTTGTTTTAATGTATTTTACGGTCTATTTTTATGATGTTTTAACGTGTTTTTAGCGCTTCTGTTTGCCGCCCTGGGCTCCTGCTGGGAGGAAGGGCGGGATATAAATCAAATAATAAATAAAATAAATAAAACTCCAAGAGATCAGGCAGTCTCCATCAGATAACATCCATCTGACCCCGCACTTTGGGGTTACCCCTACTGCTAAAGCTCAAGCAACAAGACCATTGAGATGACCTGACCATAATGGAAGTTTTAATTACCCAGTTCAAGAATGAAGCTGTACACATTAGCAGCTTGAAATGCAGCAAGGTCGTTTGCCCCCCGCTGCATTTCAAGTTGCATTTCTACATTGCCAAACATAGCAGAGCAGGTGGTGGGGGTGTCTTCACCTGGTGAGCATTACCTGACTTGTTCCCCCACGCCTGCAACCCCCTTCCCAAACTCCTATCCAATGAAGCTATCTCTGCATGTGCTGTCATCTGCACACGTGCAGCAGCCATCTCAAATGTACACGCCTCACCTTCGCCGTGGCTCAAGTTTTCAGGTCAGACGGAACCCGGTTTGACGGAAAACACATCAAACAGCGGAACTTCTCAACAAACTGCAGGATACGTATGGATTGTGGCTAACGTTGCACATGTCATAGAATTCAAATTGTAATAAGATGCAATATAAGACATAAAAGAACCAAATTAAAATAGGATTAAAAATATAAGAAAGAACCGAAGCAATAAAGGTGCACTTAAAAACCACACAGCATCTAACTCAGTGCATTACAATTGCTGCAACAAGCAGAGCGATCATGTCGTGGTCTGCCGAGACCCTCAGTAATTTGCAAGTGGTCTGGGGGGGGGGAGTGTGCAGATACCACTGCATTAACCCTGTCCTAATGCCCCCAAAGCCAGACTAATGCACACCAGCCTAACTTACAGGGCGGATGACGACTAAACAGACCAGGTGAAGTGGTTAGAATCAGCGTGGTCTGAAATGGCCCGAGGTATCTGATTCGGGACATCGCCTGGTGGTGATGGTTTAAAAACGTATTTTTATTTCACTTTTCTGTGTCTCATTTATGTTACGGAATAAGGAGCAGAACTCCCCTCCTTCCCTTCCCCTCCCATCTCTATGAGAGCAAAGATAACCAATTACACACAAAGGTCCCTGTGAAGCTGAAGGGTGCAGAACCTGTTTGTTGTTTTTCGTATGAACTATAAAGCTGTGCCATACTTCAATACAATTGTTGACTTTTTGCTGCCGGTTTAAGCTGCTCAGTTAGTTTCTCCACCAGAGCAATAGTCCAAACCTGTCTCCGAGAGTCAGCCTGGTTGCATTTTGAGAGTAAAATGACTATTTGTTTGACCATGATTCTCTTTCGTTATTGGCCCGGGTGTTTGTAGGTACACAAACAGCACTCCTTGCTGGCAATGGCAGAATCCGCACAGATGAATGCATCCTTGTTTTCCCTGTGATGCAGTTTCCTCCTGGAAAATCTACGGCCTTTTTAAATCTTGCCCTCCTCTTTTAACCTCACAGTATTCCTGTGGGTCGAAAAGGCTGTAGCTGAGTGGCAGAGCAATCTGCCTTGCATGCAGAAGGTCGCAGGCTCAATCCCCAATGGGGCCTCCAGGCAAGGCTAGAAGAGACCCCCCGGCCTGAATTCCTGGAGAGCTGCTGCCAGTCAGTGTAGACTGTACTGAGGTAGATGGACCAATGGTCTGACTCTGTATAAGGCGGCTTCCTACTTTCCTATGTGAGGGCAGGTTAAGCTAAGAGATGGTGACCGACTCCAGGTCACCTAGGGAGCTTTATGGCTGAAGACCTACACTTTAATCACTTACACTGCCCTTGTTTATTCATGCTGTTTTTCTATCACCTAATGAAGCGGTGATAGTGGTGTAGTGGTTAAGGTGTTCGACTACGGGTTCAAATCCCCACATAGCCAGGAAGCTCACTGGGTGACCTTGGGCCAGTCACTGTCTCTCAGCCTCATGAAAACGCTATTCATAGGGTCGCCATAAGTCGGAATCGACTTGAAGGCAGTACATTTACATTTTTAATTAAAGCTGATGGTATATTTAAATATTGTATTTCTCTGAGATCATCTGTTCGGATCTATTTACTCTCTTAGGAAAAGGCCTTTTGCTGACAGGTACACAGTAAAGGCATCTTTCATTTCTCATCTTGGCAAACAGGCAAGAGCATGTTAAACTGCACAGGTTTCTTGTGAAATTCAATATGCTGAGCTCAGTCTGTCTCTTTCAGGTCCTCTGTAATCTGGATCTAGTTACTTCAGAAATCGCCCTTCTTATTTCTCATTATTAGTAAGCTCATGCAACCTTCAACCAGTCTCCTGTTGCTACACCTGGGCTCCAAGCCAGTGTTATAAACTGAAGGGAAAGGTTGAAAGAAAAGGTATAAAAGCTGCAGAGAATTATGATTTAATTTAGGTGTGGGAACCCTTCAACTCTCCAGATGTTGCTGAATTGCAACTCCCATCAGCCCCAGCCAGCATGGCCAGTGGCCAGGGATGATAGGAGTTGCAGTTAGGCAACAGCTGGAGGATTGAAGGGTCCCCACACCTGGTTTAATCAACCTGTTCATGTTTCACTCATATTTATAAGTATTTTAGTCTTTGTTGTTGATCACAAGCTGAATATGAGCCAATAGTGTGATATGGGTGCAAAGAAGGCAAATGCTATTTTTAGGCTGCATTAACAGAAGTATATTTTCCCAGTCGCGTGAAGTACTAGCTCCCCTCTATTCAGCACTGGTTAGGCCTCATCTTGAGTATTGTGCCCAGTTCTGGACACAGCACTTTAAGAAGGATGCAAACAAACTGGAACGGGTTCAGAGGAGGGCAATGAGGATGATCAGGGGACTGGAAACAAATCCCTATGAGGAGAGACTGAAAGAACTGGGCATGTTTAGCCTTGAGAAGTGAAGACTGAGGGGAGATATGATAGCACTCTTCTAGTACTTGAACGGTTGTCACACAGAGGAGGGCTGGGATCTCTTCTCAATCATCCCAGAGTGCAGAACATGGAATAATGGGCTCAAGTTGCAGGAAGCTAGATTTCGACTGAACATCAGGAAAAACTTCCTAACTGTCAGAGCGGTACGACAATGGAACCAATGACCTAGGGAGGGGGTGGGCTTTCCAACACTGGAGGCCTTCAAGAGGCAGCTGGACAGCCACCTGTCTGGGATGCTTTGAGTTGGATTCCTGTATCGAGGAGGGGGTTGGACTGGATGGCCTTATAGCCCCCTTCCATCTCTACTATTCTATGATTCTTCTCTTGGTATATGGCAGTGATTCCAAAATTACTAAGGTCACACCCCCACCATAATTTAAAGCACTATAATACAACTTTAAACAGTAATTGCTTCCCCCCAAAAATGTCAGGAAGTGTAGCTTGTTAAGGGTGCTGAGAGTTGCTAGGAGATCCTTCTCCTTTCAGAGTTACAACTCCCAGCACCCTTAACAAACTACAGTTCCCAGGATTCTTTCGGGGAAGCCCTGACTCTTGAAATGGTATAAGAGTCCTTTAAAGTAGATGGTGTGGATGGACCCAGTGGGATTCTGTCCTAGTGCAGGATTAACTTTTGTTAATCTGTTTATATTGAAACCCCTTAACTTTGTGCCTCAGTATCACTAATTCAGGTCGTCATCAAGCTGGTAATCCTAGTACAAGATTTTTTGGACCAGTCATGAGTTCTAAAACTTTAATGTGGAGCCAATGATATTGGATATTCACAAAAGATAAACATCTGTATAGTCACCATGAGAAGTAGGTTGATTCTCATTAGCTTGTGCTGCTTGCTCTTCAACTCTTCAACCTATGAGGAGAGACTGAAAGAACTGGGCATGTTTAGCCTGGAGAAGACTGAGGGAAGATATGATAGCACTCTTCAAGTACATGAAAGGTTGTCACATAGTTAGAGGAGGGCCGGGATCTCTTCTCGATCGTCCCAGAGTGCAGGACACAGAATAAAGGGCTCAAGTTGCAGGAAGCCAGATTTTGACTGGACATCAGGAAAAACTTCCTAACTGTTAGAGCCATACGACAATGGAACCAATGACCTAGAGAGGTAGTGGGCTCTCTGACACTGGAGGCATTCAAGAGGCAGCTGGACAGCCATCTGTCGGGAATGCTTTGATTTGGATCCCTGCATTGTGCAGGGGTTTGGACTCGATGGCCTTAGAGAACCCTTCCAACTCTACTATTCTATGATTCTATGATGCTTCTGCAAACATTTTCAATAAAGCTTTTACAATCTATGCACAAAACGTATATATAGACTCTTTAAACTAATGCTTTTTTTAAAAAAAACCATAAACTCCACATAGTTAGTTTGAGACTAATACTTTAATTCTAGCCTATAAAACCTGACGTTATTTGGATTCTTCACACCTAAAAGATAATCTCCTTTCATCTATCTCATTGTAGTCCTTCAGATCAACCTAGAACGTTCTCTTTTTTATCTACTATATATTTTGGAAAGTTGTTTTGTTTCTTCATGATGCATTTGGACATCACTTAAGATATCGTAGCCAAAGTTTGCATGATGGTTCCTGAGATCAAGGAAGTTTTCATTTAGATACAATTAGACACCTCTTTGAATCAAGATAGCAGATGGACCCTTTAAGAAAATGCACTGATCTCAGTCATCAATTTCAAAACTCCACTGAATTTTGTGTTTCTTAGAATTCCCAAGCAACACTGGGTACAAGGCTGCGTGTCTACTTTGAGTAAGCCCAATTGGTTCAATTGCTTAAGCCCAGGTCACTGTGTATAGCAGAGGGTCCCAAATGGTGATCTGCAACTTCATTCAGGTGGTCCCTGGCATGTCTGTATTAAATACTCATATTGATTTTTAAATGTGTTTTCATTGCTTTTCTTTCTGGTATTGTATTGGAATGCAAATTGTAATACAATAAAATACAATATAAGACAGCAGCAGTAAGAATAAAATTAAAAACCATATAGCATCTAGCACAGTGCACTGCTATTGCTACAACAGGCAGAAAAATAATTGTGGACAATCAGCAATGTAGTCCATGCGGGGAAAAAGGTCTGAGAACCACTGGTACGTAGGACTGCCGCCCTAGACATGCAGCATAGGTATTGGCTTCTCAACAGAAAGTTTCCCATATTGTTTAAGCACAATCCTCGGTCACTTCAGGGATTCTTGTAAATGTACTGCCTTCAAGTCGATTCTGACTTATGGCGACCCTATGGATAGGGTTTCCATGAGACTGAAAGGCAGTGACTGGCCCAAGGTCACCCAGTGAGTTTCATGGCTCTGTAGGGACTCAAACCCTGGTCTCCCAGGTCGTAGACCAACACCTTATTTTATTTATTTATTTAGTCCACCCTTCCTCCCAGCAGGAGCCCAGGGCGGCAAACAAAGCGCTAAAAACACTTTAGAACTTAATAAAAACATATATTAAAATACATTAAAACAAAACAGCATTAAAAACATTTTTTAAAACTTTTAAAAAGGGTTAAAAACATTATTAAAAAACATATTAAGCAATTCTAACACAGACACAGACTGGGATAGGTCTCAACCTAAAAGGCTTGTTGAAAGAGTAAAGTCTTCAAAAGGTGCCGAAAAGATAACAGAGATGGCGCCTGCCTAATATTCAAAGGGAGGGAATTCGACAGGGTAGGAGCTGCCACACTAAAGGTCCATTTCCTATATTGTGCAGAACGAACCTCCTGATGAGATGGTATCTGCAGGAGGCCCTCACCTGCAGAGCGCTGTGATCGACTGGGTATATAAGGGGTAAGATGGTATTTCAGGTATCCTGGTCCAGAGCTGTATAGGGCTTTGTACACCAAGACTAGAACCTTGAACTTGGCCCTTGAACTCCTTAACCACTACACCACACTGGCTTTCTCAGGGATCCTTAAGTAGCTAATTTGTTTTAGATACTTGTTTGCCAAGAGGAAGACAATAAGATAGTCCTGGTTCTTTGAAGGCATTTTACATTTTTTTTACATACAGGTTCAGAAGGGGGGACTGCATGAAGTGATTCCAATAGTTGACATATCAGTTTCCCACCAGAAATTTAATCCAAAGTAGTTATTAGTAAGACTTATCCATCAGCACCACACCCAGTTTTCTTGGAACATCCTAAAAGCAGCATGTTCTCAACAGCAGACATACTGCTTTTATAATCTCCCCTATGAGCTTGCCAGAGGGTGCAGCGTTATGACTTCAAAGAGCCCTGGGGCCTACTCCACCAAGGCAACTCAAGTTAATGTCATGTTTCATCTCAATCTTTGTGCTAATGTTGCCATTTCCCACCTCTGCACTGCTATTTAAAAATACTGTGGGGGCTGCTTCCACGCAAGGTGTTTACTCCAGAATAGCTACGTTGTTCACTTGTTGTTTTACAGGACATCTACACAGTGTTATAATCAAATGATTGTTTTCTTTAGTTTTCTTCATGGCTCTTCCAGTTTGTTTCAAGTTGCAGAAAATCTCTTGTTGGGGAGAAAGCTGCACTTCCAACAGAGTCTGTTCTCAGGTGGGATGCTGCCTAATGTGGACCAGGTAGATTGTGAAACTGGGTCATCTAAGCACTTTCCCCTTTAGGAGATGTGCATTTCACTTGTTTGTGGTATTCTCAAAGTTCTCCTCAGGCAGGCCAGATGACATTAAGCAGTGGGCCAGATCTAACCCAAGGGACCTTAAGCCCCTGAACTGCTGCATGGTCACACCATTCACTCTTGAGAAAGGTTTCTGGTCCTGACTAGGTTAAATTTCCAGAAAGTGATCAGCAGAGTTTAGAGTATGTTATTAGTGATTTAGGTCGCTCTAGAATTTCTCTAGCAAATTTCTCTGCTGTTGGAGAAAATATAGTGTTGGTCTTGTTTCTCAACACTGTTTCACTTGAACTTACAAGATCTGAACAGGATGGTTCATGACAGATGCTTTTGGAGGTCACTGATTCATAGGGTCGCCATAAGTCGTAGTCGACTTGAAGGCACATAACAACAACAACAACAACAGCAAGTGTTTCACTAAGTGCTTTCCCCAGCACCAGCCACACCCTGCTTCTGTGGGACCGGCTGGTGCTGGGGAAAGCTTACTTGTATTTTGCAATCACAGAAGCTGATCAGTAGTCCAGTTAAAGGTGTCGGACTTGCAAGCATAGAAGGAAAGAGAGAAAACCAACCCACAGCTTTGTTGGGGGTAGCCTGAGATGTTTCTGCCGCTCCAGGCGCCTGCACCACACTGCATTTTCACTGGAAGTTGTAATAGCTCTTTTTAAATAATGTTATTTGTTATTTAATTTTGTAAATTGTATTGTTTTATTGATGTATTCCTATATTGTGTTTTTCTTGTAAGCCGCCTTCAGGGCCTTTTGGCCATAAAATGTAAATTTACTGCCTTCAAGTCGATTCCCGACTTATGGCGACTCTATGAATAGGGTTTCATGAGGTTGAGAGGCAGTGACCGGCCCAAGGTCACCCAGTGAGTTTCACGGCTATGTGGGGATTCAAACCCTGGTCTCCCAGGTCATAGTCCAACACCTTAACTATAATCATCATCATCATCATGATAAGTCCTTAACTGAGCAACATAGAATATGAGCAGATAGCAACTTCCTGTGTTATTGCAGAAGTTGGCACGTCACCTCTATCTGGACATGCCTCTATCTGGACAAGCCATTAAGCATGTACTTAAAATTCTTATCACTTTAGAAAGAACAACACACACTCTTTTAAATCCCATCTGGAACCAGTTCGTACCCTCAGTGTCAGGTAGTAAAACATTTTCCATACCACTTTGGGAGAACTGTACTTTTGAAGGCTCCCCTATCTGCACATAGAAAAAAAATATCATGTCAGTAAGGAAGGTAGGTTGACCTCTGTTTACTAAAATGCTAGTTGTCTGTGGGGATTTTTTCTTCACAGATCATATAAGCACACAGTTTCCCCCACCTCTCAGCCAAAACACAGTCCAGGAAAAGCTTTATGAATCAATGGGGAACTGTGACCCTCCAAATGTTGCTGGAGCACTACTCCCATAAACCTTGCCTGTGCCAGCTGGCGCTGATGGAAGATGGGAACCCCAACAAGATACAGAGAATCACAGGCTCCTCACCCATGCTGTACTAACTGATTCCTCTGAATAAACTGGTCCTAAACCATTATTTGACCAACATCTTCCCCCGTATCAGGAAAAAGTGAAACACAGGGTTTAGATAAGAGTTGTTAGGCCATATGTTCCATTAGAAGCAAACCCACTAATGAATCTGAATCTATATTATCTATTTATTTATTTTGTTGCATTTATATACCGCCCATAGCAAGTAGCTCTCAGGGCGGTAAACATAATAGGATAAAATACATACATCATCATAATAAAATCACAAAACATATAAGACACAATGAAAACAAAATACAATTAAACAAAATATAAGATGATAAAAGGATTAGTATTACAAGATTAGAAAGATAAAAAGATTAAAATGATTAAAATGCCTGGGAGCATAAGAAGGTCTTTACCTGGCGCCGGAAAGATAATAATGTAGGCACCAGGCGTACCTCTTCGGGGAGGCTATTCCGCAACTCGTATTTATTATTTATTAGTGACAGAAAGGACAACAAAAGAAATCCACACCGCTAAATAGAGTTGTTTATTAAATACCAAGTGAAAACATGTAAATATAAGAAAATACATTTAATATTGATGTAAATCATGTAACTGTATGTACACAGAGCTCACAGTAGATGTTTTTAGACAGTATTATAAATGATATTACAAATTAACTGGACCATCCTTACTAAGAAATATTTCAAGGTTTTGAAAGGTCTATTTAAAATCAAAACAAAAAACAACTCTTGAATCTAACATTTCCTAACAGTTTTTACACTATTAGGATGATTCCACCAATCAACTGCAACAGATTAATACATAAGAAATCATGATTTCATTAGAATACAATATTTTACAGGTAGAATATTCTTAAGTCATACAAACATTTTCAGTACCTTCAAAGCTGTTGAATTAGTTTTGTCAAACAAGTTTTCCTAAACATTCTCATCAATGAACTAGATGCTACCAAGTTTTATAATTTATTTATCTTTTCCATATTTCAAGGTGTGGCTGCCCATTAAAGACAGGAACAATCAAAAGAAGAAACACACACACCCCAGCACTGCAGTGGAGAAGGAAAAATGCCAATTGCAGTACTGGGGTAGAACTTCTCTTCCCTGCTAGATATGTGTGTGCGCCTGCCTGCCGAGTGTGTTTGTGTATGGTCCACAAGGGTGTGTGTACACACTAGGGAGCACAGACCATGGCCGACACTGGCAGGCAGACATCGGTGGGGTGGCCAGCCGTCAACGTACTCCTCAGGCCAAAAAAAGGTTAGATTACCACTGCTTTAAGGAGTTGTCCTTCTTTCCTTTAGCAACCCAGTTTTGGACCTATTATTAATGCTGAGGAAAAATATCAAGATTCACATCGACCATCTCTCAACAAAATCCAAATAGTCATGCTCTACAAGGTGATAAGCATCCATAAGATTATAAAGCACATTCTGCTAATAATGACTGAACTTCAACTAAAAAAACCTAGGAAGTGACAGCTTTAGTACAGCAATAGATATGAATTGTTACATACAAATAATTTAAGTAGAATCAACAATGCTTCCTATTAGCCGCTGTGCTCAAAGTATACAGTAGTCCCCGGTCTCTTCTCCACTATACATTTAAAGAGCTTTAACTCCTAGGAATGGTTGTTTGTTGAGGGTGCTGAGAGTTAGAACACCAACCATTTTCTTGGTAAAACACTTCTGGATAATAGATGCATTTCCTCTATGCAGCACCTTTGTGTTCCCTAAGATCATATCCAAACCACCTATGTGTGAAAAACCATTTCCAAGCAGACATCACTAATGCTGAACTGGTATGCTGTTAGCAGTAAACAGTGTATTATCAGAAGCTATAGTAGAAAAGATGGAGAAATATGAAGGGTCACATAGATAAATTTTAGGAAAACAGCACTGGCTGGCTTTAAAAAAATATGTTACTGAGTTTTAATAAAATTTGTACATAAGAAAAGCAATCAGTTCTGGGACAACTGCGTTTCACCCAGATCTCTTATTGTTACATATATAAATTCTTTCTGAGTTTGCTATGATTTACACTTTGTTTCTGAATTAAAGGATGTTTGTTTTTTGTTCCTTATAGCCACATGAACTAGGGGAAAACAAGCAAAAAAGTGAAGTGAACATGTTTTGATTAAAAAACACCCTGGGGCTTTCCTTCTCACAAGCAAATGGCAATGGCTGGAGACTTTTGTGTAGCTGCTAACTTGCTTTTTAAATGCTTATCATGATAGAAATATGTGGTCTGCTGCAATAAAGCTCAAATGTGAACGTTTGGAAACATGCGGCAAGCCCAAACAATTACAGAATTTTGATGGATCCAACTGCAATTTCTGTGATGCTTCATGATCCTCTCCCCAACAAGAGGTTGCAGCATTTGGGGCTTTTTAGTTTAGAGAAAAGGCGGGTCAGAGGAGACATGATAGAAGTGTATAAAATTATGCATGGCATTGAGAAAGTGGATAGAGAAAAGTTCTTCTCCCTCTCTCATAATACTAGAACTCGTGGACATTCAAAGAAGCTGAATGTTGGAAGATTCAGGACAGACAAAAGGAAGTACTTCTTTACTCAGCGGATAGTTAAACTATGGAATTTGCTCCCACAAGATGCAGTGATGGCCACCAGCTTGGATGGCTTTAAAAGAAGATTAGACAAATTCATGGAGGACAGGGCTATCAATGGCTACTAGCCATGATGGCTGTGCTCTGCCAGCCTAGTCAGAGGCAGCATGCTTCTGAAAACCAGTTGCCAGAAGCCTCAGGAGGGGAGAGTGTTCTTGCACTCGGGTCCTGCTTGTGGGCTTCCCCCAGGCACCTGGTTGGCCACTGTGAGAACAGGATGCTGGACTAGATGGGCCACTGGCCTGATCCAGCAGGCTCTTCTTATGTTCTTATGTTCTTATGTGACTGTACATAAATCAGCTAAGTTGACATATTCAGATCAAATAAAAATCTAGGAAGGCTGGTTATACTTTAAGAAAACACCCATTTACTAATTAATACTGTTTAGCATTATTTAAAGAGGGGGCAGAATTACATGTTTAAAATTTTATACATCTCCTCTGTATTGCAACTATTACATTCTCAAGCAATACTTGCAAATTCAATCTATATCAATAAAAATATAACTTTAGGGTCTTTGATAAAAAGATTCAGTTTTCAGCTTCAAAACATACAGTTCATGCACCTTACAGTTTTGCTGCCATAGTCGATACACTCTGGTCCAATACATTCGCAGCAGGCATTGTGAAACCACCGGTATTTGGATGCACCCATAGATTCGCAAGAGCTCTTGCATTGATGCACTGACATACAGTCATCGAAGTAAACCACAGTACAAGTGGCTTCTAAACAAAGAGAGTGAGAAAGGCCTTTTAGTTTGCTGAGAGAAGGTTAAGCTGCCAACCATTCACACAATAGGACTCAGGTATTTGCCCTGTCTGGAAACTTCCAGGCAGGATACATCAGGACAAATACGACAATCAATTTTACAAATCAGCTAAAACCATTCATTCACAAGATTCTGTATACCAGGGACACTACATCTGTTCTGCATATCCCTACACTTTGGAAAAAATGCAACACTTGTCTGGACTTTAAAAACAACTTATAAATTATTCATTCCTCGTCTCTTTTTTTAAATGAACAAACCCAATTTTGTGAGCTCAGTCTTCCCAATGTGCAGCTGTTTACCTTTGTCACTGGTGTATGGGGCATGGACATTGTTGTTTGGAATGGAGACGTTCTGATGCTGCGGGTGGTTCACCGTTTCTAAAATAGAGACCAAGTTCTCATGATGTGACAGTTCTTCTGCAACAGGGAATGATACAATGTTCCAGTGCAGCTGAGTGTCGCCTTCTGTAAGTGCTTGGAAAAGGGATGGGATTGGCCCGTGCAATTCCTCGACGGTACTCTTGGAAGTAGGAGGTGTGTCACTGTAATTGCGAGGATTGCACATACCTGTAGATAACAAGAAAATAAAAAGTTGCTGGAGAAAATGCACCTATAAAAAGCAGCGTTTTTTTTTTTTTTAATTAAAAAGCAAAACATTCACTTTAAATGATGAGTGGGCAGGACTGGTTCCATTTGAAACTAAATAAGTTTGTCTTGCCTGTTTCACCTTCCAAACACTTATTTTGAGTGATGGACAGTTCCTCCAATGGAGGGATGTAGAAATTGGTGTCCCCAAGAACTGCCACCATCCCTGACCACTGGCTATGCTTTTTGGGGTTGATGCGAGTTGCAGTTCACCAATATCTGGAGGCCCAATTCCCTATACACCTGGAATAGGGACATTCACATGCACATTTTAACAGAGATTAAGACACTTTTAGTGGGGCTAAAGACATTTTCTTTCCAGCTCACTAAGTCCGTCCCTACTGCAAAGGGTCTGGTTCTTACGGTCATCTGTTTTTCCTACTGCATGCAACACGGATGGGGGTTGGAGAGAGTAACATGTACATATCCTGCTTATCTATGTACCCACCTGGAGCCCTTCCTCTAGATGCTTTTTAAACTAATGCTAGTAGCAAGCAATATCAAGAACACCCCCCACACACTTAGACTGGTGAAAAAGGTTAGGCACCTTCTATTCTGTTTCTGCTTTAAGTGTCCAGACACTGAAACCCTTTTGAAGCCTTGTGACACAAGATGAAATTAGTGGTTGAGGCGTTGGGCTACAACCTGGGAGACCAGGGTTCAAATCCCCACACAGCCATGAAGCTCACTGGGTGACCTTGGGCCAGTCACTGCCTCTCAGCCTCATGAAAACCCTATTCATAGGGTCCCCATAAGTCGGAATTGACTTGAAGGCAGTACATTACATTTTTACTTGGGAAAACATCAAATTTAATAGGCAAAATATGTCAAGAGAATATCTGGGCAAAGCTTATTTCATCATAATTCAAGAAGCTGATTGTTTAGCAAGGAGTTTGTTCTTTTGCCAGAATTACAAGAGCTACTTCCCTAGTCAGAGGAGTGAGTTACATATACATACATGTTTTCAGACATACTAGCCACTGCATCCATTTCATGACATAGCTAATATACTCCATGTCAGATGCATGAAAGTTCTACTGCAGGTATCACTTTCCTTATTTTATGAACTTTAAAGTTCAAGAAAATCTTAGTTCCCCAAAGGACAATAATAGCATGTAGATTATTTATTATTTGATTTATATCCTGCCCTTCCTCCCAGCAGGAGCCCATTACTTTCTCAAATAGAACATACACATATGTGCCTATTCTACATGATGTAGAAGCTGAGGTCTGGAGATTCGCTTTATTGTATTTGACGGCTAAACTACACAAATGATATCATAATCCATCTGTTCTGCAGATTACTCATCATCTAAGTAGTTATAAAGAAAGGTGCATCACAGAAACATCCCCTCACTGTGCCTGTCTTTGCCTTGCAGGGGTGTCTGGAGCTGGAAACGCTTTTCTTGAGACCACCCACGAAAGTAATGAAGAGAACCACTTAAGCAAGCCAATAAGCATCTTTCTAAATACATCTGTGTTTAAAGAAGTATGCATAACATCTTTCCCCCCAAGTTGGATAATGGGGGATCCAATAACCCAGTTTTATAGTGTGCCCCTCCCTGGTACATGAAGCTATGTTTTTAATAATTAATAAATCACTGCTGAGGTGCGCGCACAATGGTGAAGCCTAAGGAGGCTCTGCAAATGCAACTCTGGCTTTTGCCATTAGCTACGGATTGCCTGTGGTGTCACAAGTGGACATAGTGGCTGAGGGGAAAGAGGCAGTTACTGGGGGGAGGCAGGAAAGAGCCCCAGGAGGAAGTGGCTCAGGGGAAGTTGGGGCATGGCCAACTGGAAACACAGAAGGGAAATCTGGGTTGATCCCTCCTGTCTACTTGGGTTGCCAGCATTTTGCTCTCTCAAGGCTCCTGTTCCTGTTTCACCTGCATAGCTGTAAAAAAACAACTACTTTTTTGTCACTTAGAATTTCCCAACACCAATAAACTTGCAAGGGTCCCCTGGATATGAAAAGGTGACATGTGCCTGCTGGGTGTCTGCTTCAGAAACAATTGCTATGACCTCTTACAAGGCCATAGCAATGTAAGGGCTCTGCGTGTAAGCTATGGAGGCTTATTAGAATTTCCAAATATTTGTGCTTACTTAAAACTATACACACATTGAGCATACATTGCAATTCTGGCCCTTGTTTCTTTTCACACACGCCTCTGCTCCCAAACACAAGAGACGGTCATGGGGAGGGGGATATAGGCTTTCCTCAGCAACAATCCCCCCTCCTGTCCCACCTATTTACAACATCATCTTCTTTAACCCCATTATCTGAAACGCTTCCAAATGCCAATGTTAAATATTAAGCTTGTGGCCACTTTATAAAACACTGGGCCCTTCCTTATGCCCAGTTAGCCCCCTGGTCCCATCTACAGAGTGTCCACAAAATCCTACCCACCAAGCTCTCCGTCCTTCCCTGTCCCCCCATGGATTCAAAGTCTAAACAGCCCGTCTCTCCTTGCCAGTTGACCACATTGCCTGCTGAGGCTTCCCCTGTCTGTGCTGACCACAGGAGAAATGGGCTCTCAGTGGACACCACAGGAGAGATGGGCTCTCAATGGTCACTAGACACAGAGGAGGGGAGAGGAAAGCAGGGAGGGAGAGGGGACTTTGCATGTGTGTCTGTGTGGGGAAGGGGGGGAATGGAATAGCCATGGGGGGAGGAGGGGGAAACCATCAAGCAGCCATGCAAGATACAGACTGGCATGAGGGGAGGAGGATTGATTGATTTTAATATTTATACCCCGCCCTTCTTCCAAGGAACTCAGGGCGGCTTACAAATAAAAAACATAAACAGTTAAACAGCAAATATACAAATTAAAACATTTAAAACGAATCAGAAGAAAGTTAAAAATTTCAGTTTCAATTAAAAGCCCGTTTAAATAAAACAGTCTTCACCTGGGCACGAAAAGACAAAAGCGAGGGGGCCAGTCGAACCTCACTAGGGAGGGAATTCCACAATCTGGGGGCTGTCATCGAGAAAGCCCTATTCTGTGTCTTCGCAAGATGAACTTGCGGAAAAGATGGAATAGTGAGTAGAGTCTCACCGGATGATCTTAAAGTCTGGGCAGGTTCATAGAGGGAGATACGATCTAAGAGATAGCCTGGACCTAGGCCGTATAAGGCTTTATAGGTCAAAACCAGCACTTTGAATTGTGCCCGGAAACAAAGTGGCAGCCAGTGGAGCTGGTATAGCAAAGGAGTTGTATGTTCTTTGAACCCAGCTCCAGTTAACATTCTGGCTGCGGCTCTCTGTACCAATTTAAGTTTCCGAGCAGTTTTCAAGGGCAGCCCCACGTAGAGCGCGTTACAGTAATCTAATCGGGATGTAACTAAGGCATGTGTCACCGTAGTCAAATCTGACAAGTCAAGGAACGGGCGCAGCTGGCGGAGGAAGAGGAGAAGCACAGTCGTATGGGGAGAGGGGTGTGTGTGTGTGTGAATCTCCAGCTGCTGTGAGTGGAGGTATGGTGGGGACAGAAAACAGAGGTGCCATGAGTGAAGAGTCCATCTGTGTCAAAAGATGAAGTAGCCAAGTGGGGAGGGGGAGATACGCATTTCAGTGTCAGGAGAGAAGGAGGGTTCAAGAGTGTTTGGGTGCAGAGGCGGGCTGAGAAAGGGTGGCAGAGGAAGAGTGAACTGGGATTTTTTGCCTTTTGTGAAAGGGTTTTGTGTTGGAACTAGGGATGTGAAGGCCTGGAAAAAATCAGAAATATTCAGGAAAAAACTGGGTTTGTCCCACTTTTTTCTTAAGCCATTTGTGTTTCCCCCCCCGAAAAACTAGAAAAATTAAAAATAATGAAGGAAAAATGGATTATGGAATGTTTTATTTTAGCATGATGAATGAAATGTTTCATTGAATCTCCCCCCCCCTTTTCTCAGTTCTTTTTATGGGAATTGGTGCTTTATGTCTGCTTGACACTGTGGAGGACTAGCAGAGACATAAGTAATTTTCTTTGTTATTAATGTTGATGGTTTCTTCTTCTTTTAATTGTTTTTTGCCTGCTCCTCATAAACTGGCAAAACAAAAGAGGTTCCTTACAGTTCAGGTGTTCAAGAACTTGTAGCTCCATTTGTTACAAATTTTTTTTAAAAAAAATAAAAGTAAATTCAATTTGTAATAATTGTTTGAATAAAATGTACTTTTAATATACCAAATGTGATACTTTTATGCCAAACCAACTTGTACATGGTTACATTTTATGTTCCTGAAGTAACAAAGTGACTTTCGAACTGTAAAAAGTGCTACTATTGCATTTTTCCAATTTTTCTGAAAATTTCTGTTTTTTTCTGAAAAAAACTGCAAAAAACCCTAGTTTTTCTCCATGGCTTCAAAACTTCAGCAAATTTTACATCTCTAGTTGGAACCAAAGACTTGGTTCAAAGGAGTGGGTTTGTGTTTTGTGGGTCACACCCCCACAGCTGCCTTCTGCTGCACTGCGTTTTGTGATGGCCCCCTCAACACTCCCTCAAAATCCCAAACAAGCCCACAGGTCCCAAAAGGCTGTGGGACCCTGGTCTACACTGACTGGCAATAGCTTTGGAGGGTTTTGTGGGCAAGGGGAGGGGAGCCTTTCAAAGACCTATCTGGCGATGGCTAGGATTCAACTGGGACCTTCTGCATGCCAAACATGTGCTCTACAACTGAGCAAGGGCTGTTGCCCTTCATGCAGAGTATGAAATCTCTGAGCTCCTCTTAAAAAGCATAGGACAATGCAGTGCCTTAAGGTCATCATCACAGGATGGAAGAATATCCTGACTTCAAGTGTCTCACTGGCTGAGACAGGTTAATTTCAATGGAATCAACAGGAGGGAAGAGCGCTATTGCTCTCAGGTTCTGTTTGCGAGCTTCCCACAGACATCTGGTTGGCCATTATGGGAACAGGATGCCAGACTAGATAGGTCAGTGGCCTGATCTAGCAGCCAGGCTCTCCTTAGGTTATTAGCCTTTGCAGCTCTGGTTGTTGTGATATTATAGGAGGAGCTAGAGAGGGCTTTGAGACTTGGGTAAGTGGTGGCATCTGAGCAAGTCAGGGTCAAGGGTTTTCACATGCTGAACAAGGGATTCTGGCTCCAGTGAATCGAAGAACGCCTTATGCTCCTCCCCCCACAGCTTCAAGAACCCAGAACTTGCAGGGGTTCAGCCCCCCTTCCCTGGGTTTGGCTCCTTTGGAAGGAGGTTGCTGGAGGCTTGGTAGAATTTCCTAATATTTGTACTTACTAAAAAATACAAACCAAATGTACAGTTATAGGGAGGGGGGAAATAAACCAGATGCACAGTAATAAGGTGGGATATACTTGGTTCAGCAATACTACATGCGAGAAGGATCTTGGGATTGTTGTTGATCACAAGCTGAATATGAGCCAACTGTGATATGGCTGCAAAAAAGGCAAATGCTATCTTAGGGTGCATTAACAGGAGTATAGTTTTCAAATCACATGAAATGTTAGTTTCTCTCTATTTGGCACTGGTTAGGCCTCATCTTGAGTACTGCATCCAGTTCTAGACACCACACTTTCAGCAGGATGCAGACACACTGGAACAGGTTCAGAGGAGGGCAACGAGGATGATCAGGGGACTGGAAATAAAGCCCCATGAGGAGAGACTGAAAGAACTGGGCATGTTTAGCCTTCAGAAGAGAAGACTGAGGAAAAATATAATTGCACTCTTCAAGTACTTGAAAGGTTGTCAGACAGAGGAGGGTCAGGATCTCTTCTCAATCATCCCAGCGTGCAGGACACGGAATAATGGGCTGAAGCTGCAGGAAACCAGATTTCGACTGAACATCAGGAAAAACATCCTAACTGTTAGAGCGGTATGACAATGGAACCAATGACCTAGGGAGGTGGTGGGCTCTCCAACACTGGAGGCATTCAAGAGGCAGCTGGACAGCCACCTATTGGGTATGCTTTAAGTTGGATTCCTGTATTTAGCAGGGGATTGGATTTGATGGCCTTATAGACCCCTGCCAACTCGACTGTTCTATGATTCTATGATAGGATGGTTGAACAACAGTTCTTTTACACAACAGGGTTGCCTCCTCCCTTCTAAGGAGTTAGTCATTCTTAATGTGGGAAGGAACTCGGTTGTTCACCTATATTTTGTGGTTCCTCATTAGAGACATTACTGGAAGAATAGTGTATGATTCAACTGATGGGGAAACAGCAACCACATTGCTCCTCTGACATATGAACTGGCCCAGAGACACTGAAGTGCAGAGCCGTCTCTTCTTCCCAAAGGCCCTCCTCCGAGTCCCGACCCACAGAGAGGCTCGGAGGGTTGTAACAAGATCCAGGGCCTTTTCAGTAGTGGCCCCCGAATTATGGAACAGTCTCCCCGATGAGGTACGCCTGGCGCCTACACTTTTATCTTTTCGGCGCCAGGTTAAAACCTTTTTATTCTCCCAGGCATTTTAACTTAATTTATTTTTTAGCTTTCAATTTATACCAGGCTGTTTTACTGTTTAATATGTATGCTTTTTACTGACCTTTGTAATTTTATTGTATTTTACTCTATGTTGTGCACCGCCCTGAGAGCCTTTTGGCTGTGGGCGGTATAGAAATCGAAATAAATAATAATAAATAATAATCTAGCTCAAAGTTAGATCCACCTTTTTCCTCAGTGTGCCACCATAAGGAACATTTTAACAGTGCATTGTAATGCAGATAAGGATGGCTTCTTTCATTTATGGTGGAAATGTTGTAAAGCAAAGAGGTACTGGCAAATGGTAACTGCTGTATTCACTGAAATCTTCAAATATGAAGTCCAATTAGACCCCCTTTTGTGCCTACTGAATTATGTAAAAATGTACCTAAGACCAGAACATTAAAAAATCAGGCATTATATATCATTACCATGGCTAGGATTCTGTATGCAAAATCATGAAAAAGGAGTTGGAATTAGACTCAGATTTGGTCTAATTGTGCTGTTAAAATACAAATTAAATTAAATGCAAATTTAATCATACAAAAATGTCATGAGTCCTGTGGAACAGAGTGATGGACGAAGAGGAGCCAGAATGGGACTTGGGGGAGGGCCCGAGTGACTTGCATTTAGAGGGGGCTGAGGCTGAAGGCTTCAGTGCCACTGTCAGCGACAGTTCCACCCTTGTAGCTCCAATTACAGCTGATGAGGTGGTGTCCGATCAGGAGGCTTTCTTCACCTTCCCTTCACCCACTTCCTCGCATGCCCTGCTGTCACTGTTACAGCTGAAATGTCTCTGCCGCTCTCGCCTCAGACACATAGTCTACTGTGCCGGCAGGCTCCAAGGGTTGCCACTGAGAAGGAGCGCACTCCTGTCCATGACACCTCTCTCATGCAAGTAGAAGGAGCCCGCCCACACTTACTTAAGGATTGTAAGAGGGTGTGTCTAATTGCTGTGATGTCTTAGCTTTGTGTAGTTGCGCCTAGCTATGCACTGTAGAGATGCTGAATCCTGTGTAACCTGTAAGTGAATTCATGAAGCACTCTGAAATGGCATTCTCCACAAATCTCTTTTAAAAAAGCACACCTCTGCATCTGAGTCTGACTTCAGTGGGTTTGGGCAAGAGAGAAAAGTATGTATAAAATTACTAAAATACAGTAATATATGATCTTATATGTCCAGAATGATGGCTAGGCATCAAACTGATGTGACAAAGAACAGATTTGTACTACAGATAAAATGCATTTCAGCCCTCAATAAGTCTTCCTCAGTGGTCAAGAAATTTGTAGCATGCAGTTTGTCACCAAAGATTATTTGTCACCAAAATAATTGGAAACCTAATAAGCTAGGTCTTGTAAGAAAATTACGGGAACAACTACATATTATTAAATTAACAGCTATGTTAAAGGAATAAGACAATTTTAGAGAAGCTATTGGTAAATGGTGTCTCATAACTCAGTAAAGAGAAAACTTGACAATTTCTGGGCAAGATGTAGATTTTTATGTTTACAGATTGACCATATTTATAAATTGAATGTTTAAGTAATCATTTGTCATGAAAGGTTTAAATTAATAGTGATGGCTAAGAGGCTTATGCACTTTGAAATATATTTATATAATCCATCCTAAGGTTCTTAGTACTCAATACATGCTAAATCTAATATTTCATTATTAAATGTATTGCAAATTATTGCAAAATGAAATAATTTTTTTCTATTTTAAAAAAGCAACAGTTCAAGTCTACCAAGCCAAAATAAATAAGATGAAACAAGAGCTGACCTAGCAGATTACAGCAAGACTGAGCTCAGATGTAGACTAACACTATCACACAGTGGTGTAGCTATAAAATTCATGCATGGAGGGAGGAAACTTTCACCCCTATAACTACTTCAGATGGGAAACATTTGTGTCTCCAAGACAAGGGATTGATTTAAGCTCCGTGCAGCCTCCCTTCATCCCTGATGCAACTGCTGGAGGCAGGGAACACAGCCAAGAGAATCAAGAAGTATTCACTGCTGTGAACCAACACTATTAAGTTCCCATCCTTGCTCTGGCTTGAACCTTATTGCTGTGGGAATGTTCCCCATCAGATCAGCACAAAGGAAGTGCATATGCGCCAGCCAGTACCAGCCGCCGATTAACTACAGGACAAAGTGCAAGGTGCTGGTACTGCCATACAAAGCTCTATGCAGCTTGGGACCGGGATATCTAAAAGATCATCTCACCCCCTACGTACCCAACAGATCACTGCATTCTGCAGGAGAGGGTACCCTGCAGATACCATCCTATCAGGAGGCCCATTCCACACAACATCACAATTGGGCTTTAGTGTGGCCGCAACTACCCTTTGGAACTCACCCCCACTGCATATCAGACAGGTCCCTTCCCTATTGTATTTTGGCGCCTGCTGAAAAAGTTCCTCTTTCAACAAGCTTTCTCAAATCTTTATCCCAGTTTATTTATTTATTACATTTATATCCCGCCCTTCCTCTGAATTGATTTTATGTATGTGCTGTTGTTTTAAATTTATATTTATTGTTTTAAAATTGTTTATATATATGCAATTGTTTTAATTATTTTTATATATATGTACTTGCTTTTTATATGTTACTATATTGTAAATCACTTAAGGATGCCTCATGGGAAGCGATTCACAAATGAAATAAATCATCATCATTGTCATGAAACAACTAAAAGTTAGTGGAACATACTACAAAAGCAGCGGGCACTTCAAACTAAAAACCATGTATATCAAACAACCAATAGCACCACACTTTTTTTCTGAACTCCAGAGTGCCTAGTCAAACCAAGATATCCTCATATCAGTGATGAGATAAAGCCTCAGAAATTACCAAGCAGCTGTCATTTTCTTCAGCCTACACTATGTTTTCTCAGTCCCTACTAACGTTCCTGTTCTCCTTTAGAGGATAAGACACCATATATTGTGAAGGGAAGCAGTGTGACTGCCCCAAATTTTTTGTAGGTGCCAACAGTATTGAAAATGGGATTGTGTGTGACCACCCTGACAGCATCATGAGCACAAATTATGAATGCACAATAAAAAGGATGTCTGGAAGGGGCCCCAGAGAAGAGGAACTGCAGTCCTAAAAGCCCTTCTCCTGGTGGTCATAAGATAGACCTCAGGAGTATATAGAACTAGCAAACGTGCCTCTCCTACAGACAGCAGTGATTAACATTAAGGTACCATGATCCCAAATTGTATAGGGCTTTGTGTACTAAAAACAACTTGGCCCAGTAGCATACTGACAACCAGTGCAAATGCTCTAGTAAAGGTGTAATATGCTGTCAGTAGGCTGCTCCCGTCAGTAGCATAAACACTGCATTCTGCAAAGCTGCAGCTTCCAGACCAACCCTAAGGACAGCCCTGTACGAAATGCATTGCAGTAATCCAGTCTTGAGAGTACCAGTACTGTGGCTAAGCTATCCAGGCTCAAGAACAGCTGTAGCTGTCACATCATAGAATAGTAGAGTTGGAAGGGGCCTATAAGGCCATCAAGTCCAACCCCCTGCTCGATGCATCAGCCGAAGTTGGTAAGTAATACTCCTAGCCACTGAAGCCACTTGGGCGTCCAGTGACAAAGACGGGTCCAGGAGTAACCCTAGACTCCACACCAGCTCCTTCAGAGGGAGTGCAACCCTCTGACGCGGGGAAGCTGCTTTATACCGAGTCAGACCATTGGTCCATCTAGCTTAGCAGGTTAGTATCTGCTCGGCAGCAGCCCGGCAGGGTTCTTCTCAGCCCCACCTGGAGACGCCAGGGGGTGGACCTGGGACCTTCTGCATGGAAAGCAGATGCTCTACCACTGACCTACAGCTCTTCTAGGACCTGTATCTTAAGACACAGGAAACACTCATCCAAATGGCCTCCATCTTGCCAGGATTCAAACTCAGTTTATTGGCCTTCATTCAGCCCACCACCGAATCAGGCAGTGATCCTGATTCAGATGTTATGAAGAAATACAGCTGGAGGTCATCTGACTTTAAAACTCTTAATGAATGCTCCCTATGGCTTCATATAAATATTAAAAAGTTAAGGAGAGAGTAGTGCCTTGCAGCACCCCACAGCACATGTGCCAGAGAGCTGAGAGTTGCACTCCTCCGCAACATTTCTCTTCAGAACCAGCACTGTAGGTAGGAGCAACACAACTGAAGAACAGGGCCCCCAATATCCATCCAACAAAGCTGGTACAGGAGAATACCACCATCGATTGTATCAAAAGATCAAACAGAAAGAGCACAGTCCCAGTCCCTTTCTTGATAACCAAGGCCAATTCAATCCCAGCATGAACCGAGAATGAAACAGGTCCAGATTATCAGTTTCCTCCAAAAGTATCTGCAGTTGCTTGGCCCACGGCCCTCAGACATCTTCCCTCCAAAGGGGGTGTTTGCAAACAGATCATAGTTGCCATAAACGATTGGGTCCTGAGTATGTTCTCTATGTATTGACATACTGAGCTCTTAAAAGCCACATATCTAAAATAGTGAACATGACAATCTGAAGCATCCAAGAGAGCATTAGGTGATAAAGAATGAGTAAACTTACCAACACAGTCACAGCACTCATCCCAAAGTGTGCCTAAGCACAGCATGCATTCCTTACAACATGAACAGTTTCCTTCAACAGGGCGGCATTGACACAGCTCCTGGAAACACACCACAGCAATTAGATAAAATATCACTGGAGACAAAGAATTTTTTTTCACTACTACAGTTAAGAGCATACATAGGAACATAGGAAGGTGCTTTATATTGAGTCAGGCCAATGTTCTATGCCAGCTTTATGCATAAGTAAGCAAGCTACAGTTGTTGGGCCTCAGATTATGAGGAGCCTCTAAATACTAACAATTTACTAAAAATAAAAAAAAATAAAAAGTGGGCAGAGCACATACAGGCCATGATCTTTTGCCTCTTTCATTTAGTAAGTGCTAACTGCGTGCATAACTGCTCTTGTGTTGTGGTACATTCAAAGTTTTCAAAATTGTTAAATAAGAACTCATAAGCTATTTTCATTTGAACGTATTTCATATGTAAATAAGCTCACTGCAAGATAGATGTTTTAGTTAAATTTTTAGTTGCATGCTCCCCTCTATACCAGTATATATGCAAATATAAACCTTTATAATTTTCTATTTTTATTTTTCTTTCTTTTCCATCCCCCCTCCCCGGCGTCCCTGCTCTTCAATATAGGAGGCCGGGCCTGGCAACCAAGAGATCTTCTGTATCTTTAAAAGTTGTGCAGGGGAAAGGGAGAATTCCACCTTGTGGTTTTTCCCATTACAGTGTTGCAAGAACACCTGCACTTGGCTGACTTTCTCTTCTCCTAAAGATACAGGCTCAGTCTCAGGCCCTGAACCTGACAACCCTAGCCATCAGTGGCTTGAGCATGTCAGTGCTTTCTCTCACCACCCTCCATTTTTATTTTTTTCTTCCAACTATTTTATTTATTTATTTATTGAATTTATAGCCTGTCCTTCCTCCCAGAAGGAGCCCAGGGTGGCAGACAAAAACATGAAAAACCACTCTAACACATCTTAAAAACAAAAGAGTTTAAAACATATTAAAATAAAACATCTTTTAAAACATTAAAACAGTGTATCTTTAAAAACATATTTTAAAAAACTTTAAAAACATCTAAAAAAATTATTCTAACACAGAACAGACTGGGATAAGGTCTCTACTTAAAAGGCTTGTTGAAAGAGGAAGGTCTAGCATCCTAACATTCCATGGCTATGCACCTACCATACATTTAAAGCACATGGCTTTCACCAAAGAATCCTGAGAATGGTAGTTTGCTGAGGGTGCTAGAAATTGTAGCTTGAAGACAGGTAAACTACAGTTCTGAGGATTCTTTGAGGGAAGCCATATGCTTTAAGTGTATGGTGTGGATGTGACCTACCTATGTTTGGGCAGCAGCACATCCACTTGCCCCCAAACCAAAGGTAGCAGCAAAGACAGACGTTCCCATCTTTAGCATTCAAGGTAAACTTAGAAGTTCCACGAGACAGCTATTGACAGACTCAACTTCCACTAACTTTTTGTCAATCCTGGAAGCTCAGAGGCCCTTAACAGGCCACTGGTGGGGGGGGGGAGGGAGCAAATTTTTATTTTAATTTATAAACTTCTCAATTTCTGTATACCTGGGAAGTTTCATCACCACCATGAAAATATGTAGAAACCTCTATCATTTTTTGGGTAACCCATTTCACTTCCATACCAGTGGGCCTTCAACAATCCGAGTTCACTATTAAATGGAATGATATTTATTCCAATCCCTATGTTACATTTCATGAAGGCTAGAATGGATAAGTTTAGGGACCCTTCAGACTGGTGTTTTACTGTGGGTGCATTCTGCAACATGTTGTTGACACAACAATAGCACATTAGTGGTGGATTTATTCTGCTTCATTAGCTGTTCTGCGATGCTTCCCCAATGCTGTCTGGACGGGCTATAGCACAACAAAGTGGGCCAAATGTGGTATAAAAGTTATGGGATTTCAGAAGGAAATCAGTATATGAACTGTTTGGAAATGAACAGTGTGAGCACCCCAAAACCTTTGCAATATTGAAAATGGGATCCTGTACAGCTGCCCCGACAGTATCATGAGCACAAATAATAAGGAATTCACAATAAAAAGGACATCTGGAGGGACCCTTAGAAATAAACAATGTAATCTGCCTATTTTTTAAATGCACAGTTCATTCACTTTTTCAGAGCAGCAAAATGACTCATCCATTCTGGGCATTTCTACAGGATAGAAAATTGTTAAAAAAACAAAGAGACGTTGGGGAAAGCTAAATAAAAGCTGTTTTTTCATAGCACAGTGGGGAGGAGAGCGTGGCTGGGAGTCCAGAGTCTGCAAGTTCAAATCCCCGTTCTTGTCTCCTGGGTGTCAAGGGCCAGCTAAAGATCACCCCACAGTGAGTGGCTCAGGGGTTACGTGCCCTGCCACTTGTGGGCAAGCTCCATAGTCCCAAGGAGCCCAGTTGCCCCCCAACTAGCAGTTGCGGACAAGGAAGGGGCTGGCTTATGCAGCTGTGGCCAGCTGAGCAGGCTGTGGCCAGCTGGGGAGGACTAGCCTCAGAGGGAGGCCATGGGAAACCCCCTCTGGATACCGCCTACCATGAAAACCCTATTCGTAGGGTCGCCATAAATTGGGATCGATTTGAAGGCAATCCATTTCCATTATAGGAAGAATGGGGGGGGATGATGTACATTATACATAAGCAAGATCAACTTGAACAACTCCACAAATGAGCAGAGAAAACAGGTCTTCTCTGAATACCAAGCTTCTCAGATATTGTTGGTCTAGAACATCTGTCATTCTTGATCACTGGCCATCCTGGCTGAGGCTGATGGAAGCTGGAGTCCAACAACATCTAGACACCATTGTGCTGCTTTCCTATGTCCAATATTACCCAGCTACCATCTTCATCACTCATTACATGGGACAAAGTCCCTTTGAATTCAATAAGATTTCTGAATAAACACGGATAGGATCTCACTGGGTGTTAGAACAAATTAAACCAGAACTGTCACTAGAAGCTAAAATGACGAAACTGAGTTTATCATACTTTGGACACATCATGAGAAGACATGATTCCCTAGAAAAGACCATATTGCTGGGAGAAGGGAGTAGAAAGAGAGGAAGGCCAAACAAGAGATGGATTGGTTCCATAAAGGAAGCCACAGACCTGAACTTACAAGATCTGAACAGGGTGGTTTATGACAGATGCTCTTGGAGGTCACTGATTCATAGGGTTGCCATAAGTCGTAGTCGACTTGAAGGCACATAACAACAACAGGATCTCATTGCATATGGCTCATAAAGCTCTCGACATTGTACCTTCTAAATGTTTTGCCAACTAAGATACCAAGAACAGCCACACATACAACTAAGAGACTGTCTACATAAGAGGAGTTGTTCTGAACTGTATGTTCGCAATGTACCTTGCAGACAACATAAATCAACTTTTAAAATTCCACTACTATTTGGAAGCACAGTAACTTGTGCTATGCAAAACATGTCACATACTATGTAATAAAATTCTCACCAATGGAGACATTATTAATATAGGTGTTTAAAATAAAGTAGGCTATATTTTATAGCTCTTGTTTTCCTGTTTGTAACACACACAAACTACCCATGGGTTAACATGCAGTTTGCCAAGAACTTAATGAAAGTCAAAGCTCTTAGGAAAGAAAAAATGACTAACAGGGTATTTAAAAGATTCATCCAGCGACACAGTACAAATTAAGCGTGTCTCAAGACAAGAAATTGTTGATCTCATTCACATCTGTTACAGAGCTGATAAAATAAATATTTATGCAGACCACCCTTCTGCATTCTGTTAAAAGGCAGCATAATGCATCCAATCCTTTTTATTTACTCCACTGAGAAAGAAAAAAAATTAAAGCAATACATCTTGCTTAATCTTCTCCCTCTTCCCCCCTCCAGTTCAGAGCCTTACTATCTTTATAGTATAAGCTTCAATCTGCAAAAAGCTAGTCATGTTTGTTCCATTGAAATCAATGGGGAAAATCAGATATAACCGTAAGTTCCAATGGGAGCTAAGTGTGACTACTTTCGGGGCCATTAAATCTACCTAGCAATACTTAAGTGTTTCACATGCAGCATTCCTCTATGCATCAAGTTTTGAAAGTAGATTAGCATGGCTATTTACACACTGTATTTTACATATGAGGAGAGACGTTACTAATCTTATTTTTCCCTAGCACAAATATATAAAGAATCAGAGCCAGAAACATGGATTCAGCAGAATAACTGGCATCTTAACAAAGGTTTTTGCAGTTTAAATGCTACGTAAAACCTCAACTTCTCTTTACAGATTATCTTGGTATCTCTGAATTAGCCAATTATCATCTCAGAAACCTTAGCACTTGGCTATAATCTTTTGGCTATCATATATATATATATAAAGACCACTTATATAATTATATACCTTTATATAACTTTTGTGGCATTAGCAAGTTATTGCCATTTTTGCATAGTATGATTAATATTGCTACAGTTAAAAATATATGTTGAAAATAGGTTGATGAGTGTAGCCTTTAAGTAGCAATTCTTGAGCTGGTCCTTCTTGTGGGCCACCCTTCTCAGAGCTTGCTTTGAGCTGATTGTCCTCCAAATTGTTACCTTGGGGTTCTTATTCTGAGATTACCCTTCTCTCTACAAACAACATTCCATGGTGTTTAACCATACTCTCAGTGGTGGCTGGTCCATTATGGCATACAGAGCACTGTTCCACCAACCTCAGCCTGCGTGTCATTGGCTCAGGTTCCACTAACTGTTGGACTCCCTGCCTTCCGCCCTACAATCCCAATGGGCATTAGCCACCACTGCACACACTCCTGTTGACTATCTTGGTTAGCCATTGCTCTCCAGGGACTATGTATTCCAACACCCACAGTTATTAACATTTATCTTTACAAGCAACCTCATTTCTCTCACTTGCAGCGGTAAAAGAATTCCTAATAACCCCCATGTGCCTGGGCAAATGGATTAATTTTAGCTGGTATCAAAATGGCGAAAGCATCTGTGCCAGTCAAGGACATTCCACAGGTGGAAAGGGCATGGCCGTGAAAAAGGCCCTGTCCTGTGTCACCACATAATGCAGTTCTCCTGTTGGTGGGATGATAATGGTCAGATCTCAGAGCAGGCAGGCTGATACAAGGAGAGGCACTGATTTACATATCTGGGTCCCAACTCGACACCAACTTTGAATTCTGTCTAGAGGGAGCCAATGGCAACTTTTCAGAATTGGTGCTATATGACTCTAGCTGCACCAGTTTACATTTCGGCAGCCACATTCTGTACTAATTGTATATTCCAAACAGTCTTATAGGGCAGTCCCACACAGAGTGCATTACAGTGGGGCAACCAGAAAGTGACCAGAGCATTGTACCCAACCTATCCTAGTTCAGGAATGGACATAACTGGTGAAACAGCAATAGCTGTGCAAAGGCATTCCACTGAAGCCAGATGGGCCTGAGGTGATAGCACTGGACTGAGGATAAACCCGAGACTACGCACCTACTCCTTCATGGGAAGTGCAAGCTCATCTAGAACATATGAAGTGGCCTTACACTGAGTCAGACCATGGATCCATTTAGCACAGTATTGTCTACACTGACTGGCAATGACTCTCCAAGGTTTCAGAGAAGGAGTCCCTCCTAGCCCTATCTGGAGATGCCAAGGACTGAATTTAGGATTTTCTGCATGCAGAACGGTTGCTGTACCACTGAACTACAATCTGTCTAGCCAACTCCTGGAATCAGGAACAACCCACAAGATATCCATCTTGTTAGAATTCAGTCTCATATATAAATAATTCTTCTACCGTTTATGTACATAGTTAGCCCTTGGATGCTAGAAAGCCAAGTCAAGAGCCCCAATCATGCAAAAGGTTGATAAACTTATTTTCACCTCATCCATACTTTGAAAACAAACTTGTTGTGATTCAGGAGTCATCATCCCAGGAAAATTATGTTAATTAGTGCTTTACTTCTATTGCCTATTCTCTCTTACTTTGGAAAATGCCTATTATTAGCTAAAATATTTAGGGTGAGATTCAAAAATATGAGGGGAGAGGGTATGAAAGCATGAACTGAACGATAATATAACATGCCCATATCTGCCACAGCTCTCCAAGAGCCAAATTAGAAACCGCAGCAGATCTACATGTTTAAGTCTGGATCTGTTCCAATCATCAGCATACACACCATACATTTAAAGCATATTCTCTGCCCCCCCCGGCAAAGAAACCTGGGAACAGTAGTTTGTTAAAGGTGCTACAAATTATATGTGAGGGGTAAATATTGTGTGTACGCAGCCACAGGAAATGGGGTGGTGTCCATAAACAGAAAAAGGGCTATGCAAGTAAAGAACAAGAAACTCTTCTCCTGCTGCCCATCTCCCTGCAGTCTGCTCCTTGAGGTGTTTTTTTCCACAACCAGAAATTAATCCAGCTGGCAGAAAAATCTCCTTGGGGGACAGGAATGTGGGAAAGCAAGCCATGGGTGGGGCAAGGATTGAGCACCTGCCCCTCTTGTACTTTTGTCACCCCGTTTTTTTACATGAATTAGGGCAGATCAATCAAGGGTTAAACACACAGATTTATTGCGTGACACTGCCTGCCTCAGATCCTCAGTCTCTTCCAGCAGTGTCCTGTAGATGTTTAAAAAGCAAAGCAGCACCTCAGTTCCCAGGCAAGCCTGAAGGATACTGTGGTTAATGGTATTGAAGCAGTTGAAAAAGTCCAATGGATCTCAGCATCAGGGTAGATGATCAAGTTGGGGAACCCCTTGGACTACTGTTGGAGGATCTACACAAGCTTCATGGTGGAAAGGGAAATAGGCTAAAATTACCTCCTCCCCCTTTCTGTTAGATCAAGAGCTCTTCTGTTCATGGAAGGGCTTATCCTGGGAACAGAAAGACACCGTTGGATCCAACCTTATGAAATATATTTTGATAGTTTATTAAGGTGTCAGCATTTTGTACTGTTTGATAGATAGCATTTAAAAAAGAATTTAATCAAACTTTTATGTTACATTAACTTTTTGAGTTTCAATATTTTAAGGTGGACCTCAGTGCAGTGTGGGGTTCATACTATCTCATTTTTTTTATAAAACATGCTTTAAGTATTGCTAGAAGAAAGATTATTTTAAAAGGATATATAAATCCATCTGTTCTGTACACATAGAACACATATGTTTCCTTTACCATCTAAAACTTTTTTCTCCTTCTCTCAGTGTTTCTGCCGTTGATGCACCCTCATCACAGCAGTGTTAACTAAGATACAGGGACTTATTACTGATGCCAATGTTTCAGTAAAAATACACAGAGCTGTCCATTTTTGGATCCAAGAGTGGGCTTGCATATCTGGAAAAATTAAACTGATGTTGGCTGTCATGACCTTTAGCAAATTATACATATGTTAGTTGGCATAGAAATTCTTGATGCTATTTTTAGAACCACTTCCCAAACATGGGGCAAAGAAAAACGAATGTGTCACAGGCATTATATATTTGCTCTTATTTCTTAGAACCACAAATTAAGCCTTGATTTGGGAGTCCACAAGCTCATTTACTGGCAAATTACGTTTTAAAACAAGTTCAAAATTAGAAGGGAAAAACATGACTGATACCCTGAACATCCCTTAAACTAGCATTAACTTTATTATGGGGATAATGTTTAACAAATTTGGCAGAGACTCAAGGGTGGTAGGGCCTAGAGTAAATGTGGAAGACAACAACATGAAGTAAAGGCCAAGTTAAGTAGGTGGCCTTCAGGTACGGTTCCACATGCTGAAAGCTTCTGAGCCCCAAATTGCTATGAGAAAGACAAAAGATCTGGGGCTCTAGAGACAAACAGAATTATATCCTTCAACTGGCAACAACTTGTGTCCATGGCACTATGCAAAATTGCCTCCTTAGCCCATAAAGCCAGGCAGGGATGATTTGAAGATCCCCACCTACCTGGAATCATTTCTCTTCTCCACCAAGGCCATGTTCCCAGGTGAATGCTACATAATGATATGGACCAAGAGGGGCAGGGCACTCTCCCACATGAGGCACAACAATGTCCCACACTAGAGTGGAAATTACTGAGCCCTTGAATTTTTGTACTACTTTCGTAAGGAGCAACAAGTTTCACCAGTTTAGTTTTCATATATGCAAGTATAAGCACACATACTGGCTCTATCCCATATATGCCGACATATATCAATGACTTATGCACCTGCTATAAACAACAGACATGCACCTCTCTACTACACTTCACACCATTGTGACTGGTATCTGGACTGCTGTAGTAGTGTTTTGATTTTATTTAAATATATATATTTTAATTGGAGTTTTATATGTTTGAAACCGCCCTGGGATTACTGACGTGTTAAGGACAGTATATAAAACGTATAAATAAATACTAAGAGGTTACTGATATTTTTTGGTTCTGATCTCCTTGTGGAGGGAGGGGATGGTCCCTGGATTCAACCTCCCTCACCCACAGCTAAGAACGTAAGAATAACTCTGAGGGATCAGGCCAAAAGCCCACCTAGTGCAGCATCCTATTCTCACAGCAGCCAATATAGATTAGCAGGTGCCCATGTAGGAAGTCCACAGGCAAGACCTGAGCAAAACAGCCGTCTCCCCACTTGTGTTTCCAAGTAACTGGTATTCAGAGGCATACAGCCTCTGAAAGTGGAGGTAGAACACAGCCATTGTTGCTAGTAGACACTGGTAGCCTTATCCTCCATGAATGGTTTAATCCTCTTTTAAAGCCATCCAAAGTGGTGGCTGTCAGTACCTCTCCTGGGTACAAATTCCGTAGTTTAACTATGCACTGTAAGAAAAAGTACTTTATTTTCTCTGTCCTGAATCTGTTGGCTGACAGTGGATTATATGCTCAATAGTGTTGTACTGTAGTGAGAGCCAGTGTGGCAGTGAGAGCCAGTGTGGCGTAGTGGTTAGAGTGTTGGACTACAATCTGGGTGACCAGGGTTCGAATCCCCACACAGCCATGAAGCTCACTGGGTGATCTTGGGCCAGTCCCTGCCTCTCAGCCTCAGAGGAAGGCAATGGTAAACTACCTCTGAATACCGCTTACCATGAAAACCGTATTTGTAGGGTTGCCATAAGTCAGAATCGACTTGAAGGCAGTCCATTTCCATTTTTTTCAGTGTTGCATAGATTTCTGTGATGGATCAGGGAGTTGGGAGACTTAGAATTAGCAAATTATTCCAATTCTTCGTTGTACATTTTTTTGAAATGCTGCAGTTGTTAAGGACAGCTTATTTTCTGCTATTCTGTATAACATCTAGTGCCCAGAACAGTTTGGCTTCCTAGGGATTTTCGCTCCCCACCTGTCATTTTTCTCCTAAAAATGGACAAACGTCTAGCTCCCTCACACATGTGACTCCAAAAGATTCCAGGTTCCTCATCTTTGCCATCCTCCATGGCTTACTTCTCCTTCCTTCACCCATGTTCACCTATCCATGCACTTCATCAGTTAATCAATGGTCTTTCCATAATGCCATGCAACACTGTTCTTTAATAAAAGATACAGCATTCTTCACACATAAACATAACAAATCCACACCTCAGAAATCAGATTCAAATTAACATGTAATATTTGCAAAATGTATTTATTCTGCAGAATTTTAATTTCTGGCGCAGCGTTACATTTCCTTCACAGTGTACAAACGACAACTCTGGTCATAGTGTCAGTACTATGAAATGCTATGTGGAAGTAAGCCAAACTCTCAAGAAACATAATAGCTAATCAGCTCAACAGTGACTATATTCAACTGGTGCATTACTGTTCCTACAGAATCATATCCACTCACAATACTTGTTGTTATAGTAAACAGTAATTTCATTACTGCAGTGATGATGCCAGTTGCACTTGATCAGTGTATTTCATGAATCTTAGCCCATCACATCCAGTTTCCTAGATATTTATCTTTTATCCCAGAGATCTGAATCTACAAAAATCTACATACATGTTGTTTAAGAGAGCAGGTCAGGAAAAGGTCCTGTATTCAATCCCCAAACAAGCCCAAACTACAGGGAAAAGACAGGCCATACTAAAAAAAAATGTTACAAGTACAAAATGCATTTTAGAAGCTCCTAACTCATCTAATTAATCAGTTAGGCATTAGATATTGTAAGACAGATTTTTATCTGATATAAGATGAACATGAATGAACATTATATTTCTGAAACAAAAACAGAGGGAAAAACTTTTCATGCTCACAAACTTCATTTTTATTTTACTTCTTATTTCAGGATTATTTACTTGCATAAACTCATGCTGTAACAGCTGACCTGTACTCTCCTATCACTTTACGACAAATCTCTCATACCTGTATTAAGCACTTGCTGACATCACTAGCACAGAGCGCCTTGTTGCAGCACATTGATGATGGGATCCAGAAGAAAAACAGCAGACTTATTAGTGCTGGCACTGTACAGTAACACAACCTCATCTTTCTTGCAAACGAGAGATTTCTGGAACTTTCAGACAACACTGAAATAAAAAGCAGCAATTGAAGAGTCCACATTTGCTGAAGCAGAAGTTATATCTCTTTCATCTTTACCCCATAAGGCATCTAAAGCAGTGTTTTGTTTTGTTTGTGTGGGTTTCCTAAACCCAGCCAAGCAGCAAATGTGGCAAAAGCAGGAGCTCTTGTATAATCCTAGATGAGGCAGTGACTTTTCTATAGACTTCAAACTTACATAAAGCTTTACACTTTGAATTTTAATCATGGTAATCATTGAGAGAGAAATGGAAGAGAGGAAATAAATGCACTGTGACCAAATAGTAGGAGGAGAAAGGTCTAGCTGGGAAGCAGAGGCAAAGATTACTCTCAGATATAAAAATAATGAGAACATGTTTTGACACAACCCCAAACTGTTTTTCAACACCGGCTTTCTAGATGTATACATTTACAAACAAGTCTTTTGAACAGGAAACTAGATGCCACATGCTTATGAACAGAGATCTGTGGCATTATATTAATATGTGCATTTGTAGACTGAGTGACTTGACAATGCTCATTTTCTACATCTCTCTCTTATTCAGTTATACTTCATAGTCCTTGGCTCCTTCACCAGGGAGGTTCTTTCTTGAATAGACTACTTCATCTTATATTTTACCAGCTTATTAGCACATGCCTGAAGCTGGCAAACGTTGTCTGGCCAAAACTATGAGGGAATGTAGTGGCATACCTTGAAAATACATTTAAAGCACATCCCCTCCCCCCAAAAAAGAATCCTGGGAACTGTAGTTTACCCCTCACAGAGCTACACATTCCAGCAGCCTTAACAAACTCTACTTCCCAGGATTCTTGGGACAGGAGATGTGCTTTAAATGTATGGTGTGTATGCAGCCAAATAAATCCACCACTAGTGCATTATTGTCGTGTTAAGAACCAGTTCCAGGATACACCCACAATAAAATGCCAGTCTGAAGGTGCTGTTGGAATGACTACGGAACAGCTGTACCAATCCCTCTTATGTGACCCCAATGCTTATAAACACCTAACAGCAGTTTTTCTGGACCTCGGGACAGTGGCTTGAGCAATGCCTTCTGGATGCTATACTTCCATTCCTCATCACACACTTTTCTGTTTCTAGCATTCAGGAACACGGGTTCCCAAACTGTGGCCCATGGACCACCCGTGGGCCAAAAGCTTCATTCAGGTGGTCCACAATGGGTCTGTGGATTTACGGTTCAAGATGGCACATCCAACACATTAAATGTTCGTACTGATTTTTAATTCTATCTGATCGCTTCTTTTATTTCTTGTCTTGTATTTTACTGTGTTAAAATTGAATTCTATGGAATCACGATTGCTACAAAAGGCAGAAAAATCATTAAGTGGTCCACCAAGACCCTCAGCAATTTTTAAGTGGTCTGAGAGGAAATGAGTTTGGGAACCACTGTTCTAGAATTTAGAGAAATGCATCTGCCAATGTATGATATGGTCTGATAGCCAGAAGCCACCTGCAAGACTGTTCTGAGAAACCCACACATATTGAGATCTGAGGAATGAGCTAATTATCCCACTGTTGTCATCTTTTCCAGGGCATCCAACCAAGTTTTATGTGTTTTTTCTTCTTGCAAATCAAGAATGGAGGGTTACAGAAATGTTTGCAAAATTTTTAGCAGGTGCCATCAGAATAAGATCTACAATGGTTCCGTGAGTTTTATCCTGATATAATTCTTTTTTATTGCTAGCTTTACTTATCCATCTCTCTTATGTGGGACCGTGGACACACTAATTCTATTGATTGGTATCTTATAGAAATGTTAGAATCTTAGCAGGAAATCTGATTAAGTTGTATATTTGCACTCTATTGTTTTTACTGAATACATTTTAATTGCAATGGCTTGTAGCTAATGCAAATAAAGGATTTCAAAGTTCAAAGTTGGCTTTGGACATGCTACTTCCTTGCAGGTGGCCCGGTCCATCCCTCTTGGACCGACCAGGAGAGAGACCTCCGGATTGTAGTGGACAGCATGATGAAAATGTCGACCCAGTGTGTGGCAGCTGTGAAAAAGGTAAATTCCATGCTAGGGATAATTAGGAAAGGTATTGAAAATAAAATAGTCGATATAATGCTGTTGTATAAATCTATGGTGCGGCCGCATTTGGAATACTGTGTACAGTTCTGGTCGCCTCATCTCAAAAAGGATATTCTAGAGTTGGAAAAGGTTCAGAAGAGGGCAACCAGAATGATCAAGGGGATGGAGCGACTCCCTTACGAGGAAAGGTTGCAGCATTTGGGGCTTTTTAGTTTAGAGAAAAGGCGGGTCAGAGGAGACATGATAGAAGTGTATAAAATTATGCATGGCATTGAGAAAGTGGATAGAGAATAGTTTTTCTCCCTCTCTCATAATACTAGAACTCGTGGACATTCAAAGAAGCTGAATGTTGGAAGATTCAGGACAGACAAAAGGAAGCACTTCTTTACTCAGCGCATAGTTAAACTATGGAATTTGCTCCCACAAAATGCAGTAATGGCCACCAGCTTGGATGGCTTTAAAAGAAGATGAGACAAATTCATGGAGGACAGGGCTATCAATGGCTACTAGCCATGATGGCTGTGCTCTGCCACCCTAGTCAGAGGCAGCATGCTTCTGAAAACCAGTTGCCGGAAGGCTCAGGAGGGGAGAGTGTTCTTGCACTCGGGTCCTGCTTGCGGGCTTCCCCCAGGCACCTGGTTGGCCACTGTGAGAACAGGATGCTGGACTAGATGGGCCACTGGCCTGATCCAGCAGGCTCTTCTGATGTTCTTATGTTCTCTCGAAAGGCCCTCTAGCCCTGAAAGTCTTCTAGGAACGATAACCAACCACAAATTGTTATCAGGGGAAAAAAAGAATGCTGAAAATTAATTTATAATAGCTATTTCAATAACTGTTTTTCTTAATCCCATAAAACAGACAAATATATTTTCTTACACAAAAATAGACGTGTTCTTTATCCACATAGACGCATTTTAGAGAGCATTCATTCACCTCATTTGCGGTTCTTAAACCTCATTTAATGGTTTCTGTGTCACTTTTGTGAACAAGCAAGTAAAAATGCAAATAATAGTAACAACACGGTTCTATTCCCCAGACGCATGCTAGCGCGGCACTTACATTGGGTTGTATTCAGCTAAGCCCTGCTCAGAGGAGACCCACTGAAATGAACGACCCTCAATTTAGCATGCCCATTAACTTCAATGGGTCTACTCTGAGGAGGCGGCGGCGGCGGCGGCAGAGGCGCATTGATTTAATTGTTGTAAACCGCCCAGAGAGCTTCGGCTATGTGGCGGTATATAAATGCAACAAATAAATAAATAAAGAGCTTTAGTATCCCTCTTTGTTCTCGAAACTCCCACATTCCAAACCCTCCTTCCCTCCCCCCCGCTTAGCAAGTCCCGAGCGCTGCCCTTGGCAGCGGGCAACTTTGCGAGGATGCTGAAGCTTTGCCAAAGCCTTTAAAGACACGGAAAGACTGCGGGGCGCAGAGCCAAAAGGCGCAGAAGCCAGTCCCCGAAAGGAAGCGGGCCAGAAGCCCCTGCCCTCACGGGCTGCTGGAGCGGGATGGCGGGCGGGCAAAGGCAGCTGAAGGGAAGAGAAGCGAGTTTCCGAAGAGGGAAGAAGCTTCACGCCGGTCCCCGTCGGCGGTGAGCCTGGACCAGCCGCCGAGGGGAGGAGAGATGCAGAAAGACATGCAGGGAGAGCGACCCGCGCCGTCTCCTAACACACACCACAAAAATGGGGGGGAAAGGGAGAAGAAGCGCCTTCCTCCTTCTCCCCCCCTCCCTGCATCAAGAACATCGACATTCGTCCGGCATTCCTCAAGTTCCCGCGCTTCGCCCGTTCCCCTCAGGTTTCGCTCCTCCTTGCATCACCTACAGGAGAGGAGCTGCTCCGCCGCCGCCGCCAGCCTCGCCGCCTGGTCCTGCTCCGCCGAGGCCCTCCGGCGCTCCGCTTCTCCCTCAGACGGGCGCCCTCTTGCTCTGGGAGGCAGCCCAGCCGAGACGACCGCGGCGGCAGCGGGACCTCCGTCCTCGCCTCGCTCTCCCTCCCCTCAGCTTGCTCGCACAGGCCCGGGCGGCGGGCAGCCTGGACGGTGGAGGCACCTTAAAGGGACAGGCCGTCCCGGCTGCGAGGAGGAAGCGGGGGAAAAGACGGCCAGGTCGCCTCCTCCTCCTCTCCTCCTCCTCCTGGGCCTCGCCACAGCCGCCCATACGCACCTCAAGGCGCCGGAGGGGCTCGCCTACGCGGGGGCGGCTTTTCCCTGGCTCGGCGCGCAGACATCAGGCGGGGGCGGGAAAGCGCCGCCGCCCTGAGGGAAAGTCCTGCCGGCTAAACTGAGTGGCATCGACGGCAAAACAAACTCCCACGAGCTCCCTTGGCGTCGAGCAGCGAGGGAGCACCTTTGGGCGCCGCGGAGCTGGCGGCTGCCGAGTGGGGCAGCTTGGGCTGAAGTGGAAAGGGTCCCCCGAGAACGACGCTGAAGTCGGTTCCTAGTTCCCAGTTCCCAGTTCCTTATTTGTGTGAAATTTCAGTCACTAACAAAGAAGAAAAGTTGACAGCTACAGCAACGTCAAGCCAAATTTAAAATGCCCCTGAACCCCAAAATAAATAATGGGGTACCCTGTATGATATATCGCTGTAATCAGGAGACTCTCGCCGTCAAGACTGACAATAAATTTATACAATCAAAATCATCAGGATTCCGATATTATCATAAATACATAATGATGTCATAAAATCATAAATCATAAGTAACTGGGGATACACACCCCAAAATCTGCTCTGGGCCAGGACAAATCATACACCCCAGGAAAGGGGAGGGTGTCCCCTACAAGATGCCACTGCGTCCCGCCTGGCCCAGAGCCTCTACTGGGCACCAGGCACTCACGAGGGCATCTATGCAAAATCAAACTGGACAAAAACACGCAGAAAAAAATAAGTAACTGGGGGTACACGCCCCAAAATCTGCTCTGGGCCAGGACAAATCATACACCCCAGGAAAGGGGAGGGTGTCCCCTACGAGATGCCACTGAGTTCCAGAGCCTCTGCTGGGTGCAGGGCGCATGGCAGGGCATCTATCCAAAATCAAACCGGACAAAAACACGCAGAAAAAAATAAGTAACTGGGGGTACACGCCCCAAAATCTGCTCTGGGCCAGGACAAATCGTATACACCAGGAAAGGGGAGTGTGTCCCCTACGAGATGCCACTGAGTCCCGTCCGGCCCAGAGCTTCTGCTGGGTGCAGGGCACATGGGAGGGCATCTATCCAAAATCAAACTGGACAAAACCTTACAGGAAAAAATAAGTAACTGGGGGTACACGCCCCTAAATCTGCTCTGGGCCAGGACAAATCATATACCCCAGGAAAGGGGCGGGTGTCCCCTACGAGATTCCACTGCGTCCCATCCGGACCAGAGCCTCTGCTGGGTGCAGGGCACATGGGAGGGCATCTATCCAAACTCAAACTGGACAAAAACTTACAGGAAAAAATAAGTAACTGGGGGTACATGCCCCAAAATCTGCTCTGGGCCAGGACAAATCGTATATCCCCCAAAAGGGGAGGGTGTCCCCTACAAGATTCCACTGCGTTCCGCCTGGCCCAGAGCCTCTGCTGGGTGCAGGGCACATGGGAGGGCATCTATCCAAAATCAAACTGGACAAAAACATACAGGAAAAAATAAGTAACTGGGGGTACACACCCCAAAATCTGCTCTGGGCCAGGACAAATCATATATCCCAGGAAAGGGGAGGGTGTCCCCTACGAGATGCCACTGAGTCCCGCCCGGCCCAGAGCTTCTGCTGGGTGCAGGGCACATGGGAGGGAATCTATGCGAAATCGAACTGGACAAAAACACGCAGAAAAAAATAAGTAACTGGGGGTACACACCCCAAACTCTGCTCTGGGCCAGGAGAAATCATATACTCCAGGAAAGGGGAGGGTGTCCCTTACGAGATGCCACTGCGTCCCGCCTGGCCCAGAGCCTCTGCTGGGTGCAGGGCACATGGGAGGGCATCTATCCAAAATCGAACTGGACAAAAACTTACAGGAAAAAATAAGTAACTGGGGGTACACGCCCCAAAATCTGCTCTGGGCCAGGACAAATCATATACCCCAGAAAGGGGAGGGTGTCCCCTACAAGATTCCACTGCATCCCACCTGGCCCAGAGCCTCTGCTGGGTGCAGGGCACATGGGAGGGCATCTATCCAAAATCAAACTGGACAAAAACTTACAGGAAAAAATAAGTAACTGGGGGTACACGCCCCAAAATCTGCTCTGGGCCAGGACAAATCATATACCCCAGGAAAGGGGAGGGTGTCCCCTACAAGATTCCACTGCGTCCCGCCTGGTCCAGAGCCTCTGCTGGGCGAAGGGCACGTGGGAGGGCATCTATCCAAAAACAAAGTAGACAAAAACATACAGGAAAAAGTAAGTAACTGGGGGTACACACCCCAAAATCTGCTCTGGGCCAGGACAAATCATATATCCCAGGAAAGGGGAGGGTGTCCCCTACGAGATGCCACTGTGTCCCGCCTGGCCCAGAGCCTCTGCTGGGTGCAGGGCACATGGGAGTGCATCTATCCAAAATCAAACTGGACAAAAACTTACAGGAAAAAACAAGTAACTGGGGGTACACGCCCCAAAATCTGCTCTGGGCCAGGACAAATCGTATATCCCCGGAAAGGGGAGGGTGTCCCCTACAAGATTCCACTGTGTCCCGCCTGGCCCAGAGCCTCTGCTGGGTGCAGGGCACATGGGAGGGCAACTATCCAAAATCAAACTGGACAAAAACGTACAGGAAAAAATAAGTAACTGGGGGTACACGCCCAAAAATCTGCTCTGGGCCAGGACAAATCTTATACCCCAGGAAAGGGGAGGGTGTCCCCTACGAGATGCCACTGAGTCCCGTCCGGCCCAGAGCTTCTGCTGGGCACCAGACACTCACGAGGGCATCTATGCAAAATCGAACTGAACAAAAACATACAGGAAAAAATAAGTAACTGGGGGTACACGCCCCAAAATCTGCTCTGGGCCAGGACAAATCTTATACCCCAGGAAAGGGGAGGGTGTCCCCTACCAGATGCCACTGAGTCCCGTCCGGCCCAGAGCTTCTGCTGGGCACCAGACACTCACGAGGGCATCTATGCAAAATCAAACTGGACAAAAACACGCAGAAAAAAATAAGTAACTGGGGGTACACACCCCAAAATCTGCTCTGGGCCAGGACAAATCATACACTCCAGGAAAGGGGAGGGTGTCCTCTATAACATTCCAGTGCGTCCTGCTTAGCCCAGAGGTTGTGGAGGCCGCAGGGCGTGTATGATGGCATGTACTCACAACTAAAATGGACAAAAACATTCTCTACAAGAATCCATGGCTTCCTGACTTGCCCAGAATTTCTTGTGTGCAGAAGGAGTGGATCTGAGCAACTATACACATCCAAATGTTTAAATTAGGTAGGGGGAAAAAGGATCTGGTGGTGCCCACCCCAAAACTTTATTTGAAGTATTATATATCATTCATTCATTCATTTCATTCATTCATTCATTGGTGATCACTCGTGGCCGAGTAAGACTGTAAGGTCTTTAGCGGTGGGTCCATAAGTGACTGTAGAGGCCAATTCTGGATCCACACAGCCTCCCACAGTGAGGACATAGGTTTCCAGATGGAAGATGGTCACGATGAGGATTTGCTTGGCGTGCCTTCCGCTTAGCTCGCTTGTCCCTTTTGCCCTCTACTCGTGCTTCTTCAAAGTCCACAGCACCTTTGATAATGGCCGACCTCCATTTGGGACGTTCATGGGCCAAGACTTCCCAGTTCTTAATGCATGTTACATCTTTTAAGATTAGCTTTGATAACATCTTTAAACCTCTTTTGCTGTTCACTGATATTCCTTTTTCCATCCTTAAGTTGGGAGTAAAGTAGCTGCTTTGGAAGACGGTGATCAGGCATTCGAACCACATGGCTGGTCCAGCGAAGTTGGGGTTGAAGGATCATTGCTTCAACACTGGTGGTCTTTGCTTCTTCCAATATGCTAACATTAGTCCGCCTATCTTCCCAAGTAATTTGCAGAATTTTCTGGAGGCAGCGTTGGTGGAATCTTTCAAGAAGTTGGGAGTGGCGTTTATAGATGGTCCATGTTTCACAGGCGTACGGTAAGGTCGGTAGTACAATGGCTTTGTAAATAAGCATTTTGGTCTCCCTGCGAATATCCCAATCCTCATACACTCTACGTTTCATTTGGGAGAATGCGGCACTTGCAGAACTCAGATGATGCTGAATTTCAGCATCGATGTCAGCTTTTACAGAGAGATGGCTGCCAAGATAAGAAAATTGATCGACATTCTCCAGCATTGCACCATTAAACTGGATTGACGGTGCTACAGAGGAATTGGTTCGCACTTGCTGATGAAGCGCTTTGGGTTTTTTTATGTTAAGCGAGAGGCCAAGCTTTTCATATGCTTCTGCAAAGACATTTAGGATAGTTTGAAGATCTTCCTCTGAATGTGTGGAGACTACATTATCATCGGCATATTGAAGTTCTATGACAGAGGTTATAATTACCTTACTTTTTGCTTTCAGCCTACTGAGATTAAAAAGCTTTCCATCTGTTCGATATGTGATTTCCACGACAGTGGGAAGTTTCCCCTCAACAAGGTGTAGAATCATGGCAATAAAAATAGCAAATAAGGTCCGAGCAATGACACATCCCTGTTTGATGCCTGATCCCACTTTGAATGGATCACTTTGAGAGCCACTGTTATCCAAAATTGTTGCCCTCGTGTTGTCATGGAGGAGTCGCAAAACATTCACAAATTTATCAGGGCATCCAATTTTCAGAAGGATGGTCCAGAGGGCAGTTCGATTTACAGTATCAAAGGCCTTAGTCAGATCAATAAATGCCATATACAGAGGTCGGTTTTGCTCCCTGCATTTTTCTTGAAGCTGTTGTGCAGTGAAGATCATGTCCACTGTCCGCCTGGAAGGGTGGAAACCATTTTGGGATTCAGGGAGAATGTCTTCTGAAATAGGTAGGAGGCAATTTGCAAGGATCCTTGCAAGGATTTTACCTGCGGTAGCAAGAAGAGAGATACCTCGGTAGTTCCCACAATCTGTTCTATCACCCTTCTTGAAAAGAGTGATAATTATGGCATCCCTAAAGTCTTCCGGGATCTCCTCCCTCATCCAGATTTTTTCGATGAGCTTATTAAGTTGTTGTGTAAGTTCAGGCCCACCTTTTTTAAAGACTTCAGCAGGAATCCCATCAGGTCCACTAGCTTTGTTATTTTTCATTTGATTAATGGCTTTACTGACTTCATCCAAATTAGGGGATACTGCAAGATCATCTCTAATTTGTTGTTGCGGGATTTGTGAAAAGACCTCATCAGCCACAATAGAGTTACGATTAAGGAGATCGTGGTAATGCTCTTTCCAATGCAGTGCAATAGACTCTTTGTCCTTTAGAAGTTTGGTACCATCTATTGAACGTAAGGGATTTGTACCATAATTTGTTGGTCCGTAGATGGCCTTTGTGGCATTAAAAAAGCCCTGTGCATCATGAGCATCTGCAAAATGTTGGATTTCTTGAGCTTTCTTTATCCACTGGCCGTTCTTCTCTAGTTCTTCTTTGGACCTCAGCCTTTGCACTAGCATAGATTTTTTTCTTAGCAGCACAGTTAATGTCTTTTTGCCATATCTGGAAGGCTTTCCTTTTCTTGTCAATGATATGTTCAATCTCACTATCATTCTCATCAAACCAGTCCTGATGTTTCTTAGTTTGGTATCCAATAGTTTGTTCACATGCTGCAATAATGGATGTCTTCAGTTTAATCCAGTGTTCCTCGACATTTTCAGGGAGTTCCGTCAGTAGATGTTTCTTGAGAGTTGTTTGAAAGCAAGCTCGCTTAATAGGATCTTGAAGGGCATGGGTGTTCATTTTATGCCTTGGTTTTCTTCCTTGGAGCCTACGTTGAGGAACAATATTAATGGCCATAGTGGATTGAATTAATCGGTGATCTGTCCAGCAGTCATCGGCGCTCATCATGGCCCTGGTGAGGAGTACATCACGACGATCTCTGGCACGGACAATTATGTAATCCAGGAGATGCCAGTGCTTCGACCGAGGGTGCTTCCATGATGCTTTAAATTTATATTTCTGTCGAAAGAGTGTGTTTGTGATAACAAGATTATGCTCTGAACATTAACTCAGAAGTAGAGTTCCATTCAGGTTGCTATTGCCAACTCCTCCTTTCCCAATGGTTTCTGGCCATAAATCAAAATCACGCCCAACTCTTGCATTGAAATCGCCCAGGAGGATAATTTTGTCCTCCTTGGGTATCTCTGATAAGATGGTGTCCAGCTGGGTATAAAAAATTTCCTTGATGTCTTCATCAGCATCTAATGTTGGTGCATAAGCACTTACAATAGTTGCCTGCTGGTTTTTGGCGAGTTTTAATTAGAGAGTTGAGAGTCGTTCATTAATGCCAGTAGGAACTTCTGACAAGAGCTTCACAAGATCATTTTTAATAGCAAAGCTACTCCATGTATTCGTCGTTCTTGTTCAGGCAGTCCTTTCCAGAAGAAGGTGTAACCACCTTTTTCTTCCTTCAATTGTCCCTCTCCTGCTCTTCGAGTTCCTTGGAGTGCTGCTATGTCAATACCAAAACATCTCAACTCCCTCTCAATGATGGCAGTTCTGCGTTCAGGACGTTCACTATCTGTATTGTCCAGCAATGTCCGTATATTCCACGTTCCAAAGTTCATTTGTCTTTTGCGACTGCTAAGTGGTGACCCCACTGGACGTGGTAATCCAGTCAGGTAGAGAGATGAGGCAGACTATTTTTAGGGCACCTTTTCTAGCCCCTTCCCCATAAGGGGTGAGCAGAGTGGATCCTGAATCGGAATGCTCAGTCATGGATACAGCTGCCGAACAACTCAACTGCCTCGGTCCTTGAGCCAGGACTACTGAGTCTGTATCCACTGCCCATGTGCCGGTCCATGACTAGCGGCTTCCGGATTTCACAGTCCTGCCCCCGTTGCCATCCGCCGATCGCCATGTGACTTTTGGTTTGGTTTGGTTGGAAGACGCCTGTGCGTGAATTTGTTTTATGTGGGGAGATCAGTGCACGACGATCAACACACAATCATGATAGAAAAAGGCTTTGATCCAATGGCATGGATACCACGTTGATTGGAAGTCTTTTATCTGCTGCAGCCTTCATCCGCCTTCACAGCCGTTGTAACATACACATTGTTATCCTCCGCTTGTTCTGCCGTTGAGGACTTTCTTTGATTGTTCTTTGTCTGGTTCCTCTCCCTTGACCTTACCGCCATGGATGACCCCGCTGGGAGTACATGACTCCCGACGGCATCACTCACAGGTTTCATTGGAACACGCAAGCCCACTCACCACTGCAAGGTGACGATCCATACACATATTCATACAGGACAGGGTCCTCTACAAGATGGCATTGCTTCCAACCCAGGTCAGAGCTTTTTGTTCAGTTATAGCTCAGACAAGGTCATTTATCATTTCTGATTTTAGAGTGTTTTGAACTGTATTTAATTATGCATTTTATAACTTTTGTGATCCGCCTGAAACGTTTTAGTTAACTGCAGGAAATAAATCTAAACAACACCAACAACATTAATTTATGTATCAGAAGAATAGCCAAAATCTATAGGAAACATTATAAGAAACTTGGATGCCCATTCCAAATTATGATTTGGGGCACCACGAATCATAGTTCCACACATCAGGGATACTGTCTTCTATTAGATGCCATCCATGCATAGTTTAGAGTCTCATCTATGAAATTACATCTTTATGCTTCTTCAGTGAATCATTGTCTGGTGATCCGGCCAAGTTTCCATCTGCCATGGCACCAGATAACATAGAGTCATACTGTGAGAAGAATTGTTGTGCATTTGATTTATTATATCTCTAAATAAATTACTACACATATATATTATATTTCTCCAACAGGTAAGAACCAAGTATACAAATGAACATATAAACAAGTGCAGACTTAATTTAAAAAACAAATAAGGAAGTCACATTTATCAGAACTGGTAAAACGGTAAAAAACATTTTGCTTAGATATATATTAGAACATTTTTGCAGTTTACAAAATCAACACCATTTCACATGGGCTGGAATTAAACAATTTCACCCATTCGAAATAATCTCCTGGTTTTCAAACATCTCTGAAATAGTAGTAGATTTAGAAGAGGACCTTCTAAACTGCACATTGCACATCATCGTTATTGTTTGGTCCTTTATAGCCTCGTTGCTACAATATGACTTCGAGTACTATTTTTCTTTGTGAAGTCTTGGAACAACTCATTTGTTGCACAAACATCACCACATTTGCCCAGGGTGGCAAAAAAGTGATACCCCCCAAGTCTTTTAAAAACATCTTAAAAACAAAAGATCTTTACAAAATCAAATACAAAACATTGAAAAACACCTTTTGAAAATTACAAAACATTGTTGAAAACATCTTGAATATAATTCCAATACAGATGCACACTAGGACAAGGTCTCTCCTTAAAAGGGTTGTTGAAAGATGGGATTTTCTTATGTTTAATTTTTGTATCGGTCTACCCTCTTACTCACCTTGTTACAGCTCAAATATTATTATTTCAAAAAGTCATTGGTATTGGCGACAGAAGGAAACGTGGCAGTTTAAACAACAATGAATTCTTGAAGATGTAATTTCATAATTGACACTAAAAAGCATTCATGGATGGCATCTCAGAGAAGACACTCTTCCAGGTGCAATGTAGTATGTTTTATGGTGCCCCAAACCATCTTTTGTGATGGGCACCTCATTTCCTTATTCTTTTCCTGTACATATTTGCTATATTTTCTAATACATATATGCCCTTGTCTGTGCCATACAGATTCAAGAAATTCTGAATTGGGTGGGAACCCTCTCCAGAATGCATGGGTGTATGACCTGCAGTGTCCAAAGCATGCTTGATGGTGTAATCCCACAGTTCCTTATGTATTTTTTACATAGCTTGATTATTGTTGTTGTGCATAGATGTCGATACCTGTTCCGTATGACCACAAACCATGCCAGGCAGGATGCAGTGGCATCTCGCGGAGGACACTATTCACTTTGCTCAAGTGAATGATTTTTCATAGCCCACAGAAGATTTTGTAGTGGTCACCACAAATTATTTATTTATTTATTTATTTATAGAATTTATTAGTCGCCCATCTGGCTGGCTGTCCAGCCACTCTGGGTGATGTACAACATAGGCATATAATACCTAGACATTGAAAATCTAAAAACCATGAAGATAAAATCTAGCCCACCCCAAAAGCCTGCCTGAAGAGCCCGGTCTTCAAGGCCCAGCGGAAGCTCATCACAGGAGGGACATGGCGGAGATCATTTGGGAGGGAGTTCCACAGGGTGGGGGCCACAATTGAAAAAGCCCTCTCTCTCATTCTCACCAGTTTGGCTGTTTTGACTGATGGGATGGAGAGAAGGTCTTTTGAGGCTGATCTTGTTAGGCGGCATAGCTGATGTTGCTGGAGGCGCTCCTTTAGATAGACTGGGCCGAAACCGTATAGGGTTTTAAAGGTCAAAACTAACACCTTGAATTGGGCCTGGTAAGCAACTCGTAACCAGTGCAGCTCTTTTAGCGCTGGAGTGATATGATCTCACCAGCAGCTGCCTTTAATCAGGCGCGCCGCCCCGTTCTGTACCAGTTTTGCAATATTTACTCTTCATTATTTTAGCAGGGAAAGACATGCATGTCATAGAGTACACCATCTTTTTTCCTGGGGTATATGATTTGTCCTGGCCCAGAGCGGTTTTTGGGGCATGTACCCCCAGTTACTTATTTTTTCCTGTATGTTTTTGTCTGCTTTGGTTTTGGATAGATGCCCTCCCATGTGCCCTGCACCCAGCAGAGGCTCTGGGCCAGGTGGGATGCAGTGGCATCTGGTAGGGGACACCCTCCCCTTTCCGGGGGTATATGATTTGTCCTGGCCTAGAGCAGATTTTGGGGCGTGTACCCCCAGTTACTTATTTTGTCCTGCATGTTTATGTCCAGTTCGATTTTGCATAGATGCCCTCGTGAGTGTCTGGTGCCCAGCAGAAGCTCTGGGCTGGACGGGACTCAGTGGCATCTCTTAGGGGACACCCTCCCCTTTCCGGGGGTATATGATTTGTCCTGGCCCAGAGCAGATTTTGGGGTGTGTACCCCCAGTTACTTATTTTTTCCTGTACGTTTTTGTCTGCTTTGGTTTTGGATAGATGCCCTCCCATGTGACCTGTGTCCAGTAGAAGCTCTGGGCCAGGTGGGACGCAGTGGCATCTCATAGGGGACTCCCTCCCCTTTCCTGGAGTATATGATTTGTCCTGGCCCAGAGCAGATTTTGGGGCGTGTACCCCCAGTTACTTATTTTTTCCTGCATGTTTTTGTCCAGTTCAATCTTGCATAGATGCCCTCGTGAGTGTCTGGTGCCCAGCAGAAGCTCTGGGCCGGACGGGACTCAGTGGCATCTGGTAGGGACACCCTCCCCTTTCCGGGGGTATATGATTTGTCCTGGCCCAGAGCAGATTTTGGGGTGTGTACCCCCAGTTACTTATTTTTTCCTGTAAGTTTTTGTCCAGTTTGATTTTGGATAGATGCCCTCCCATGTGCCCTGCACCCAGCAGAGGCTCTGGGCCAGGCGGGACGCAGTGGCATCTGGTAGGGGACACCCTCCCCTTTCCGGGGGTATATGATTTGTCCTGGCCCAGAGCAGAGTTTGGGGTGTGTACCCCCAGTTACTAATTTTTTTCTGCGTGTTTTTGTCCAGTTTGATTTTGCATAGATGCCCTCGTGAGTGCCTGGTGCCCAGTAGAGGCTCTGGGCCAGGCGGGACGCAGTGGCATCTTGTAGGGGACACCCTCCCCTTTCCTGGGATGTATGATTTGTCCTGGCCCAGAGCAGATTTTGGGGTGTGTATCCCCAGTTACTTATGATTTATGATTTTATGACATCATTATGTATTTATGATAATATCGGAATCCTGATGATTTTGATTGTATAAATTTATTGTCAGTCTTGACGGCGAGAGTCTCCTGATTACAGCGATATATCATACAGGGTACCCCATTATTTATTTTGGGGTTCAGGGGCATTTTAAATTTGGCTTGACGTTGCTGTAGCTGTCAACTTTTCTTCTTTGTTAGTGACTGAAATTTCACACAAATAAGGAACTGGGAACTGGGAACTAGGAACCAACTTCAGCGTCGTCCCCCCGATAGAGAAAAACCAACTCCTTTGAAATGTGGTGTCGGAGGAGAGCTTTGTGTATACCATGGACGGCGAAAAAGACAAATAATTGGGTGTTAGAACAAATCAAACCAGAACTGTCACTAGAAGCTAAAATGATGAAACTGAGGTTATCCTACTATGGACACTTCATGAGAAGACATGATTCATTAGAAAAGACCATAATACTGGGAAAAACAGAAGGGAGTAGAAAAAGAGGAAGGCCAAACAAGGGATGGATTGATTCCATAAAGGAAGCCACAGACCTGAACTTGCAAGATCTGAACAGGGGAGTTCATGACAGATGCTACTGGAGGTTGCCATAAGTCTAAATCGACTTGAAGGCACATGACAACAACAGCAAGATTCAAGAATTCACTGTACAGTAATGCTTCAGTTAAGGAAGTCGATGCGTTCCTGAACATGACTTTTTTAAGAGAAACTTTGGTGCCAGAGGTAGGAATAACATGGAAATAATTGGGATAGGTTTCTACAGCACCAAAACCAGGATGAGTTCAATATATTTCAGCCAACTTTTTATTCAGAACTAACAGGCATGTCTGAAATGAAATAACCGGGTCAGGTCAGCTTTGCATATGGAGCACTTGAAGACTTGCCTGCCTTGCCTTTCCTCCCCTTTTATCATGTAGCATCTTGCTAGAGCAATCTAAAGCTTTGAGCACAGCTCTCCTCTCAGTACACTCGAGCAGGCAGGCAAAGGGAAGCCGCCACCCCCCCCCCTGTGCTTGGTCTCTCTCTCTGCCATCCTCCCCTGCACTCGAGCAGACACGTCTGCAGTAAACAGTGCTTCCAGGGCACCTGAAGTACTGTTTACTGTGGAGGCGTCTGCACCACCTGGCAAGCAGCGCCATTCCAGTCATCATGAGAGAGCTGCCTGCTGCAGCTGCAATCCAGTAGACAAGGAGCCACGTTCAGACTGTGTCAGAATGTGCACCCCACACACACACATACAGAGCACCCAAAGAAGACTTTGTTAAAAGGGGCTTCTTTCCTGGGGGACTTGTTACCTGAGGTATTACTGTTTGTATGTGTGGGGAAGGACCAAGGCTCAGTGGCAGACAGCTGCCTTGCACGCAGAAGGTCCCAAGTTCACTCTAGGCAGGGCTTGGAGAGTCTCCCCCCTGAAACCCCAGAGAGCCAGTGCCAGTCATTGTAGACAGTACTGAGCTAGGTAGACCAGCGTAGTCTGACTCAGTATAAGGCAGCTTCCTATGATAGTGTAGCAGTGCCTATACTTTGGAACTCCCTGCCTATTGATATCAGGCAAGCGCCTTCATGGTACTCTTTCCTGTGCCTGGTCAAAACATTTTTGTTTAGGCAAGCTTATCGATACATGTGGAATGTCCACGTGTGTTTTAAACTTTTTAGCTTGCTGTTGATTTTAATTAGTTTTTGAACATTTTTAAATACCTGTTTTTGAACTGTCTTTTCTTGAGTATTTTTTTGCAATCAAGCGGTATATAAATTTTGTTAAATAAATAAATAGAAACAAAGAAAGGATGCTAAGGACTCTGCATAGATTAAAAAAGTCCTTAGCATTCATTCTTGACTCTATGTGAAAATATTACAGTATTTAGTATAATATAAGCAAAGGAATCTTTTCCAAAGATTTAACCTGCTGAATTTCTCCTGTCTTACAGGTATTAAAAGCACAAGAGTCCTGCTTTGGGGGGAAGGGAGGTACTGGCAACCCCAAGGAGGAGAGATAAAAAGAAAGAAAAAGTTCCTGCTTTGCTAGCTGTGAGTGAATTTGCAAAGGGATGCCCTATTTCTAGCAGTATCTCTCTCTTCTGCTGGCCAGGCTCCATCACTGAGTCTGGGCAGCTGCTGTTACTTCCTTTCTCCTCAACTGCTACAAACCCTTATCCATCCATCCTCTCCTATCAAACCTTGATTCTCTTGCTTGCATGACTGGAGAGGAGAGCTGGGGCAGTATAACTATTGTTGCGCGCCTCCCCAATCTCCGAACGATGAGATTTCAGGGGTCCCTGCACTCATCCAGGGCTGGTTTCCTTTGGGAAGAAGGTCAGCGGAGACTGTGGTGTCTTTATGAAATATGGTTTGTTTATTTACACACATTCCAACCTGAGCTTAGGATGGAGGGGTTCAAGGCATCAGCAGTCCAATATCCAGCTTTTCCAACAGTGTTACAGGAGGCATCCTAAAGCCATGGTGCAAAGAGCCAGTCTCTCTGCCTGCCACCAGTTCCCAGCCTTTCTCCGAGACCACTCTACACACACTCAAAGCACAAACCTCTGCTAGCCACCAGGAGGGGGGAGGAGGCTCTCCTGAAGAGTTTCAATGACAAAAGGATCTTCCTGGCCCATTCACCAGTTGCTGGGCACCTAATAGGCCCATTAACAACCTGGCCACTCTATTAGCTTAACAAAAGAAACTCCAGCAAAACCAGCCTCTCACCCCAAGGCACAGGATTCCAAATCAGAGGCTGGAAGGGGACTCACAGGGATCAACCATTCCAACCCCCAAACTCACAACACTATTATTTTCTTGTTGCAAAGGATTCCAAGCTTCAAATCCGTGCTCAGGTTGTGCATTTTAAGCAGGATGGCCCAGGTAAGGTGTACACCTTCCTCCTCCCCTCCCACATTGTGGGAGGAAAAGGGGGGCGACATTCACTTCCTCCTGTAAACGGAGCATCTGGGCATCTTCCTGCTGTGGTTGTTGTGGGTGAGGCGATACGGTGGCACCTTCATCACCTCCACTGGATGTTGATGAATTGCTTTCTGGCAATAAGTAATAATAAAATAATAAAATTTTATTTGTTAGTCGCTATCTGTCCGAATTAACGGACACTCTAGGCGACTCACAGCAGCAACAAAATACAATATGCAATACAATAAAATACAACCACATTCATCAATTAAAACTAACATCAAAAACATCAGTTAATACATTACAAACTAATCTAGCTCGAAGTTCCTGTAGGCCTGCCTGAATAGCCAGGTCTTTAAAGCTCGGCGAAAACTCATCAGGGAGGAGGCATGTCGAAGATCGTAGGGGAGAGAATTCCAGAGGGTGGGACCTCTCTCTGGTCCGCACCAGCCGAGCTGTTTTGGCCGGTGGGACGTGTTTTGGCCGGTGGGACCGAGAGGAGATCCTGCGTGGCTGATCTTGTGAGGCAGCTTAATTGGTGATACTGGAGGCGGTCCTTTAGATAAACCGGGCCGAAACCGTATAGGGTTTTAAAGGTCAATACCAACACCTTGAATTGGGCCCGGTAAACCACTGGTAGCCAGTGAAGATCTATCAACACCGGGGTGATATGTTCCCGGCGACAGCTATGCGTAATCAAGCACCAGCTGGAGTTTCCGGACCGTCTTCAAGGGTAACCCCACGTAGAGCTCATTACAATAGTCTAAGCGAGAGGAGACCAGGGCATGTATCACTCGTGGGAGTAGCTGTACAGAAAGGTAGGGTCGCAGCCTCTGTATCAGGTGTAATTGATACCAAGCTGCCCGGCTCACTGCCGAAACTTGAGCTTCCATGGACAGCTGGGAGTCAAGAATGACCCCGAGGCTGTGGACCTGATCCTTCAGGGGTAATCTCACCCCGTTAAACACCAAGTCGATGTCTCCCAACCTTCTCTTATCACCCACGAGTAACACGGTCTTATCGGGATTTAGCTTCAGCCTGTTCTTGCCCATCCATCCACTAACGGACTCCAGGCACTTGGACATGGTCTCCACAGCCAACTCTGGTGAGGACTTAAATGAGAGATAGAGCTGAGTGTCATCCGCATATTGGTGACACTGCAGCCCAAAACTCCTGATGATGGCTCCCAGCGGCTTCACATAGATGTTAAATAGCATGGGGTATAGCAAGTGATAAAGGGGAAAGCGTTCTGCTTTGTGCAGTGTGAGTGATGTAATGAAAATGGTTCTGATCTGTGAGCCATGAATTCAACAGCTGGCCTGGTCGCTCACCAAACTTAGGGAAGGTTGCTCACTAAGCTTTGTGATTGGTCTGTGGCTGCATACACACCATACATTTAAAGAACATGGCTTCCCCCAAAGAATCCTGGGAACTGTAGTTTACCCCTCACAGAACTACAATTACCAGCACTCTTCATAAACTACAGTTCCCTGGATTCTTTGGGGGAAGTCGGGTGCTTTAAATGTATAAATGTTTTTAATCCTTTTTAAAGGTTGTTTTAAAGTTGTTATTTTTTAAATGCAAAATGCAGCGGCGAGACTGCTCACTGGAGCAGGGTATCGCCAACATGTCACCCTGCTGCCGAAAGAATTGCACTGGCTGCCCATTTGCTACTGGGCCAAGTTCAAGGTTCTAGTTTTGGCAGACAAAGCCCTATACAGCTCGAGACCAGGATACCTGCAAGACCGTCTTACCCCTTACATACCCAGTCGATCACTGCGCTCTGCAGGTGAGGGCCTCCTGCAGATACCATCTTATCAGGAGGTTCGTTCTGTACAATATAGGAAATGGACCTTTAGTGTGACAGCACCTACCCTGTGGAATTCCCTCCCCTTGAATATTAGGCAGGCGCCGTCTCTGCTATCTTTTCGGCGCCGTTTGAAGACTTTCCTCTTTCAACAGGCCTTTTAAGTTGAGACCTATCCCAGTCTACATCTGTGTCAGAATTGTTTAATATGTTTTTAACCTTTTAAAGTTGTTTTTTTAAAAATGTTTTTAATGCTGTTTTGTTTTAAATGTATTTTAAGATCTGTTTTTATGATGTTTTAAAGTGTTTTAGTGCTTTGTTTGCCACCCTGGGCTCCTGCTGGGAGGAAGGGCGGATAAAAATTAAATAAATAAATAATATTGTGTATGTAGCCTGTGTTTCTTTTTTTCTCCTTTAAAAAAACACAGGAGATAATTCTGCGATGGCAGAGTGCAAAGTGCAGAGGACAGGTTTGCAGGGAGTGTGCCCCAAACATTGTTCCTCCCCTATGCAAAGATATTTGTCACTAAATACTGCTGCATCTTCTTTGGCATTTCCACATATAGACATTTTTGTATACAAATCTATGATGTGACCACGCTTGGAATACTGTGCACAATTTTTATTGCCTCATATCAAAAAGGGTATTGCAGAGCTGGAAAGGGTTCAGAAAAGGACAACCAAAATGATGAAGGGGACGGAACAACTCCCCTATGAGGAAAGGTTACAACCTTTGGGGCTTTTTAATTTAGAGAAAAGAGGAGTAAGGGGAGACATGATAGAAGTGTATAGAATTGTGCATGACATGGAAAAAGAGGACAGAGAAAAGCTTTTCTCCCTCATAACACCAGAACTCATGGACATCCCATGAAGCTGAATGTTGGAAGACCCAGGACAGACAAAAGAAAGGACCTCTTCACACAGCACACATTTATACTATAGAATTTGCTCCCACAAGAGGCAGTGATGATGACCACTAATGTGGACGGCTTTAAAAGAGAATTGGGCCAATTCATGGAGGAGAAGGTATCAATGGCTACTAGCCATGATGGCTGTGTTCTACCTCCACTGTCAGAAGCAGTATGCCTCCAAATACCAGTTGCTGGGAACTGCAGATGGGAAGAGCACTGTTGTGCTCAGGTCCATCTTGTCAGCTTTCCATAGGCATCTGGTTGGCCACTGTATATCTTCCAACATATGGAGGGGCTTTAAAAGGAATCAGAATAGAGTTGTATGGGTATTTTTAGCACATCTCTTGGCTACCTGAGCATAACAGGATTACTGCAACTGGGTAAAGAGTCTGAGCCATCCTCCTTGCTTTAGCAACAAGTAGAGGCCCTCAACATGCCTCTATGTCCAGTAGTGTAGTGGCAAATTCAGAAGTGCAGGGTCCCTTCATGATAGTCAAAGCCACGCCCTCTTTTTTGCTTCTGGGTTGAGAATGAGATCCTTGTTAATGCCTTCTCCCACAACAATAGATGTCCCTGGGAGCCAATAAGCATGAAAGAGGAGAGGGTTAGCTACTGAAAAGTGTCTTCTCAATGGCTGATTCACCTCCTTCTACTCTGATTGACTCCAATCAGCAGGAAAGGACAAGGAAGCATGTTAGAAGACTCTTCTCAGAGGCTAACATGTTCCCCTTTCATGCTGATTGGCTCATAGGATGCTGGAGACATAGGGACCCTGCTCCCAAAAAAGTAAGGGGTCTAAGACCCCCTGAGACCTCAGACGACTACACCCCTGTCTGTCACTGCTGAAGCCAGCAGAGCTTCAGCTGATCTGTCTTTACCACACCAGAGGTAGAATAGAGGTGACAGTGACGGCATTTTGGATGAGCAGGTTCCTCATTGTGCAAGCTACAAAGATGGTGATGTTGGCATTGTCATGCTGGCAACCAAATGCTGGCTATCAGGAATTATGATGGAAGGGAGCAGAGGACCTTTGCATTTTGGTGCAGAATCCTGGCTATTTTAGCTTTGTGGTCTGCAGTGCAAGTAATTCAGGGGCTCATCCAGGACGATCTGGCCTGAGAAAAGTGAGTATGTTCTGAAGAATGCCTTTTATTTCTGTCTGGAGGGGCTGTAGCCCAAGATAAGTATAACAAAAATAAACCAGAACATTTGTGGTATGAAAAGTTACGGGGCCTCAGCAGGAATTTACAGTATTTGCACTGACTGGAAATGAAGTAGTGTGACTGCCCCAAACCTTTTGTAGACGCAGACAGTGTGATTCCATATGATCGCCCTGATAGCATCAGGAGCACAAATCATGAATGCACAATAAAAAAGATGTGCCAAGATGTGCTATTGCCACAATCTAAAGACCCCAATTCACAAGACTCTTAGAACGTCTGTGTGTGGAACACATATCTAATTAGGAGGCTCAGAAACAACTATCCCTCTGGCTATTGTTCTGGCTTTTCCTCTGACCTGTGGGAATTGAGGCCTATTATTTGAGAGAAATACACATTGCAAAGGCCTCTTAACTATTTTGAGAAACTTTGGAACAACTTTCTCCCTTTGCTTTGCTAGCTTCCCATCCATCCATGTGATCACAACGCCATCTATTGTCCAAATAAGAGGGTTTATTTAATCACTGATTCATAGGGTCGCCATAAGTCGTAATCGACTTGAAGGCACATAACAACAACAAAATCAAGGAATGGGGAGCCTGTGGCCTTCCAGATGTCATGGGACTGCAGTTCCACCAATCTCACACAGGATGGTAAAGGATCTGGGATGTTTGGAGCCACCTAGACTTCAGAGGCCACTGGTTCCCCAAACCTTGCTTAACCCAAGTGATGGTGGTAACACTGCTATGGTGTACTTGCTTTGGGGAGTTACTGTTTTGCAGGTGAACTATCTGTTGTTATATAAATTGATTGTCACTGTTCTATATTAAAAATATAGTCAAAGTTTATTTTTAGACCGGTAGCTGCCAATTAGCTGCTGGGTTATGTTCACGGTGCTGGTTTTGTTGTACAAAGCCCTATACAACTTGGGATCAGGATACCTGAAAGACCATCTTACCCCTTATATATCCAGTCAATCACTGTGCTTTGCAGGTGATGGGCCTCCTGCAGATACCATCTCATCAGGAGTTCTGTTCCGCACAACACAGACCTCTGAAAGCATGGCGGGGGGGGAACTGGATCTGACCAACGCAGAGCTTGGAAAAGTTACTTTTTTGAACTACAACTCCAATCAGCCCAGTCCAGTGGCCATGCTGGCTGGGGCTGGTGGGAGTTGTAGTTCAAAAAAGTAACTTTTCCAAGCTCTGCGAACAGGTTGGATCCTTATCTCTCTGCAAGGTGACTTTCCAGCTCTGACAGGTGGACAGAACCCACCTGTCAGTCACCTGATGTCACAATGGCAACCTTTTAATTGCACATTCATGATAATTTGTGCACATGATGCTATTGGGGCAGTCATACACAATCCCGCTTTCAATACTGTTTGCACCTGCAAAGCTATGAGGCAGACATGCTTCTTCATTTCCATTCGGTGCATATCCTCTGAGACTTAAGGAAAAGGAAGATGGCAGGCAGTGCCATCCCCTGGACTGGTTGTACTTGAGAAGGCAGACAGGTGGATGTGGGCTGAGGGCAGAGTGAAGTTGGTGAAGCAGTGCCTCGTTTGCCCTAATGGGCTGGTTTCCACTGGTCTAATCCAAGAGGGAAGCTGGTATAGCACAGTGGGGAGGAGGGCCTGGCTGGGAGTCCAGAGTCCATGAGTT